>NC_056735.1:1738104900-1738452400 GCF_019279795.1 Protopterus annectens | reverse complement strand
TCCCCAAGTGCCCTACCCCACTGATGTACAAACATACTCAAGGTTGTCCGCACATACACTGCCCCTCTGTCTGCTCCTCACCTGCTGTCATCCGTTCAGCAGTCAAATCACATCACTGCTCTCTCTTATTTACCATGCAGTTCCACTGCAGGTCAATGACCCAACCAACCATCTTTACTGATTTCTCCAAGGCAAACTTCTTTGTACTCGGTGATGACTTAGAGATGATTTAATAGGGTCCCACCTCTTGACAGTCCTACAGTAAATACCACTCCATATACCCAAAGTTTATATTTTCATCTCACCTCTCTGGCATAGAAGCTCATGTCTCTATTCATCAAAAATATAGCAGAAAGTTCATAAACAAACCCCTCTGGTGGAAATAAGCAATAAACAAACTTAGTAGTAAAAGGAAAACATTCAAGAACCTAAAAATCAAATTACCTACTCAAACCCTGAGGATATAGCAAACACCCCTCTAGATAAATGCAGCTCCAGCTGCTTCCTTCTGTTGCCTTAAAACTTCCCAATACAATGTGTCCAAGTCCATACCCATTCTTCCAGATACTTAATACTGAACATGTACGTAATGCACTCAACAAAGCCAAAAACACCAGCTCTGGGGGTCCAAAAGAACATACCAGGATGTTTACAGGTCACTACGAAAATACCCCCCTTATCAGAAAACCTCCTCTAATTATTCACCCACAGTCTCTCTACTGGATACTTACCATACCATATGCCTGGAGAATGGCTCTTGTAGTTTCCCACCACAAGAAAGGGCCATACCATGGACCCTGGCAACTTTAAGCCTTGCCATCATCATTTGCAAAGTGATAAAGCACTTCATCATGAGCCACGTAAGCAGGGACATAGAGAATCTACCATTCCTAGACTCTAGATCATTCTTATTAAACCAAAAAGGCACTTTGAAATAGTCACAGAAGTGCTACACAATGGCAACCATGCACATACAGCTGACCTTGATTTAGCTACTTTTTTGACAATACACCCCATTCTGGCATCAGTCAACAAAACTGTCACAACATAAATCCCCAAGTAACCCACTAAACTGCCAATTGATTCAATGACCAGCAGCATTCTATTACTGCATCAATGAGATGCTATCCTCCAAGAGGCTTATGACCAATGATGCATTTAACCCCCTCCCCCCAGGGCTCTCTTTCTGGACCACTTCTATTTGGTATCTACTTCTCTGACATCAAATACGATATTAAAGGCCAATGGCTAACAAAGCTTGCAGATGACTGCAAGCTGTGGACAGCCATCATCAGCTTTCTTGAAGACATTCAGATGCTCTAACAGGGTCTAAGACTGTGGTCCTGAAACACAAGTGCGTCTGAATCCAAATGCCAACAAAGACAGCATCATACAGATGAGGAAAAATTACTCACACAGCTACCACATAAACATCCCACTTAGACACCATTATAAACCTCCTACTCTTACCACTACATATCCACTGTCATTTGGAAAGCCTTCTGTTTCAACTAATTAATTACAAAGAGCAGTTCCTCTCAGTCAAAACAGGTCATCTTTCTTCTCTATGCATCCCTCATCAAGATCAGGTACAAAATATGCACTTCAGTATGTACCTGTCTGAATACAAAGCAAATTCAAGAAAAATCAAAAAAACACAGCGGAGTAGCCAACAAATTGCAGAGTGAAATTTAATACTGTTCTGGTACCTCGGCATCAATGCCTTCAGAGGAATAATTAACAACACTACCAAACCATTAATATATAAAATTTTCAATTAAATAATCAATCACAATTACAAAAACAATTAGCCCTTAAGAGAGACACAACCATGGTCATACAAATTCATATTCACAAAAATCATACATTGAAATGAATTTCCAAATTTAAACCCACGGGTACTAAAGTTTTATAATTCAAAATGAACCTCCTTTCTAGTTGCAAAAGTTTATGAAAACAAATTCCCCCATTACACACACAAGGTTTGGTTAGCACACTGAAAAATAAACAAACAGTCATCCTGACCTCCATGCATCTTATAAAACTGACCTATTATAGGACTGTCTAAATGTCTATTCCGAATACTGCCCAAATGTTCCAAAACACAATCTGCCCAATATACCACTTGGGAGGGGAACATCCACATCCCAAAATATAGACCACCCCACAGGCTCTGCAGTTAAACCTGCCAGTAATCACAAACTTCTTCCCATTGATATTAGAACTGGAAATGTTCCTCACCCTAGAAATTACTTTACATCTACCACACTTGAACATGCCTGTATGAGGATTCAACAACCTCTTCTTTTTATATCCAAGCACTTCCTTTAAATTTCCAAATTTGCCATATGAAAAGGTAACCTTTTTCGGAAATAAAATGTTTAAATTCAACATCATAACATACTATGGGCAAGAAATTCAGCATCATAAGATACAATGGGCTATAAACTATCAACCAAACCTTTCAAAATAGACAAAAAAGGGGAATAATTCATAACAAAAAATATACATTCCCATCTAAACACATCCTCATCTCTAACAGGCCTATCAAGTTAATTCCTGTTGATAACTCCATAACCAACAGAATAGTTTAATTCAATAACAGAGAACACCTTATGCATGAATAAAGGAATTTTCCAAGAGAGATATGTGGATGATGTGTAGGGTTGCTGATGCATTAACAAACACAGAACCAGAAGTAACAGGACAGAATTTTCTAAGAAAGAACTTTCAAATACAATATATAAAAAGGCACTGGGGCATAGAGGGACAAAGCCCTAATTATGCCCAGAATGACTTAGGATTGACTCATCAACCCAAAAGCTCCAAGGTGCATTTAAGTGGTTGATATTTTCAGAGTTCCACATATCTCTGTTCTATGGTAGTTTACATGAAAATAGGGAAGATCTTGAAAATTAGCAAAGGTTTTGGATTCAAACTTTGACTAAGAAGGGTCACTGGAGTTTACTGAACACACAGCATCTGTTTCAGATGACCCATCAAGAAGTATGCTTCCACAGTATCAGAAAGAAGTGACTAGACATTACAGAACACGTTAATTTGCTTTGAAGGGATACAAGGTTGTCAATTTCATGTAGAGAAACTTAAAATGAAGATATTGCCAGTGCAGTAATGTGACTGAAGTAAAAGGAAAAGCTATCAAAGGTAAAGACAGATTGAAAGTATAGCATTGAAAATGAAACAAGGTGGCGTAAACATATGCTCATCCTCACCTTAAAAGGAAATACTAAAGGGGGTTTACCTCTGCTCAAAGTAAAGCTGAATGTGGGTACTCAAAGTAACAAATGCCTTTGACAGAGTGGCACTTCTAGCAGTATATAAAAAAAAGTTGTGATTTAATTCATCAAGGTCAGTCACCCCCCCCCTCCCCCACCCCCAACAAATTTAGCTGGCAAATATCTCCACTTCAAAGCTCATGGGTCTTGCTCTGAAAAGGGCATGAAAGTTATGCACTTACCATAACAACAGAGCTGGAACAGCAAGTCCATCCTCCATAACAGCACAACTAAGGTTGGCAATTGACAGAAACACTAATACTTACACCTGGGGAGCAATACAACCCCCAATTCCTAACCCACCACAGTGCCTAGCCTTTACAGACCCGAAGAGAGCTAAGTGAAGTACCAGCAAGTAGAAACAAAGGTGCAAAACCTACTTTAATACTGAGGGAAGGTGGTCCGTTCTGATACTGAAACTGGACCTGTTCATGGACATCTACTCTTATAAGTGCTAACTCTTCCATCTCAAGAGGCAGTCCATCTTCCATAAGAGAATACAGTGCCAGGCTAATCTTCTTGGATGGTCTCCCTTATGACAGCACAACCCTTAGAAGATTAGCTCCAGATGAAGACCTTAACCTGATAAGACATCCACTTAACAGTGCCCTGTAAAGGTATTCGGGGAAGACAAAGTAGCTGCTGCATATGTACCATCAAAAGCTGCATTTCTAAAGAAGGTTGCAGATGTGTCAACTGCCCTGGTAGTTGGAGTCTCTGGAAGGGAGGACGCTTGCTGTACTTGCTACCACAGAACTGGATGCAGTCAGAAAGCAATATGGCTCAAGTGACTTTAGAAATTCTCTGCCAAATCATTCAATGGGAGAATCAAGAAGTTAACATTAATAGAAAGACTGAATGTACATTCATACAATGATAATGTTCCCCATAACTGTTGTATTAAGTAAAGATGGATACAGTTATTCAAACTAGACTTGGTAGCTACCGGAGGATGAAAGAGGGGTTAATGAGCAGAGTAAATGTCTCACTGTAGCATCAGGTATAGAGATTTAACTGATATGGCCCGCGGCTCAAAAAGTCTCCTGAGAGAAGTGAGAGAAACCAGAAAAAGCATCTTCCAAGAAAGCTATTCCAAGTCAGTAGAAGGTGCAGAGGTACAAAAGGAAATAGGATCATCTTATAAATAAATATTAACGTGGTACTAGCTTTCTCTGGGGAAATATTAAGATAACTACACCTTTCAGAAAGGCTTTACACACCTTCAGCAAAGGTAACAAGGAGGAACAGAGGCTTAAATGAAAGTATGGCACTGCTGCTATGTGCATCCTGCTGTAGCAATAGGCAAGCCTGGAATCACAATTCTGCATTTCAAGCACAGAAACTAGATAATGAAGTATATAAGGAATGAGGGCTAAGAAAGGGTTCTCTTCCCTTGGCTATGATCCAAACAGTGAAACAGGCCCACTTGCCCTTTTAAAAATTTTATGGGTATTGCTTTTCTCTGAAGAAATTTTAACTACTCTAAAAGAGAAGGAAGGATTTTTTGACAGTACTGAAAATGAAAATAACATTCCTTTGGAATGACCATAGTGTATGTCTGGGTGAAACTTGCCCAGTGGGTGCATCACCAAAGTTTTGAATAGTCTTATGGGAAAAAATGGAAGGAGCTTCTTGCAGAAATTGAGGCCAAAGAATCAGGAACTACATCTATAAAGGCCAATACACAGCTACAAAGTCTTTGGACTTCTGCTGTTCGGCTTTCTGGATGAACTTCATTTATTTATTTATTTTACATTTGTTGACTGGGTTTGTCCGACTGAGCTGAAATAGCCCTTTTTCAGTGGAGGCCCAGCGAGAAAAGTTCCAGAACATTATAAGTAAAATTAGCAAGCAATTTACAGAATGGTTACAAAAACTTACCAAACAGGGTTAAAGGGTGGCAATGAAACCATATCAGAAAAAAAAAAAAAAAACTATTTATATAGTAAAGAAAAGCAATATCATCATAATCGTCAAAAGAAAAGATAGGCAAAACACGTAGGAGTCCTTTTCTGGACCAGAACACCCCTGCAGTACCCACTAGTGGATGGATGAGACAGAAGTAACTGTTATAGTTGGTTTGTGAAACTGCTAGCTTTCCTCAGCAACAGAACAGTCTCCAATCCACCAAGCAGTTGATGTACCAATCAAGGGTCATCCTCATGCAGCAGATTAGCTTGCTGTTAAAATACCTGGCCTCCCCAGAACATGGCTGGTTATCAGAAAGTAGTTTAATTACATAACCCACTTCCACACACTCACAGCTTCTTGACATCAGGGATATGAAGAATTTCCCTCTTATTTGTTCATGTATCCATTCACCACTCTGCTGTCTGACTGAACAATTATACCTTTGAGCAGGAATTGCTGGAAGGTTTGAAGAGTCAAGAGAATTGCCGTCATCCCAGAGATGTTGACTGTTCAGTGCTGTCTTGAAAGTTGTCCAAATACATTAAAACATCTGCCCATTGTAATGCTCCCCTTCCACTTAGACCATCCCTGGTTACTATGGTTAAGTAGTAGTGGAACACACATCCACCACTGGAGATGCACCATGCAGACTTTCATTATCCGAATTAGGTGGGATGTCAAAAGTGAAACCTGAAATCATTGGACTCCTAAAGCTCACTATAACACCCACACATTGTATCCAGCATGGGGCAACATTAGAAGTGCAGATGCAATAAGACCCAATGTACTCAGGCAGAGACATGCAAAAACCTTGGGAGACTCTAGAGCTAAAGACCCTGGCATGAAGAAAGTACATACTGGTCTCAGATGGAAGTGTTCTGCATGCCAGAGAATCCAAACTGCAATCTACGAGAATAAGCAACTGGGGACGATTTTTTTTTTTGTAAGATACAAGAGCGTAATGTATCCTACTGCAAATCCGATAAAAAAGAAGTTATGTACTCACCATAACGTTCCATCTGAGTAGGTAACTTCATTTGTCAGCAACCTGTGGGTATCGGATCCGATTCGGATCTGAGCCGGCAGCTTTCCTAGCAAAAGATCCGAGCTCCAAGCTCCTCCCCCCTACACATAATACCATGCTACCTCCCTCTAGTCCTCAGATCGAGTTTGCCATAGTATCACAGAATACTACAATAACAAAAAGAAAAACCACCTGAACATCCTAACCTGATGTCATCTGGGAAGTGAAACACAATAATTCTTCAAGGCCGAACTACAGGTCAGGGGGACGGAGGGAAGGTTGGTTGCTGACAAATGAAGTTACCTACTCAGATGGAATGTTATGGTGAGTACATAACTACTTTATCTGAAGTAGTTAACTTCATTTGATCAGAAACCTGTGGGACAGAGTCCCCAGCTACCAACAACTTGGGAGGTCCTCATGGAAGGATATTCCAGAGCACTGCAGAGCCAAAAGATGCCCTTCCACTGGATATCAGATCCAATTTATAATGTGTAATGAAAGTATGAGAGGATGCCCAAGTAGCTGCTGAACACATGTCATCCAAAGGGACCCTCGACCAGAAGACAGCAGAAGTAGCCACAGAACGGGTAGAATGTGCCCGAACCCGAACGGCCTCAGGTCGACCAGAGCTTCTGTATGCGAGAAGAATGCATTGGGAAATCCGCCTAGCTAAGGTTACCTTTGTCACTGGTTTACCCAAACAGGACTTAGCAAATGAGACAGAGTTGTTCCGATTTTCGAAAAACAGCCGTTCTGTGTAAACAAAATCGCAACTGTCTATGTTCATCCAGACAATGAAGTCTATACTCTCCTTTGTTGTGACAATTAGGAAACAAGACAGGCAGATTGATGGATTGGTTGATGTTGGCTTCGGAAGCCACTTTAGGCAGAAAGGAGGGATTAGTCCCGAGGGAAACTCTGTCTTTATGAAAAATTATGTATGGAGGCTTACTACAAAGAGCCTGAAGCTCCGATATCCTTCTAGCTGAGGTAATAGCAATCAGGAAGGCAGTTTTCCAAGATACATACTTTAAGTCGACCGAAGCTGCAAGCTCAAAAGGGGGACCAGTCAGAGCCTGGAGAACTAGGGTTAAATCCCATGGAGGAACTGCATCCTTAACAGGGGGGGTCTTAAAAGAAAGGTACCTTTCAGGAAGGTCTTGCAGATCTTAGAGGAAGCCAGGGGGCCAAAATTGTTTCCAATGTGGAAGTGGGAAATAGCTGCCAATTGAACTTTAACAGTTGAAGAACTAGCCTCCTGATGAAAAATGTGGGATAGAAAGTAGAGGACTGCTGGAATAGGAGCCGTAAAAGGATCCAAATTCCTATGCTCTGCCCAGATAGAAAAACACTTCCATTTACTCTTGTAGACTTTCCTGGTAGAAGGCTTATGAGCGGCCACCAGGATAGCCTTAACTGAGGATGAGATACCGGGAATCCTAGCCATTAACGGAACTGGATCAACCAAGCAGAGAGCTTGAGGTTGTCCAGGTCGGAGGTTTTCAATCCCAAGGGATGAGAAATCAGATCCGAAATTTGATCTAAGATCCAGGGAGGATGCACTAGATGAGACCGTAGGCACAGGAACCAGGTTTGACGAGGCCGGAATGGGGCTACGAGGATAATTCTGCTCCCCAACTGATGAGCTTTCTGCAAGAATTTTGTCATCAACGGAAGAGGAGGATAAGCATAAGGTGGAGGAATTAGAGCGAAAAACTCACTGCACTTTGCGTTCGAAGGTGACGCGAACAGATCGCAGCAAGGTTGACCCCATCTGAGGAAGATCTGTTTCGGTACTAAAGGGTTCAGAGACCACTCGTAAGGTGAGAGGATAGTTCAACTCAACTTGTCCGCTAGAATGTTTGACCGATCCGGTATGTGCGTTGCTATGAGAAAGCGGTTGGTGGATATCGCCCATTCCCACACTCTCATGGCCTCTCGGCAAAGTGGGCAAGATCTGGTTCCCCCCTGCTTGTTGATGTACCAGACCACTGACATGTTGTCTGTTTGAATTGCAATAGTCCCTAGAGGAAGAAGGGCATGGAGAGCCTGCAACGCTAGAAGCACCGCCCTCATCTCCAGAAAGTACAGTTTTGTACCTACCATAAATGTAGATGTTCGAGGATCCACATTGCTGCAGTCCTAACTATTGGGTAGTCCGCTGTCCAGTCGGCCCGAATACCAAAGTATATGGCTGACGTCGGTCAGGGCGCATTAGACTGACGTCAGTACGTCAGGGTACTAATGCGCATGACCGACGTCATATCCTCAGTCTTTTCTTGCCCCAGATGTCAGAAGACCCTGAAAAGATAAGGCCAAAAACCAAAAACTCCCAAAATACCTGCACCAAAAAATATATATATATACAATATATACACAATTAGCAGAATATAACCTCACCTACACAACCACCCCTAAACACAGAGGGGAAGGAGGGAGGGTAAATTGGACTGCAGCAATGTGGATCCTCGAACATCTACATTTATGGTAGGTACAAAACTGTACTATGTTCTTCATTCCACATTGCTGCAGTCCTAACTATTGGGTAGAATCCCAAAGCAGAGGTAAGGGAGGCTGGCAAATCATAAGGAAGCAGGAACTGACAACATGCCTTGCAAAATAGCTGTGGCAAAACCAGCCCTAGACTTAGAGTAGAGAGGAAGGTGATAATGCTTAGAGAAAGTATGCACTGAACTCCAAGTAGCTGCCTCCAAAATATCCTTAGTTGTCACCCCCCTTAGAAATGCTGCGGAAGTGGCAGTAGCCCTAGTGGAATGAGGTCTAATCCCAGCTGGAATCTCCTTGCCATGATGGGAATAACAAAATGTAATGCAACACCCAATCCACCTAGAAATAGTTTGTTTTGACACAGGCTTGCCCTTCGAACTCAAAGCAAAAGAAACAAACAACTGCTGAGACTGCCTAAAATCCTTAGTCCTGCTCAAATAATAACGCAATAGCCTGTGTACATCTAAAGTGTGCAAAATCTTTTCCCCTTTATTTTGGGGATCTGCATAAAAGGTAGGCAAATGAATAGTTTGGTTTAAAGCCACACTAGAAACCACCTTAGGCATAAAGGAAGGATTAGTACGTAAAGATACCCTATCCTTATGAAAAATCAAAAAAGGCTCCACTGCCATAAGGGCCTGCAACTCAGAAACCCTTCTTGCAGAAGTAATGGCCAACAAAAAAGCAGTCTTCCATGACAAGTATTTCAATTCAGCAGTAGCCGCAGGCTCAAAAGGTTGTAGAGTAAGTTTCTCCTCCAACACAAAATTGAGATCCCAAGCAGGAGTAGGAGCTCTACGTGGGGGTCGTATATTCTTTGCCCCTCTAAGAAATTGCTTGAACAAAGGATGCGAAAACAATGGTGGGTCACAATCATAGTGAGCTGTAATTGCTGCAGCATGAATCTTAATGGAAGAGAAAGACAAACCTTTGTCCAGTAACTCAGTAAGATATTGAAGAGCCACACTCAAATTTGACTCAGTAATTTCCAAATTGTTTGCTGCACTCCAAAACAAAAATCTCTTCCATTTTTCTGCGTACACTTTCCTTGTACTAGGTCTTCTGGCTTCCATAATCACATTGAAAACTTGTTGAGGAAGCTGAGACCTGCTGTCTTTCAAAACAGAATATGCCAGGCTGTTAGATGTAGAGAGTGAAGCTTGACATTGAGCAGATGACCGTCCCTCTGAGACAACAGGTGTGGAATCAAGGGTAAAGGCCATGGAGGCTTCCTTACCAGACTCCTCAGTAATGGGTACCAGTGCTGCCGAGGCCAATCTGGAGCTATTAAAATCATCCTTGGCTTGTCTTGTCTGACCTTTAGAAGCACCTTTGGAAGAAGAGGCAGAGGTGGAAAGGCATACACATGAAGATTTTTCCAACTGAAAGAAAGAGCATCCACTTTCCAAGCTGTGTGATGAAATCCCTTGTGCAAAACTTTGGCAGCTGGTGGTTTAGTGGAGAAGCGAACAGATCTATGTCTGGAGTTCCCCATGACACTGTCAATTTTTGAAATACATGAAGATCCAGTTTCCACTCGTGGGGATCCATGATTTGTCTGCTTAATACATCTGCTAAGGAGTTCTGTGCTCCGGCAGAAACCTTGCCTGAAGAGTTAGTTGCAGACTGAGCGCAGTCTCCCATAAAATCATTGCTTGTCTGCACAATGGGTAAGAATGTGTTCCCCCTTGTTTGTTGATGTACCACATGACAGTTGTGTTGTCTGTTAGAATCAACACCTGCCCTGGAAGAAGTAACTCCTTGAAAGCAATTAATGCAAACTGAACTGCTAACATCTCTTTCATGTTGATGTGTAGATGCTGTAGTCTGGCAGGCCACTTGTCTTGTATCCACTTTCCATTTAGATGAGCTCCCCAAGCAATATCTGAGGCATCTGTCGTTAGAATCTGACTTGCCTCTGGCTGGGTCACAGAGAGTCCCTTGTTTAGGTGACATTCCTGAGCCCACCACAAAAATTCCTTTTGAATGCAAGGTATTATTTGAATGACAGTGTCCAAATCCTGGCAGTGCTGTGTCCACAGATTTTTGAGATACCATTGCAGTTTGGCATTGGGAAGCACCAGAATACAAGATGCCATGAACCCTAAGGCTTGAAGGACTGTCCTTGCAGTCAGCCCGGACTGAAGAGATAGATGATGGAAGTAACTGGAAAGATTCTTTTGTTTGTCCGGGGTTAAAAAGGCCATCTGGGCTGCTGTATTCAGTCTCACACCCAGAAAGCACATGTCTTGAGAGGGTACTAGACTGGACTTTATTTCGTTCACAGAATACCCTAGGCATCTTAGCACTGCTATGACATATTCCAGATGCTGTAGAAGATCTTCTTTTTCTTGAGCCAGAATCAGGCAGTCGTCCAAGTAAGGATAGATTTGGATTCCTTTTAGCCTGAAGTAAGCTATCACTGGAGCCAGAACCTTTGTGAATACTCTGGGCGCAGTAGATAAGCCAAAGAGCAATGCAGAGAACTGATAATGAGAATTTCCAGCTCGAAAACGCAGATACTTCCTGCAACTTAGTCTTATTGGCACATGAAAGTAAGCTTCCTTGAGATCTAAAGTTACCATCCAGTGATCTTTGCCCAGCAGAGGTAAAAGCTGTTGTAACGTCAACATTTTGAACTTGGGAATGTCTAGATAAGTGTTGAGGATAGATAAATCCAGAATTGGTCTCCACGTGTTCCCCTTCTTTGGTAGTAGGAACAGGCGAGAATAAAATCCTAGGCCCCTTTCCGGCACAGGAACTGACTGAATGGCCCCTATTTGGAGCAACAGAGAAATTTGCTTGTGAGCCTCTGTTCTTTGTAGAGGAGGAATGTCTGGCATGCCTTTGAAAGGAGGCAAGGTATGGAAATAAAACCTGTAACCGTGGTGAATAATATCCAGAACCCATCTGTCTTGGGTAATTAAATCCCAATTTTCTTTGAAAAGAGACAGCCTTCCTCCCAAAGGTGCTGCCAGGCAAGAACGTACTGGCAGCTGAAAAGGCAGGTCATTGGGTCTGCATACGAAAGGACTGACCCCTGCCCTCACCAGAAGTCTGAGCAGGGGAACTCCCTGTCCTAGGCCTAAAAGAACCCTGAGCTCTGCCCCTACCACGTCTAGACCTACCCCTAGACTGGGAATCATAAGCAGGATAAGTCCATCCCTTAGTAGGCCAATTTCTACTAAACTTCGGTGGCTGCACCTGCAAAAAATCTTTAACAGTTTGCATAGACTTAGCCTTGTCCTCCATTTTCTTCAAAACTGCTTCCACAGGCGAACCAAACAACACATCAGACTGTAAAGGAGCATCCAAAATCCTTGTCTTAACATGCTCAGCTAAATTCTGATCTCTCAGCCAGGCGTGCCTACGAAGAACAGAACCAGTGGCAGCCACCCTGGAGGAGGCCTGCACAGCATCAAAACCACACTGCAAGGAATGTTTACCCACCTGTTCAGACACATGAACTAAATCCTGCAACTCTTTACACTCAATACCTTCAGCCAGAGCATCCACCTTAGATTTCAACTGTGAAAGAAGATAATTCTGATATTTTAACATGTGAAACTGACAATTCAACGCCTCATGGCTAAAGTGGAAGAAGTATACACTTTCTTTCCCCATCTATCCAAAGCCCTTGCCTCTTTATCAGGAGGGACAGGATTTTTAACAACTGAGGCCTTCACACCTTTAGGCCCCTGAGAGACAGTTTCTGGGTCTGCCCTAGGACTCTTAAAAGATACTTATGAGCTTCAGGCACCCTATAATACCTATCCGGTTTAACTGGGGCAGGAGGCAAAGAATCAGGATTCAGGGAAGCCTCTGCAAACACATCTTCCACCACATTCAAAACAGGAGGTATAGCTAAAGGCCTATGCTGGGGTAAAACAAGAATTCCCTAAGCCTTTTCCTGGAATCAGAGAAATCTTGACCTTCCCATTTAAAATGCTCCCTCATGGAATGCAGAGTCTCTGAAAATGAAAAATCCTCAGGAGGAGAAGCAGAAGGAGTAGAATCATCCACATCAGAATCAGAATAAGGAGGGTACTCCTGCAAGTCTTCAGCCGAAGACTCCGAAGCCTCCGAGCATTGCTCAAAACTCTCAAACTCAGGTTCCACCCTAGGCCTCTTATCAGGAGGGGGCATAGAACCCCTAATCATAGTAATCAAATCCTCTGCCATTTTAAGCATATGTTTCTTAGGCAAAGATCCTGAAGCACTAGGAGAAACCCCCACAGGAGCTAAACTTGGCCTGCCCCTCAAAGAAGCCTTGGAAACTGAAGGGGAGGCTCTAACCACCTTAGGAAGAGAGGGAAGAACAGCCACCTGAGAAGCCCCCTCAGCCTGGCCTACTTCCTGAGAGGATACATCCTGTAACAGTAAAGTCTCTCCCTGAGACTCCAAAGAGACACCTGGCAAAACCTCTGGCTCCACTGAGCCTTCCAAAGAACCGGCGTCTGGGACTGTCGGTTCCTCCACCCTAGGCTTTGCTGCTTTATCTTTGCGTTTTTTAGCCGAAGCCGGCGTCGGAGCATCCGACGGCATTTTATAATTACAACGCTTCCCAAACACTAACCTGGCACAGTCTAACCTTCTCTTAATAGTGCGTTTGTTAAATCTAGCACAAGAGCGGCATCCAACAACGTCGTGCTCAGGCCCTAAACAAGGTATACACAAAGTATGGTAATCCCTATGAGGTATCTGTTTCCCACAAGAAATACAGTTATTCACTTTTTCTGACATCCGGTTAAATACTGAGGCAAGAAAAAACCAAAATATTCCAAACGGGGTACTTAGCCAACTTTGATTCGGTCTGAAACTCTGACTTCAGAAACTTTCAGAACGCCAACCTGCACTCGCAAAATTGCTTCTGCATCGGACCATGCGGCAAAAAAGACTGAGGATATGACGTCGGTCATGCGCATTAGTACCCTGACGTACTGACGTCAGTCTAATGCGCCCTGACCGACGTCAGCCATATACTTTGGTATTCGGGCCGACTGGACAGCGGACTACCCAATAGTTAGGACTGCAGCAATGTGGAATGAAGAACATCATTGATATGCAAAAAGGTCTCTGTGTGAGTCCACGTGCCTTGGACGGTTATGCCCATGCAATGTCCCCCCCCACCCAAGGCGAGACGCGTCCGTGGTCACTGTGACGTGGTGTGGGGACATTGAGAAGGGGCGCCCTTCCCGGAGTTCCCTGGAATGGAGCCACCAAAGTAGAGATTCCCTGCAAACCCTGCTGAGGGGAATAGGGGAACACAAAGGATGTCGTAGGATGGACCACTGGACCTGTAAGGTCCATTGAAGAATTCTCATATTCAAACGTGCGAGTGGTGACAGGTTGATGGCCGCTGCCATGGACCCCAGAGCCCTCAGGACTAATTCTGCTGGAGGGTCCGAGGACTGTAGAAGAGCCAAAACTTGGAGGTTTAGGTTGCGGAGTCTGTCCGTCATCAGAAAGACTTTGGACTGAATTGTGCCTATTCTGGCCCCTATGAATTCCAAGATCTGAGTAGGCTGAAGGGAGAATTTCTTGTGGCTGATCGTGATCCCTAGATGGCGGGCGAGATGTAGGAAATAGTCCCTGGCTGAACATAGTAGATGCCTGGTGGGGGCGGCTAGGAGCCAGTCGTCCAGGTAAGGAAAAACCTGTATTAAACCTGCATTCCCTAAAGCCTCAGGTGGGCCGCTACAACTGCAATGACCTTGGTGAACACCCTGGGGGCTGTGGTGAGACTGAAGGGTAGGACCCTGAACTGATAATGGCTGGCTCCCAGCCGAAAGCGGAAAAACCTCCTGGATCGCCTGTCCATGAGAACGTGGTAGTACGCATCCTTGAGATCTATGGAGCACATCCAGTCATTCTCCTGTAAAAGTGGGAGAATGGATTGAATGGTGACCATCCATAACTTTTCTTTGGCGACTGACAGGTTCAGTGTGGACAGGTCAAGAATTGGCTGCAAGGCCCCTGTCTTTTTTGGCACCAAAAAGAACCTGGAGTAAAAGCCTGATCCAGATTAACCGGGGGAGACGTGCTGGATGACTCTTTTTCTTAGTAGCTACTTTATTTCGAAGGCTGCTACCTCTCTCTGATTGGGTGGGACATCGGGAGGCGCCCCGACCGGGGAGGAGAACTTAGGAATGGAATCGAGTAACCTCTGGATATGACTCAAGAGCACCCAGCAATCTGTCGTAATGGACTCCCAATGTGCTAGATGCTCCAAGAAGCGCCCTTCGACTGCCTCCAGAGAGGAGCAGTCGGGAAACCCCTCAGGGTTGCTGCGCGGGTCAATTGGAAAATGGTTCCCTCGACCCGAAATTCTTCGGCCCCCCTCTGCCTCTGGGCCGGCATCCACCCTGCCCTCCTCTGCCACTGAAGGACGAGGGGTCCGGAGCGAAACGGGATTGTTGAGATTTCCGCAACCACATCTTCTTCTGTCCTCTTTGGTTCCTGGAGAAGGACCTCCAAGGAGCCGAGAAGTGGATCCCGATGGCAGACGTCTTCCCATCCTTCTTGCTCTGGAGTAGCGTATTGCGGACGGTTTTTCCGAAAAGCATAGAACCGTCAAAAGGGGTGTTCGCGAAGGATGCCTTGAAGGGTTCCGCAAAGTCGCAGAGACGGAGCCAGGCCTGTCGTCGTAAGACAATGCCTGCTCTGCTGGCTCTAGCTGCTCCCTCTGTGGCATGGGAGAGAAGCCGCATAGAGGTGTTTGTGATGGACTTAAAGAGTTGCTATTCGAGCCGAGAAGGTCCATTTGTCCTCGGCCAACATGGACTCTGGGGGTGACCCAGTGTACTCTTTGATTAGATCCCGCTGGAGCCGAATTACATGTGCCATATAGTTCGGCGACCTTACAGAGAAGGTCGCTGAAGCGAACATCCGCTTTCCGAGGCGGTCCATCGTCCGAGACTACTTGTCTGGAGGATGTACCAAGGAACTCTCATGTGCCAATTCCTTCTTGGTGGCAGCCGCCACCACGGCATCTACTGGGGCACCCTTGCTCCAAACTGTCCTGTCTTTGGGGGGGCTGAGGATCCTGTCCAGGTCTCTTGGATATTGGATCCACAGTATCCGGCTCCTTCTATGCCCTGGTAGTTATGAGGTCCACCAGGGGATCGGCGGGAGGGGACACCCAAGAGGTAGATGGGCCTGCGAACATCTCCAGAAACACAGACTCATCCGAGGAAGGCTTTTGGGCTGACCACCCTCCTCTAATACGAAGCATTTCCATAATGTCTCCAAAGGAGACATCCTCGGGGGGTGACCTGGGGAAACCTTCCCCTTCCTCCAAGTCCGTGTCTTCTGTGAGGGACTCTGGTGAGTCCAAGTGCCTCCTCTTACACGTTCGTTTGTGAGGAACCTCCACGGGGTGGAGGGCTGTCTGAGGAGGGCTCACCAACAATGTCCTGTTCATCTACAGGAACCATCTGGGACATAGGTGCAGGCTGTCCCTGGGTCCGGATGATGGAAGACAGGCCCGTCAGAGGGAATGGCGGGTGGATCTGTAGCAAGAACCTGGGACCTCGAATCCCTCGAAAGGACCCTCCACACGACGTCAAATGCCGAGGGTGAGCTGCTCTCCCTAGGATCAGAAAGCAGCCCCCGCAGATCAGACGTGTGGATCTGTGCCGGAGATGACCCGATCAGATCCGAAAGAACAGTGCACTCCGAACTCCGAAAGAACAGTGCACTCCGAACTCAAAGGAGCCGAAGGCACACTGACCCCTCCGGATCCGACGCTCAGCTCACGGCCCCGAGAGCTCGGATCCGAAAAAGGACCAGACAAACTCAAAGGTGCAGTCGACGCCAAAGTAGGAATTACTGTTGGTGCCGACATCACCCCGGCTCCAAAGCTACCCGAATCCGACAGCTCCGAACCCCGATAGTGGGTCGGAGAAGGAGCAATGGGGGCGGAAAATCAGGTCGAGCTCCCCCCCAGAGGGGGGGGGGGGCAACAGCACTCCCATCTGCAGCTAAGCCTGAAGAAAATCGACGCATCATCCATTCTATGTCCTCGTCGGATATACTTCTGGTTGACCTGGATGAGGCTGCCGAGGCTGGCCGGTAAGGCCACCTAGATGACCTCGAAGGTGACCGGGTCTCCTCCTCCGGCTCCAGGGAGAAATGCGGAGAACGAAGCCGGAAGGAGGAAGACCCGGAGACCTTAAGGGGGGAGGCAAGCTGCTTAGACGGCGGGGCCGAGGGGACTGAATCGACCCGCCTCTTGTGGCTACGATGCCTATCCATATCACGCTCCTTGTCTTTCTTGTCCTTTTTTCTGGTGTCCCTTTTCTCTTGAGCCGAAGAGGGAGTTTGAATCCTGGTCAGGGAAACGGTTGGTGGAGCAGCCGCAGCAGTGGCTGGCGCCACAGAGGGGGAGGAGGACGAAGCCGAATCAGGGGGCAAAAGGCCCGCAAGGATTAGCTTGGTCCTCCTATCCCTCAAAGCCCTGGGGTTGAAGGCTGCACAGACAGTGCAGCCCGACGAAAGGTGGTCCATGCCCAGGCAAATAAAGCACCAAGTGTGGCCATCCGCTGGGGACAGCTTATGGCCACACTCTGAGCATTTAGAAAAAATTGCTTTTGGGCCTTCAGACATTCTAGAAAAGAACAGGCCCACACGCACACACCTTCACACACAGACAGAAGGGGGGAGGGGAAAATAATATATAGACTACAGCCAAAGCGAAAAAACTACAAAAAATAATTATGGGTAGGGGGAGGAGCTTGGAACTCGGATCTTTTGCTAGGAAAGCTGCCGGCTCGGATCCGATACCCACAGGTTGCTGATCAAATGAAGTTAACTACTTCAGATCTGCAGAATTTTAGTGTTCCTGCATGGCAAGAAAACATTTTCTGAAGCCACTTCCAGATGAAGAATCTGCTTGGGAGCAGCAGTGTGGTTTTTGTGTTTTTTCCCCCACAGAGAAAAGTTACGTACTCGTCATAAAATTTCATCTGTGTTGCCCATTTTCATTCTTCCTCGACCTATGGGTTCAGATCGGATCCCTCAGATCTGACTCAGCCATTACAAAACCTTGTGGCAACCAAAAAACTCTTGAGCTCATGCTTGAGCCCTTACTCATAATGCACCAACCCCAAGTACCTCAGATCTTGTTTGTTAATAACAGCAGAAAGAAATATTTGCAGTCCTACAGAAGAGGGACTATATTCAGAGCTCAATATCAAGGAAGTAGCATCCTTTAACCACTCACTTTTCCAGGAGTTTTCAAAGGTAGGTGTTTGTGGGAGGTGAGATGAAGAAGAATGAAAATGGACAACACAGATGGAACGTTATGGCGAGTACATAACTTCTTCATCTGTTGTCAAATTTTCGTTCTGTCCTCAACCTATGGCACAGAGTCCCCAGCTACCTAGAATCCCGGGTGGACTCTAGGACATTCCTGAGCACCACTGAACCAAATGATGCCCTACATCTGGAGACCAAATCCAATTTGTAACGAGTAACAAAGATATGGGGAGTAGCCAAAGTTGCTGCTGCACAAATGTCATCCATGGACGCTCTAAGACTGGAGCACTGAAGTTGCCATAGCTGTAGTTGAATGACCCATAACGGTTTCAATAAAGTTATGCCCAATTTGTTATAAATGAAAAAAATGCAAATCAAGTCAATCTGCCACTTGGCTAAAGTTACTTTGGCAAATATTTTCCTTCTACAAATAAAACAAATAATTGATCAGTTTTCCTGATGTTTTTTGTTCTATGTAGGTAAAAACATGATCGTCTGTGAACATCCAATAAATGTAACATGCATTCACCCTTGTTAACAGGTTTAGGGAGGAATACTGGCAAATTAATGAACTGATTGATATTAGACTCTGACACCACCTTAGGGAGAAAGGAAGCATTGGTTCGCAATACAACTCTGTTCTTGTGAAAGATAAAGTATGGTGGTTTTGAAGACAAAGCTTGGATCTCTGAAATTCTTCTGTCAAAAGTAATTGGTACTAAGAGTCTTCCAAGAAAGATATTTAAGATCACACTTTGCTGCTGGCTCAAATGGGGGTTGGGGTAGAGCTTGCAGTGCCAAATTCAGGTACCATGGAGGAGTAGGAACAAAAGAAGCCTTAAAAGAAGAGTGCTGCACAAAAAGACTTTGCCGAGCTTGACAGAAGCAACAGAATAACTTTCAAATCCAATGTGAAAATTCAATGCTGCTGCTAATTGGGCTTTAACTGTAAAGGAACTATCTCTTTCTTTAAAGATACAGCTAAAAATTCAATGATATTATGTATGGGAGCTGAAAAGGGGTCAATATTATTTTGATGTCACCAGTAAACAAACTTTCTCCATTTACTGGAGTAGAGTTTATGAGTCAGACTCTACTGGAGTAGAGTTTGTGCAGACAGGGGAAGACAGCATAGGCTGTCTGGCTATTAATGGAACTGCAGAAGCTAGGCAGTCAGCCAGAGGTTTGGTGTATCTGGATCAAGCATCCCTGTCTGGTGAGACAGGAGGCCTGGAGTCAAATCCAGAAACCAAGGTTCAAGAATTAAGTGAAGTCAAAGGAAGGGGAACCAAATATGTTGAGTCCAGTAAGGTGCAATAAGAATGACTTTGCTCTTCAACATGGCAGCTTTCTGTAGAAATTTCAGAATTAGTGGGATAGGCAGATAGGTATATAGGAGACCGAGAGGCCAATCATAAAGTAGAGCATCCCTCTGTGATTTCCCCCGTGAGGAGATTAGGGCAAAGTAGCTGCTGCATTTGTTGTTTAAGGAGATGCAAAAAGATCGCAGCAAGGCTGGCCCCACTGGCGGAAAATCATTTTCGTCACATTCTTGCTGAGAGACCACTCATGAAGTAGAAGAATGCACCTGCTCAGTTTGTCTACTGTAACGTTGGACTTCCCCAGAATATGTGTTGCTATAAAAAAGTGATTGGAAGAGATCGCCCATTTCCACATCCTGAGCACTTCTTGACACAAGGGGTAAGATCTCGTCCTTCCTTGTTTGTTGATGTACCAAACTACGGACATATTGTCCATCTGAATTCCCTTCTGTGACAATTGCAGAGCATCCTAAAGGGCCTGCAATGCTAAAAGCACTGTTCTCATCTCTAGGACACTGATGTGCAATTTGGCCTCTTCAGGGAACCAAGTGCCTTGGACTGTTTTCCCCAGAAAGAACCCCCCACCCCAACTGGAATCGGCCATGATCACTATGGCCTTGAGCCAAGGGGAAATGAATGCATGGTCTTGTAGAACTTGATCTGATTGAATCTACCACATGAGATCTCTCTTGCAATATGTGGGTGATTCGTACTGGAGTAGACATGGGTTGACAAAGTATCAACCATTGTATGGCTTGCATCCATTGAAGAATTCTCGTGTAAAATCTGGCCAATGGTACTAGTGTTACTGCTGCTGCCATAGATCCTAGAGTTGGAAAGACCAAGCAGACTGAAAGTTTGGTAATGAAGATTATCTTTTTGGTCTGTGATCTTACTCTTGGGGGGGAAGTGAAGCTATGGTTGATTTTGTGCTGAATAGTGCTCCTATGAATTGTAAACTGAGTTGGTTCCAGATGAGATTTCTCTTAGTTTATGATTATCCCGAGAAGAGAGCATGTCTGAAGAACCTGGTCTGTTGCCTTTAACAGTTGATGCCTGGTCGGGGACGAAATGAGCCACTCGTCTAGATATGGAAACACCCAGAATCCCTGCGGTCTCAAGTGAGCTGCTACTACTACCATGCGCTTGGTAAACAACCTGGGAGTTGTGGTGAGACAAAAGGGCTGAAATCTGAACAGATAACTGGCTCCCAGCCAGAAGCATAAGAATCTTCTGGCTAGTCTATTCATCTTTATGCAACAGTACACATCTTGAAGGTCTATTGAGCACATCCAGGTCCATCCTTTCCCAAAAAGGGAAAAATAGACAACCGTGACCATCCGGAACTTGGTGCATCAAATTGACTTGCTCAAGCTGCTGAGATCCAAAATATATGTCTCCAGTCCCCTGTTTTCTTTGGCACTAAAGAATCTTGAGTAAGTTCCAGATTCTATATGGTCTGGGGGGACCTCTTGGATGACTTTTTCCTAGCAGCATTTGTACTGGAATTGCTGCCTGCTCCCCCTGACTAGGTGGAACAGGGAGGATTTTTCTGGAAGGGGGAGGAGGAGGAAGGAAAAAGGTATTATATAGCCTCTGGAAATGATCTTCTGCACCCAAATATCTTTTATGTCTAGTCAGACTGTCCAGTGCAGGGAAAACCAGCCCACGATTGCCTCCAGAGAAAGGCAATCCGGCCTCCTTTCAGAAGCGCTGGAAGTATCTGTCAAAGAACGAATCTCTGGACCCTTGATTTTGCGGGCCACCTCTACCACGGATGCGGCATCTACCATTCAAGTTCGTAGCATCTAACCCTGGGGGAACCTCCTCCATGTGTGTCCTGGTTTTAATTTTGTTAGGTCTCCAAGGTATTGGTTTAAAGGTTGGGGTCCTTCCACACCTGCTGAGAGATCAACTCAATAAGCTCGTCGGCAGGAAGGGTCACCCAGAAGGTAGAGTCTTGGTATCGAAATCCTCTAGGAACACAGTCTCCTCAAAAGGGTTGCTGGGCTTCCAGCCACCTCTCTGATTCAGGATTTCAAGGTAGTCTCAAAACAAGACATCTTCAAGAGGTGACTGTGGGGAACTTTCACCTTCAAAGCTTGTGTCATCTATGATGGACTCCTCCGGGGAGTCTAAATGCTTCCTCTTGCACAATATTCTTTTTAGGGACCTCCTCAGTGGGTGTTATAGGGGAGACATCAGAAGTAGTCTTAACACCCTGCAGGGAAGCCTGGGGGGGGGGTTGTACCATCTCTCCCTGTGGAAAGCATGAGGGAGACTCCAAATGCAGAGACATCAAGGCTGCAGACTGAGGATCCGAGGGGGGTAGGAATAGTCTGTGCTGCTGAGGTGAGCAATGCTCTCTCCATGGCCTCAAAGGCAGACTTCTCCAGAGAGGGAGAGGACCCCAGATCCAAAAAGGCAAGCTTCTAAATCACCATTCCTCCCTGTTCAGGAGGACACCCCCCCCCCAAGGCAGAAGCTGGAGCGAACTAACCCATGTTGAAGGTCCAAGGTGCAGAGATAGCTCCGACAACTCTGAAGTCGAATCCAGCACCTTGGATCAGGCAGAGTAGCCTCAGCTCCTAGAGCTCTCAGGATCTGACTGAGCCAAAGTGCTCAGAGCAAATCTCAGACCAGAGGACAAGGGCTATCCTCTAATCCAAGGTAGACAGAGGCAGACAACTCAGATCCAAGGACTCAAACCATAGAAGGAATCAGAAGAGGAACTGGTAAAGAGGGGGTACATTGGAAGATTGGACCTCCTGACCCAAAGGGGGAGGGAACTGATGAGACACCCATCAGGCTCTGCACCAAGAGAATTATTCTCACCAATCTCTCTACATCTTCTTTTGTTAGACTCTTGGAAGAGGGAGTTGATACTATTGAAGGGGACTTGGGTCTTTCCAAAAAAGCGGAAGGGACACTGGAGGGAATTAGGTCCACTGTGAGTATCTTGTCCTTGGCAAGTAAAAGGTACTGGAAGTCTAATCAGATGATTTCTGTGTTGGCTCCGAGGAAGCCTGATCCAACAAATCTTTGGTCCTCTATTTTCAGATCCAATGAGGAGATTAGATCCAATGACTCTTTTCTTTAGTTTCGGATTTGAGGTTGAAGTCTGATCAGAGAGTTTAGATATTTTCTTTCTAGGATCAGAAGGGAGGTCAGATCTGAAAGAGGCCTTTTCGGGGACTTCTCCAAAGGCTTTGGTGAAGGAGGAGAGCTTGGGGAAGAAGATTTAGTCATTTTTGATTTCCCCAGGAACAGAGCTCCAGATAACTCCTCACTAAAGGAGGAAGGGAGTAACCCTTTTAAAATCAATTTGTTTTTGTGTTCAACTAGGGCTCTAGGGTTAAAGGCCTGACAAATGGAGTAGCCACATTTTTCATGTATAGTGGAAAATGAGATCAGAGGTACTTTGGGATGGTGCATGATGGGTGAAAAAGCTCAAGAGTGTTTTGGCTGCCGTGAGCTTTTGTAAAGCCAAGGCAGATCTGAGGGATCGGATCCAAACCCATAGGCTGAGAACAGAATAAAAGTTGACATCAGATCAATCATTTTTGTCTGTAGTTGAAAAGGTGTGCCTGCTAGCACAGCTCTCAATCTTCCATTTCCAAAAAGTGAACATAATATGAAACAAAAGGGCAAAATATGGAACACTTACTAACAACTTCAATTAGGAGACTTGCACCATGATTAAATCACACTGCTTTATATCTATAAAAGTTATTCTAATCAATTACTCAATATTATCTACCATAAATAACAGTGAATGTGTAACATATCCTTTTAATGTGCAGCAGCAAGGAACATGGAGCAAAATGAGGAATATTCCACGAGAATGAGATAGCTTTAAGAGGTATGGGGCCCTAAGCCCAAACAAAGGGGAAATATCAAAATTAGATACAAATGGCACATTTATCAGAACACAAGGATAGAGAGTGAAAAATATTCAAGTTTTTGGTTTTGATGATCACAGTATACTGATTCAGCTGTGGTAGCCCTTTTTCATCAGAGACCCAAGGAGAAAAGCTCCAGATGCAAAATAAGCAGTTTTATTCAGTAGACAAGCATGCAAAGCTTAAATGCATAATGTTGACATAAAATTGCTGACAGTAGATATTCTCTATAATATCTGCCTTTCATTTAAGCAGAGAGTCATTACTTATTAAAACATAACAGCGAGGGTTAAAGGTTTACGATTTTACAGTTATAGGTACAAGAAATATGAGAGAGGAGGGATGTGTGGATCAGAGAAGAAAACAGAAAGGAGATGAGGAATGTGTGAGCAGTATGTATATTTGCCAACGAATACACAGGATCATAGGTTAGTACTAGGCTAACTGCCTTTGTGGGTCATTTTAAGCCTAGACAGTTACCCCATGTGAGAAACAAACCCTGTACCTTCTTGTCTGTAAGGTAGACTTTACTCATTATACCAGCCTTCCACCCTGAAGATAAAGAAACTTGTAGTGAAGTTCAGGTAATGATAGAAAGTAGTGAGTATGAGCTGGAATTTTGCAAGAAGGAATAAAAATCGTCCAGGGGTGAACAGAGACAGTAAGTCATAGAATACAATAGATGATTTACATTGGGAATTTGCTTTGTTGAGGTTTAGAGGAGTAATGTAGGTGTGTAAGGACCAAGGTAGTCTAGTCTAGGAAGGTGCAAGAGCAGAGCCAAGTATTTTTAAAGTGATGTTTTAGCAAGTTTTTGAAAATGAATAGGTTGATTTGTTGTTTGATGTTGGTACAGACCAAGTTCCAGAATTCAAAGGCATAATTTAAGTAAAGGGACAGACCAAAAGAGTTGTAGGTTTTAGTGATGGTTAACAGGACTTGTCCATGTAGTGTCGTGATCATGCAATGGTGTAAGGTTCCACCAAGGCTTGCAGTGCAGGAAGTTTTGTGGTGAGCAGATTACATTAAGAACCATTGCTGACAAGATGAGAGAGTTGTGTCAAGTTCTAACAAGCCTAACTATTTTAAGGTTAGGCAGTGGTGGGATTTTGCAGAATGTTTATTGGCAAATTTATCTATCTTATTATAGCATTGATAATTTTTTTTAGTAGACACTGCTGAAGGTTGGTGTAGATGGGGGCAGACTATGGTATTGAAGGTAAAAGATAAAGAAGCTCTTTTGGGGCATTGCTAGTTTGCTACAATATACTAGTACATTTTTTCTGTGGGCTTTCTTAATAGCTTATTGTTATGTGAATAGCAAACTTTAGGTGGTTAACTCTAATGGCACCATGTAGCTCTGCGTGTGACATTTGTTCAATATGTGTATGGTTTGATGAGGTGATGCAGAATTTTTTTTTAATAGTATGCAAATTTTGGAGTGAAAGGCAATAACTTGGTTTTCTTAGCATTTAGCTGGAAGTGAGAATTATTGTGCTAGGATTCTATACAAGAAAAAGCTTTACGGGTCTTTTCCTGAAGTTCGCACAGGGACTTGGCTGTCATCATCAATGCAGCATCATTAGCATACTAAATGACAGTTGTGTCCCAAGTACCAGTGTAGAAGTCATTAATAAAAAATGTTACAGAGTATGGGGCCCAAGACTGAGCCTTGTGGCACTCCAAAGACAGGCAAGAATGGTGATTTTTGTTTTTACAATCTTACTTCCTACAGCCTGTTAGAAAAGGTAGCTATGGAACCAGGAGATGGGGGAAGGTGTCAAAGCCTAGTGAAGATAGTCTATGGAGAAGAAACTGATGTCATACGGTGTCAAATGCCTTACACAAGTTAAACAATAGAAAGGAAAAGTTTCCAAAGTCCTTGTGGAGGTTGATACAATGGGTGAAATTAAGGAGAACTGTGGCAGTGCTGAGGTGAACTGTGGAAGTGCTGAGGTGTGGCCTGAAACCATGCTGGGCAAAAGAGGGGAAGATGTTAACTATTTAGTGTTTGAGAAATTGGGATTGTATCCACTTTGAGGACTTTTAATAATGGGAGAAAGAACGGCTACAGGATAACAATTACAGAATTCAGAGTGCACTCCTTCGTGTAAGTGAATAATTGGCGATTTTTTTTCCAGATAATGAATGCATACTTTTCCTGGATAAATCCAATTATAAGAATACAGACAGGATATGCTATTGGATCAGTAGCAAGGCCTATGTATGTATTCAGAAGGAAGACTGGAGTGTGGTGAGTTTTAGCTTATGAAGTAGTTTTTTGTTGGGGGAAATGGGAACTGAGTTGATGTGGAAGACAGGTATTTTAGAGAGGACGATTCTGTGGGGATGGTGGGGTAGGTAGAAGTTTGTTTATGGGGGAACTGCATGTATGAAAGGCAAGGCAAGTTGGTTAGAAATAGGTTCATTACGACCGGTGGTGGTAGGGGTTAGTTAGTCTGGGTGGCGTGGATTTAAATTGTTAATGGAGGACCAGAATTGTTTGTGTTTCTTACTGTGGGTATCCCGGACTGAGATGTATTGAGTTTTTATATTTTTTAAATTGGATCTTATGGATTTTTGGTGCAGTTGCAGAGTTCTCTGAGGTTTTGGGGCTTGGTCACCATTTAATTATTACGTTGCCAAGAACGCAGAACGTTTTCTCTGGCTTTCATAAGTTGTTTAGTAGTTTTTGTGAGCCAAGGGTTGGGGTTAAATTTGACTGTCTGATTGGGGCCAACTGGTTTATTATAGTGAGAAAGTGGTCATTAAAATACACTTCATCCAGAGGGAGAGTATTTAGCAAATTCCAGCAGATGTCAGCTGCAAGTCTTTCTGTGAAGGTATGTATCTTTCTCAAATTGAGCTAAGTTGCAGAATGTGTTAAAGTGGTGGTCTCTTGGGGGGGGGGGGTTGGCAATCCTTTAAGACAGACTGGTTGGTGGTCACTCAGAGTTTGGGTGGGTACCAGAGGAGATCATTTTACTTGGGTGAGATGTGAAGGCCTACTCTAGAACATAATATATATTGAACCGTTTCCTGAACCTGGTTGGAACAGCAATAAGTTGAGTGAAGTTGTATAGATTTATGACAGAGGTAAGGGTTAGGAGCACGAATAATTTGCCCAATCTTTCTTTACACCATCTTGGATGGTGGTTTCTTTATTGATATTGGTAGATCATGAAGACTGAAGGTCCTCTAAAGTTGAGTTGCTGTTACCTGGGGAAATGTAAACAGTGACAAGATAGATATTTTTGTAATCACCGAGTTTAAGAGGGAAAAGGACTATTTCAGCATTGCTGAAGACAGGTGTGCAGACTGAGTATGATGAGAGTACCAGGGAACTATTGTATAGAACTGCTAATGTTGGGCATAAGCCAGGGTCTGATTTAAAGTAAAATATTGGTGCTGTGGAATATAACCAAAGCATGTCGCACAATTATTTTATTGCAAAGTCTTTGACAGGTCATGTGAAGTCTGCAGATACGGCGCTTATTTGAATAACTGCTATTAAACTGAGGGGAGGTGGTGCTGGAGTAACTGCAGGAAAGACTGCAGAGATTAGAAGGCCCTGGATGTCAGTTAATACCACTGCAGGAGGTTAATGGTTTAGCATAGATTGGGTAAGGGATAGCATATCTGAGTTTGTATCCTTTGTCTGAAACCACAGTTAAATACTAGGATTATTATGGCGCAGTGGTGCAGCGGTTAATGTTGTCGCCTCACAGCAAGAGGTTCACCGGTTCGATTCTCGGCTGGGATGCCTTCTGTGTGGAGTTTGCATGTTCTCCCTGTGTTCGTGTGGGTTTCCTCCGGGTACTCCGGTTTCCTCCCACATTCCAAAGACATGCATCTGGAGCATTTCTCCCCAGGCCTCCGCTGAAAACAGGCTCTGTGGAACCTAGTCGGACTTTCCCGGTCAAAAATGATAAATAAATAAATGAAGTTTGTAGGACAGCTTGTGTAGAAGGATGCAAGAATGTGAAAATACCATAACTACAGACTGTCCATATATTCACAGAATGTCTAAATTTTTACCTCATATCTTTGGTATGTTCATTATACACTCTGTGGTTTTCTGGCAAATCGCAGAGACTGACGTTGCTAAAACAACAAACATTTCAGTTTCAGACTTCATAGCCTTCAAAAAGTGTATGCTGAACACAAATTTATTTACTTACTTATTTGACATTTGTTGACCAGATATGTCCGACTGAGCACAAGCCCTTTTTCAGCAGAGGTCCAGGGAGAAAAGCTCCACAAGCAGAACACATTGAATATGCCCATAATAATTAAGATACAAAGCTATTGAATACAATCATAATGTAAAATACAGTCCTAGCTGTGTATACAAACAAAAAATGTTTTAAGCACATTACAATACAGATGACACAGCAGGCAGTAGTCCATATTAGTATAAGCCTGTTACTCTAGCAACTCTCTTAACTTTATAAGAACCATATTTAAAATCTGTCTCTATTTTTAATCCTTTGCTCACACATTATTTTAGACATTATCCAGATTTCACGCACAAGACTGAGAGGAATGGAAAAGTGGTGTGGGGAAATGTTATGGAAGAGGTGGTCTGCTGGGGAGTTGAGATCCTTATCGTTAGCAGTATGTATAAAAGAAAGTGGAGGTTTATATGTTTGTTTCATGCAAGGAGGACTGAAATGTCACATGGACACTTTCTCACAATTCAACAGTGTGATGAATGCTACTGATTGGCATTGCAATTTGTAATAGTGAGTACAAAGTAGGAAGTGATCAGACAGGCGGTAGTTTTTGTGGAGATGCAGTTAACGTACCAGCACAAAAGAGGAAGATAGAAGAAAGCTTGGTCAGAGGTTAGCATTAATTTTATGATGGAGACAAAGACATTAGGGTATACTGGACTTGTGTCTGAGGGTTTAAGGTGCAGTGATCAATATAACAGAAGAGATTATAATGATGGAATTTAGAAATGGCTTGGCGAGTCAGAGGAATCAAGAGTTTTGAGTGATTCAAGAAATGTAGTGCTTGGACTTCCAAGATGGCTGCATGATTATCAACAGCTTAATTTCAACTTTCCCAGTCTGAGAACAGACTACAAAAAAAAGGACCACTGAAACTGTCAGTCTGGGTAAAATTCAGTTACTGACTAGTGTGCACACTGCCTAGATGCTAGCAAAGAAATCTGGAAACCTGACAGACAATAAACCAGAAGTGAAGAGAAAAACACTGGCTGGGAAATATCCTATACCTCCTTCAGCAGAGAGTACTTCAATATCTGTCTTCCAGTAATTTACATGCCCTCTGAGGTGATTAAAATAAATGAAACACTGAAGGACTATATAAAGGCTGGAAAAATAGACAAAGCTATTCAAAAGAAATTATAACACTGACACTGAACTGATCGAAGGAAGGACACTGAGGAAATTCGGAGCTATAATATATAACATTAAGTATACTGTTTTTTGTTTATTTTGTTCTTTATTTCTTTGTTATTTATAGCACTTTGTGTACTGTGTATTTTTCTAGCTAGTTTCACTGTGTGTGAGATATTAACTGGAAATTGTCCACTTTTATTAAGCATCTGTTGGGTTGTTTATTTCTGATAACTTGTTTCAGTTAAACTCTTTTTTCTAGAGGCTCCTTTAGCTATTTAAAACTTTCATTTAAAGGTTCACTGCTGCTTTTCAGCTGTGAGATACATTTGTTTGTTTCCCACCGTCCCTCCCTGTTGGTATAGTGTTTTTCTAGTTGGTGGCTTTGCAGTTGCCCGCCCCAGTGTAAATTTGATCTGGGACCCTCCTCCGTCTAGTGTCATTACCTCATTCTACCCAGTACAGGGAGAACATTTGAGAAGGTCAATCAGCTTAGTTTCTGCTACTCCTTTCTCTCTTTCCTTCCTCTCTTTCCACCAAAAAAAAAAAAAAAAAAAAAATTTTATTTGCTTTTACTGTATTTGTGTTTCTTCCTACTTTATTTTGCTTTTGCGCCATCTTAAAAGTACTCAATTGTATTTATTACTGCTTGGTGTAACTCATTCTAAGCCTTTTAGTTTAAGCACTTGGGCTTCAGACCAGTTGTTTTACATTAGGAAGGTTTGTGGCCTGCACTGTGGTAGCAGGACAGGTAGCTTACATCCCTTCTAAGTTGGGAACTGCTGATTGAGGGCTCAGTGTCTGTTATTCTAAAAGTGTATTAGTTCTGGTTTAAGCACTTGGGCTTCAGGCCAGTTATTATAGCAATAACCCACGCCTGGGTGTGGGTAATGCGGGATTTACCCACGGTTGGCATGGTTTGGTCCCGAGGGCGAAGCCTGAGGGACCAAACAAAGACAACCGTGGGTAATCCGCATTACCCACACCCAGAAGTGGTTATTGCTATATATGACATTATTTAAGAAAAGAAATAATTACTTTTCTTAAATAATGGCATTGTATAATGCATCTTTGCTGCCCTTCCGCAGCTGTCTGGTATCCGCGGCAGTTCTGATGTACTGCGCATTTCTACGCAGTACATCAGAGCTGTGGCCAAAAGCAACGGAGAAAGCAAGATCTCCATTGTTTTTTACTGTTTCGCTGTGTTAAACCCATTTAACATAGCAAAACAGTAAAAAGCAACGGAGATCTTGCTTTCTCCGTTGCTTTTTTTTTTAAACCTGTCTCGCTATGCTAAATGGGTTTAACATAGCGAGATAGCTTCAAAATAAGCAACGGAGATCTCCGTTGCTTATTTTAAAGCTGTCTAGCTATGTTAAACCCATTTAACATAGCGAGACAGGTTTAAAAAAAAAAGCAACGGAGAAAGCAAGATCTCCGTTGCTTTTTACACACTGTGTCGCTATGTTAAAGGAGTTTAACATAGCGAGACAGCTTTAAAAAAGCAACGGAGATCTCCGTTGCTTTTTTTTAAACCTGTGTCGCTATGTTAAACTCTTTTAACATAGCGAGACAGTGTTTTAAAGGAGACTTATACTAATGGAAAAAGTCCGGGCGACCGGACCTTTTTCCATTAGTATAAGTCAATTTACAACGTGCACGCTGGCCAATCAGCGTGCACGTTTTGGAATATTAATGGGGGGTCATGGTATAATTTACATTAAGAGGGTTCGTGGTCTGCACTCTTGTGGGAGGAGAGGCTGGACTCTGCCCTTCTGAGCTGGGAATTTCTGGTTAAAGGCTTATAGTGCCTGCAAATTTGAACTGCTTCTTACTATAATTGGTACACCTTGTTTGCTGTAGCATAGACTAGATCCAGGCCTGCTGAATCTAGCTTTGTTTGTATGCTTGTTGTTTGTTTGCTTGTTATTTCCCTGAAAAGCTAATTCCACCTAAAATGCGGCTTTTCAGTGCTTCTGTGGATCCCTAGTGATATCTGCATTGCTTACTGTACTTATTTCCTTGTTTCACTTGAAAGAAAGTTACTGTTTGTCATTTTTGCATTTAAGTTACCTGGCACTTGCTCACTAAAGCAATTATATAAGTCAGCACTAAAAAAATTAAAAGCACTACACCCTCACAAACTCCCCTTGAGTACCTTGTTCCCCATTGGCCCTTTTTTCAATTAAAGGAATTCCTAATACTATTCTAGCATGTCCAAAGGTCAGATGTCAATCTCCTCTCCGGTCCAGCTGGTGAATCTGGGAATCTTGAGGCAATGTTACAACTGCCTCATGTACACAGACAACCCTCTCCTCCTCCCAACAAATTCCTCTCCTCCTCCCAACAAATTCCAACACATGTGAGAGATGCAACCATATAGCCAAACTGGAGGCTAAGCTCTCTCAACTCAGTACTGGCGTAACCAGTCAGGAGGAGAAGGAAACCACACTCACTACAATTCCAGTCTCACATAGACCTACCACGACAGCAAACCAAACATATAAACACACAAAAACATACTCGAAGGCTCTAAATAAAAATCTACCTAAGCAGCAGAGACCTCCAAAGCAGACACCCAAGCAACCGCTACCACCAAAACAAAACACGTGCAACACATAGCTCACAAAGCCAGTGTGCCGAACAGTCACAGCCCTTAAGGCTAAACAACACACCTGATACACTTGTAATAGGTGACTATCGTCAGGCACACTGACGTCCCGCTCACCAGGCTGAACAAGGAGAAGGTCACGGTGAGCTGCCTGTCGGGCGCTAGGATCCGCCAACATAACACAAGCACTCAGGTCACTCCAAGGAAAGTACAAATATGACTCAGTCATTGTCCATGCTGGTGTGAATGACCCGAGACATACCTCCCTGGACTACATGAAAAGAGACAGAGTTCTCTGAGCATGTAGCCCAGGCCGGTATGACCCTGACCTTGAGTAGCATCTTACCCTCACCAAGAATGATGCCACAATATAAAGACAAGATGATCAATTTCAACAATTGGCTTAAGTATTGGTGTCATTCAAAGGGGATCCAATGCCTGTCAGCCTGGGATGACATGCTCGACAAGCTACGATGCTTACCTAGGGATGGCTTGCACCTGTCACCCCTAGGCTTTCGGATATTGGCAAAGACTCTTGCTACCCCCATAGTGCCTTTTTTAGGCAAGGCTCAAAAGACTAACCCACCTCCATAGGTATCACAAGGGATAAGAAACTAGGAGTAATGCTACTCAACGCCAGAAGTCTAAACCTCAACATGCACGTACTGGAAACTCTCCTTAGCATGGAGAACATTGATATCTGTGCAGTAACAGAAACCTGGTTCAAGGCTCCAGAGAGCACCCCAGCACTACCAGGTTATACCTCATACCATGCTTTTCGGCCCAAAAACTTGGACCGAACCACAAAAGGAGGGGGAGTATCAATATTCAAAGATACCCACACCTCCAGGTTGGTGGCACAGCACGAAGCATCAGAGACTATCCATGTGCAACTAACAGTGGGTAAAACTGCCTTCCAGTTTATAGCCTGCTACAGACCACCCTCCCAAACCCAGGAACCCCACTCGGCCTTCCTGAGAACACTGAAAAATATGAAGGTCTCTCCAAACACCATTATATTGGGCAACTTCAACTACCCAAACATAGACTGGGAGCATTACTCTAGCTCCAACACCCTAGCCCAAAGGTTCCTAGAATTTATAAACTCAAATGCTATAGAACAACTTGTTACCACTTCCACAAGAGGGGAAAACATACTGGACCTGATCATCACCAACATGGGGGCTTTATGCTCCAGACCAGAAGTGTATCCCTCACTGGTAAGATCAGACCATAAACTAATCTCACTGGATATTCACATCCCGACCCCACCCCCTGCCCAGAAAACCACAGTGAAAAAACTTCTCTAAAGCAAATTTCTCACTCCTCAAAACCGAGGTGGAATCCTTCAAAGCCCCCGGGCCTGTGGAAAATACGGCCCAGACCGCAGAATCCTTTATAAACGCATTCTATGAACACCTTCAGGAATGCATGGATCATGTAATTCCAAATAAAACCAAGACCCAATCCTCCAAAGGCAGACGTCCTGTCTGGTGGACCCCAGCCATAAACAAACTATACAATAGAAGGAGGAAGCTACTACATGATAGAGCAAAATCCCAAAAAGGGAAGGCATCTCTGATCAGTATTAGCAAAAAACTACAGGCACTCATAAAATCGTCTAAGGCCAGCTTCGAGAGAAAAATTGCACAGGACACTAAGGATAATCACAAGACTTTCTTTAGTTATGTTAGTAACCTGGGTGGGAATTCCCAGATATGCTCAGAATTAGTCCAAAATGACAAAAAATATACCAAACCCACAGACATTGCCAACATGCTAGCTGACAGGTTCAGCGCAAACTTCTCCCCCCCCTCCCCACCAAAAGGGCAAATATCTATCCCAGCAGAGTGCTGCCCCCCTGACATCTCAGATGCTCAGGTAAGAGCCGCCCTCTCCAAAGCAAAACCACAGCATCAATGGGACCAGACGGTGTCCCGGGCTGCGTCCTACATGAACTCCAAGAAGAGCTAAACCCAAACATAAAACTACTGTTCAATCTCAGGCCTTACTACAGGATATGTACCCAAAGAGTGGCGTACAGCAACAGTGGTCCCTCTCCACAAAGGTGGTGCCTCACCAGATCCTGGAAACTATTGCCCCATAAGCCTGACTAGCTTGGTCTGCAAAGCTATGGAAAGGATCATCATGGACCTCATAAATAAAGATATTGGGGACCTACAGATACTGGATCCTACCCAGTTCGGCTTTGTTAAGGGCAGATCCTGCCTCTTAAACCTGGTCGATTTCTTTGAAACAGTCACCAAGGCCATTGATGAGGGGAAGGTGGTCCACACAGCCTACCTGGACCTTGCAAAAGCCTACGATACAATACCCCACTTGGCATTATAGATAAGCTCACCAGCTTAAATATAAACCCCTATGTCACAAGATGGGTTGCAAACTGGCTCAAGGACAGAACTCACATGGTTAGAATTGCTGGAGCCATGTCAGACTCCAACCAGTTACAAGTGGCGTCCCACAAGGCTCAGCCCTGGGACCTCTCTTGTTCGGTATATATTTCTCGGAGGTACAGGCCAACATGGAAGGACTGTGGCTGACCAAGTTCGCAGATGACTGCAAACTGGGCGCCATAATCGACTCTCCAGCCGACACAAAATTCCTTCAAAAGGGCCTCATAGAAACAGACAACTAGTGCCAGAGCCATGGCCTCAAGCTAAACGCCAAAAAGTGTATAGTCATCCCCTTTGGCAAAAACAAAGTGCCCACAAATTACCACATAGGTGGTAATCCATTAAGTACAGAAGAAGTAATTAGGGACCTGGGGACCCAAGTTGATAGCAATCTCTCATTTGACAACCATGTGGCCAAAGTGGTTAGAAAAACATTTTATATAGCCCACCTAATCATGAAGGGATTCACATCTAGATCAGGGGAGGTCATCGTGCCTCTTTACTCATCCCTCATCAGGCCCATAATTGAGTACAATGCCCCTTTTGGGATGCACCTTACCAGACACCTGCAGCAACTGGAAAGACCCCAAAAGTACCTCACCAAGAGGATTAAAGGGCTCAAACAGATGCCATATGCTGCCCGGTTAAAGAAACTCCAGCTCTACTCAGTGGCATACCGCCTGCTCAGAGGCGATCTGTGCCTGATGTATAAAGCCATGTCCAACCCGGAATTAATGGACATGCTGCACCTCAGAAAATCCAAATCCCATCGAGCCACGCGCTCGAGACTTGAACCTCAGCACTGAAATAAATAGGACATGCTGGAGGGACAGATTCATAACCCAGAGGCTCCCTTCACTCTGGAATAAAATCCCAGTCCAGGTTAGACAGAGTCCCTCATTGACTCTCTTCAAGAGGAATCTTGATGAATGGATGGGAGATCGTAGGTTTACCCCGGGTATCACTTCTGTGTCACTGTTAGACAGAGGCACAGTATACTAACCTCGAAAAAGGGCATAGCAAAATTAATTTAAAATGGGTGGCAAAAGCCAAACACACTCTGGCTAGGCTTATAAATGCCCTAGGGCAGATAGCCTAGTATGAACCTATGAACCTATAAAACTGCAAAAATAAAGGGGTGAAATGAAGAAAAAGTTGAGTGAGCATTAGGCTTTTCAAGAAGAGCAGAGTTAGAAGACAGAATCTGCAGAGAAAACCCGAGATTTTAGCTGCACTACAAAATGGAAGGAACATACTACATTAATTTTATGAAAGCACAAATAAGCGCTTATGCAGATGTCCCACACCAGGACTTGTTAAACAAATGGGCAGAGAGTATAGGCTCCAAACCTGGCCATGAGAAAGCAGACAAGTAAAAATTCAATCATACCAGCAGAAAGACATTATCCTGACAAAACAGTGGCAGAAAAGTATTAAAAATTGTTGACGAGTGTTTCTGGAAAATGATTATTCGCTGTACACCACCCAGAAGAGAAGAGAAGCAAATTTATTCTAGCAATCAGTAAATGTCGTAAGAGTCAAGATGCTGTATCCAGCCGTCTTCAGAATATTTTTCCTAGGGGATCAGACACTCTGGATGCAGAACAGGTTAAGGAGGAAATAAAGTTTTTAAGAACACAAAACACAAACTGTGCGTAGGCTGCCCAGGGGTCAGGAAATAGTTTATCCAAGAAAAAGTGAATAGAAAACGCAAAAGGCGACTGCTTGTCCTTTTTTTCAAACAACTTTATTAAATTATCACTTGTGACATAGGGAAGTTTACATTCATAGAAAAGTAATCAAACTATATTAACATAACAGACATTATACTTTACATGTACCATATAACCTAAGCAGTACTGCTCAGACATACTCTGCCAGTGAAACATTTTTATTGTTCCAAAGGAAAACGCTTGAGAGACCGAAAAAACCTGAGAAGTTGACTAGATGAATCAGAAGTACCTAGGGTTTGAACCACAGTCTGGTGTTGGGAGACAGAGATCATCAGGGAGCCCAGCAACACTGAAATTAGTGAATAAATGGGAAACTATAAAGCATCAATCACATCAGTGAAATACAACTTTGCAAAGAAAGTAGTAGAGAAAGAAATGCAATTTTGTTGACTCTATTAAACTTGTGGGTAGACTGTAAAGCATATACCCCACTTCATATCACCAATGTTTAAAACGACACTAAGGAGGGAATAGTAACCACAATTAAAATAATCTTTGTTCTAATTATATTATGATTTTTTTTTACAAATATTAAACTGCATGTTATATTGTAAAGCAGTTTTGTATAGTGTGCAGTCAGGGGTATTTTTAATGGGGGGAGGATCTTTCCAGCCTTTCCTAATACAATTCTATGATCTTGGGCTGCTAGGATGGAGTAAAAAAGGTGTATTGATTACATTATATGTAGAAATAAGATAATAATTTCCCTTGTTTTATAAGAGTTGAATTCTGGATTAAATGTCCTTGTCTTAAGCTATAAAGAAATTTGTGTAAGCAAATACACTTGAAAAATAATACAAACCGATGAAAGGCAAGAAATATGCTAACGTTCCTGCATCTGCAAAGACATTAACTTGCTTTTTTCCACTAGCAAATGCTCTCAGTGGGATACAAGAAGTCTGCAGCTGCAGTCAGTTAGCTAGTAAATACACTGTTCCAAATTAAATTTACAATACTCCTTTACGCATTGCAAAGTTCACTTTTTTCTCACTGCCAACTACTTTTACATGGAGAGAAGCTGTCTGTAGGTACAAGCAATTAACCTTGAAAGTGCCGAGTATTCTTTGCTGAGGGTAAAAGCAAAATTTAAAAACACAATGGTGAGCAGTTCAGAAAAATAAAGACTGAAATCATGAGAAGTGAATACGATACTGTAGCCTCCTCAGCAGCCTTAATAATTTAATGTATTTAAAAGAACAGTGCACAAATTAGTTTTATTTAAAGTTAGCCAGTGTACTTACTCTTAAGACTAAAAGTTAAATGTTTTCTGAAAGCATGCAAGCTGTTTTTCACATTTGGAAGGGGAAAAATTATAAGAAAAGAGTAGACAACAATCAATGTATATAATGGGAACACAGGCTGTAACATACTCATTAACCTTAATTACTTTAACTTTATATTTGATAACCTCAGATATGCTCAGAGTTGGTTCACAACAACAAAAAATACACTGAACCCACAGATATTGCCAACATTCTGGCTGACAGGTTCAGTGCAAATTTCTCCCCTCCCTCACTCCCAAAAGAAGAAATACTTATCCCAGCTGAATGTAATCTCCCTGTCATCTCAGATGTCCAAGTGAGAACCGCCCTAAACAAAGCTAAAAACACAGCATCAATGGAACCTGACGGTATCCCGGGTTGCGTGAACTCCAAGAGGAGCTAAACCCACACATAAAAATGCTATTTAACCTTAGCCTTACTTCGGGATATGTACCTGAACACTGGCGTACAGCAACAGTGGTCCCACTCCACAAAGGGGGTGCCTCTACAGACCCTGGAAACTACCGCCCCATAAGCTTAACCAGCCTGGTCTGCAAAGCTATGGAAAGAATCATTATGGAACTCATAAACAGAGACATAGGGAACCTATAGACACTTGGCCCCACCCAGTTTGGCTTTGTAAAGGGCAGATCCTGCCTCTTGAACCTGGTTGACTTTTTCGAAACAGTCACTAGAGCCATTGATGAGGGCAAAGCAGTTCATACAGCCTACCTGGACTTGGCTAAGGCCTTCGACACAATACCCCACTCAGGCATCATAGATAAGCTCAACAGCTTAAACGTAAACCCTTATGTCACTAGATGGGTTGCAAACTGGCTAAAGGACAGAACCCATAAAGTTAAAATCGCTGGAGCAATGTCAGACTCAAAGCCAGTCACAAGTGGTGTCCCACAGGGATTGGTCCTGGGACCCCTCTTGTTCGGCATTTATTTCTCAGATGTTAAAGCAAACATGGGAGGGCTGTGGCTGACAAAGTTCGCAGATGACTGCAAACTAGGTGCCATAGTCGATACACCAGCGGACACATACATCCTACAAAAAGGCCTCACAGAAATGGACAACTGGTGCCGGAGTCACGGCCTTAAACTAAATGCCAAAAAATGTATAGTCATCCCCTTTGGGAAAAACAAAGTACCCACAAATTATCACACAGACAGCAACCCACTGAGTACGGAAAAAGTAAGAGACCTAGGGACCCAAGTCGACAGCGACCTCTCATTTGACACCCACATTGCCAAAGTGGTTAGAAAAACATTCTACCTTGCACACCTCATCATGAAGGGATTCACATCCAGATCCAAGGATGTCATTGTACCCCTATACTCCTCCCTCATCAGTCCCATGATTAAGTACAATGCCCCATTTGGTATGTACGTCACCCGGCATTTGCAACAGCTGGAGAGACCACAAAAGTACCTCAACCAAGAGGATCAAGGGTCTCCAATATATGTCTTATTCTGCCAGACTAAAGAAACTTCAGCTCTATTCAGTAGCATACCGCCTGCTCAGAGGTGATCTCTGCCTGACGTACAAGGCCATGTCCAATCAGGATCTGATGGACATGCTCCACCTCAAAAAATCCAAATCCATCAGGACCACGAGAGCTAAAGACTTAAACCTCAGCACAAGTATGAATAGGACATGCTGGAGGGATAGATTCATAACCCAGAGGCTTCCCATGTTTTGGAACAAGATCCCAGTTCGTATTAGGCAGAGCCCCTCACTGACTCTCTTCAAGAGAAATCTTGATAAGTGGATGGGAGATCGTAAATTTACCCCAGGGGTCACACATCTGTGTCACTGCTAGACAGGGGCACAGTAAACTAATTCTATTATATAAGGGTCACTACTAGACAGAGGCACAGTATTCTAAATTTATTCTGTACATTTTTTGTACCACTTCATGGGGTGGCAAAAGTTACATCACTATGGCTAGGCTTACAAATGCCCCAGGGTACTACACTATGAAACTATGAAACTATAATGCCTGTGGTTGCAGCTGTCAATTTTTCGCAAATGTTCTTATATGGACGGTTAAACTTCATTTGTTTAAAAAATTCATATAGTTTTGTAGGTTTGTTCTAAGACAACAAAGAATGAGGGCGTTTTGATAATTTAGTTAGTTTTTTGTTTTGGAGATTTATTAAAAGTAAAAAGTCTTGAAAAATGTGACAAATGTTCAAATGGAGGTAAGAAAAGTACAGTTTTGTACACTTACCATAAATGTAGATTTTCGAGTGTATTCACTGTTGCAGTCCTCGCATATGGGTTATCCGGCTCCCGGTAGCCCTCAGTCGGCTCGAATACCAAAGTCCTTGGTATATGACGTCAGCTGTCGCCGGTTGTAAAACTGTCAGAATGTCAGGGAGGCAGCAGACACCATTTCCTCAGTTTTTCTTGCCTTAACTGTCAGAAGCCCCCGAAAGAAGGCTAACCCAGGAAGGTAGCACCCTGGACACATGTCATACAAAAAATAAAAATATATAGTCTGTGCCTTAGGAAAAAAGTGGGAATGGAGGGTGGGAAACCAGGACTGCAACAGTGAATACACTGGAGCATCTACATTTTGTACACAACTGTACTATGTTCTTCATGTTTCACTGCTGCAGTCCTCACATATGGATTGATTCCCAAAACCCAGGAAAATGACAAAGGGGGGGAGGAAGGATCCCAGACTAAGGGTCGGTAAGAAGGCCCTGCAAAACTGCAGAGGTAAAACCATCCCTGGATTTAGAAAACAAAGGTAGATTGTAATGCTTAGTGAAAGTATGGACAGAAGACCAAGTAGCTGCTTCTAAAATGTCCTTAGTAGGCACACCTCTCAGAAAAGCTGCAGAGGTAGAGGCTGCTCTAGTAGAATGGCTCCCAATACTCTGAGGGGGAACCTTCCCATGCTGCAGGTAACAAAAGGGAATACAATGAGCAATCCATTTGGAGATGGTTTGTTTTGAAATAGCTTTACCCTGAGCCCCAGGAGCAAAACTAACCAACAACTGTTCAGATTTTTGAAAGGATTTAGTCCTATTAAAATAAAATCTCAGCTGTCTCTGCACATCAAGAGTGTGCAGAATCCTTTCCCCTTTATTTTGGGGATTGTTGAAAAATGTAGGCAAGTGAATAGACTGCTTAAGGGTTAAACTGGAAACTACCTTAGGCATAAAGGAGGGATTAGTTCTCACAAAAACCCGATCGGAGTAAAAAAATAATGAAAGGTTCTACTGCCATTAAGGCTTGCAGCTCAGATACCCTTCTAGCTGAAGTAATAGCTAAAAGGAAAGCAGTCTTCCAGGATAGAAACTTCATACCTGCAGAGGTAGCTGGTTCAAAGGGAGGCAGAGTAAGTTTTTCCAGGACAAAATTAAGATTCCAAGCAGGAGAAGGAGCTCTTCTGGGAGGTCTAACATTACTAGCTCCCCTCAGGAACAGTTTCATCAAGGGGTGAGAAAAAATGGCTTGCTCAAAAGAACAATGAGCCAAAATTGCTGAAGCGTGAATTTTGATTGAAGAAAAGGAAAGTCCACCATTAAGCAATCCTGCTAGGTAGTCAAGAATGAGGGAAAGAGAAGGATGAGAAGACTCTTCTCCTTTATCCAGCATCCAAGAGCAAAATCTCTTCCATTTATCTCCATAGGATTTTCTGGTGCTAGGCCTCCAGACCTCATGAAGAACTTCAACCACCTGTTGGGAAAGATTTAAAGTATTAGCCAGGCAGTTAAATGCAGAGTTTGAAGATGAGGATAAAGGAACTTCCCCCCCTCCCTGGACCAACAGATCTGGCACCAGGGGAAGATGCCAAGGCTGAGCCTGGGAAAGGTTGCAAAGGAGGGTATACCAATGCTGCCTGGGCCAATCTGGTGCTATCAGAATAGCCTTTGGTTTTTCGTCCTTTATCTTTAGCCGCACTCTGGGAAGAAGAGGCAGAGGAGGAAATGTATACACAGAGATGTGTCCATGGGAAGGACAATGCGTCCACCCTCCAAGCTTTGTTGTAAAACTCCCTGGTGCAGAAGGTTGGAAGGAGAGGACTGGTGTGAGAGGAGAAAAGAGCCACTTGTGCGGTGCCCCAGTGATGAGTGATGTGATGGAAAATGTCCTTGTTCAGTTGCCACTCGTGAGGATACAGAACATGTCTGCTCAAATGATCTGCCAAGGAGTTTAGACTCCCTGGAAGGTACTGGGATATTAGATGTAAGCCCATGGATGCTGCTACAGACCATAGTCTCATGCTTTGTCTGCACAAGGGGAAAGAGCGAGTCCCCCCACTTGCTTGTTGATGTACCCCATGACTGTGGTATTGTCTGTTCTGATCAGCAGAGTCCCAGGGTAGAGTAGGTCATTGAAAGCCAGCAAGGCCTGCTGCACTGCTATCAATTCTTTTAAGTTTATGTGCAGATGAATCTGCTGGGTGCTCCACATCCCCTGTATGCCCCTGCCTTCCAGATGAACCCCCCCATGCAACATCTGAGGCGTCTGTGTTGAGAGTCTGGTTGGCAAGCCGTGGGCAGACAGGCAGACCCTTGTTCTGAGAACAGGCTGTCACCCACCAGAGGAACTCCATATGTAGACAGGAAATCAGGGGAAGAATCAAGTCTAAGTCTTGTGTGTGTTGACACCAAAGATTCTTGAGGTACCATTGAAGTTCTCTCATATGCAGCCTTGCATATGGGATCATCAAAATACATGAAGCCATGAACCCAGTGCTTGCAGGAATTGCCTTGCAGAGAGGTGGGACATGCTCGCCAAGATCATGAAGTAAGCAAAAAGATCTTCCTGCTTCTGTTGAGGAGGAATACCATATGGGTGGGTGTATTCGGGCTCGCTCCCAGGAAAACAATCTCCCTTGTAGGAACCAACTTTGACTTCTTTTTGTTGAGTGTGTAACCCCAAAGAGGTGAGAATGTTCTTCACAAAATCCAAATCCTTTTCTAGTTGTTCTGGGGAGTTTGCTTGAATGAGACAGTCATCCAGGTAATGATAAATTTGAATGTTTCGCTGCCTGCAAAAAGCAATGGCTGGAGCCAGGCACTTCGTAAAAACTCTGGGAGCAGTAGATAAGCCAAAGGGCAATGCAGAGAATTGAAAGTGTTGATCCCCAGCACTGAAGCGAAGGAACTGCCTGCAACTTTCCCTTTATTGGGGTGTGCAGATAAGCCTCCTTGAGATCCAAAGTTACCAGCCATGAATCCTTGGCTAGCATTGGTAGTAACTGTTGAAAGGTGAGCATCTTGAATTTGGGAATCACCAGAAAAGTGTTTAGACAGATCCAGAACAGGGTGCCAAGATGCCCCCTTTCTTGGGTACCAGAAAAAGTCTTTAATAAAAGCCTAGGCCTGCCCGATTTGCAGGAACTGGCTCTATAGCCCCCATAGTCAGTAGAGAAGAAATCTGAGTTTCTATCTCTGCCCTGATAGTTCTGGGTATGTCGGGGTACCCTTGCTAAACAGGGAAGGTGTGAAAGTAAAACTTGTAACCTTGGTTTACTGTAATGAGCACCCATTTGTCTTCTGTGATGGTGGACCATACCTCTGCGAACATGGCTAACCTTCCCCCCAAAGGAAACCCAGGGCCCGCAGAGGTAGGCAAAAAAGGCCAGAGTCATTGAGAATGTTTGCTTTGGGAAGCTGGCTTAGAACTCCCCGATTTAGCAGAAAAAGAATGCCATTGTTTAGCCCTTTGAGGGGCAGAAGCCTGCCCTTTAGAAGATCTGAAATCCCTAGGCTAGAGCGACCCTGCTTGCCAGGATTAGGGAAAGACCAATTCTTGGAAGGATAATGTCTACTAAACATAGGAGGCGGAACCTGAAGGAAATCTTTTACAGTTTGCATAGATTTTTCCTTATCCTCCAACTTCTTCAGTACTTCCTCAGCTTTATTACCAGAAAGATTTCCTTGTGCAAAGGAACATCCAGCAATTTAGATTTAACAGGTTCAGAAAGAGGCTGCTCCCTGAGCCAAGCATGCCTTCTAATTACAGAATCGGTGGCTGCTACTTTGCAGGAAGCCTCCAAAAAGTGTAAAAACCACAATGAAGTGAATGCTTACTAACTAAAGTGGCAGAATTCATTAAGTCTTGTAAATCTTTGTTCTCCGTCATGGAAGGAGCATCTCCAGGTTTAGCCTTAATAGCCTCCAAAAGTATGCTGCTGATACTTAAGCATGTGAAAAAGACAATTCATGGATCTAATGGCAAGAGATGCAGAGGTATAGACTTTTTTACCCCACCTGTCCAAGGCCCTAGACTCCTTTATCAGAGGGCACAGGGTTTTTAGCAATAGTAGCCTTAACACCCTTGGGCCTTGAGAAGTAATTTCTGGATCAGCAGTAGGGTTTTTAAAAAGGAATTGACAAGATTCAGGAACCCTATAATACCTATCCGGCTTTCTGGGGGCAGGAGGAACAGAATTAGGAGTTAAAGAATTTTCCATGAAAATATCATCCACAACTTCCAAAATTGGAGGTACAACCAGAGGTTTATGCTGTGGCAAACCCAAAAATTCCCTGATTCTTTTCTTAGACTGAGGAAAATACTGACATTCCCATTTAAAGTGCTCCCTAAGAGTATTCAAAGTATCCCCAAAGGTAAAATCTTCTGGAGGGGAGAAGGGATACAGTCCTCAGCATCAGAATCCTCACAGCCAGAAAAAAATAGTTGAGAATTTCCTTCTTCATCAGCAGACATACTGGAAATCTCAGAATCTGAGACAGACAAAACATCAGGAGATAATTCCCTAGCCCTCTTTGAAGGGGGGAGGATGACAACCCCTAATCAGGGAAAGAAGATCACCAGCCATCTTTACCAACTGGGACTGAGGCACAGGAGGGGAGGCCGATGCCTGCTTGCGAGTAGGTTTGCGGCTGGAAGGTTTACTAGCAATCCGGAGGGACTCGGGAGGCCTAGCAACTGCAGAAGTCTGAACTAAGGTAGTTGGCCTGGTTCTGGTCTCATGTCGAAAAGAAGAAGCATCAAAAGCTAGTGCCTGCAAAGTGGCTCCGGATCCATCTGAGGTGGCGACAGACGGAGGGACTGAAGACGAAATAGCAGCCTGAGGCATGGGGGACTCCGTAAAGGTCTCGGCAGAGGATTGCATCTGAAAATCTGCGGACTGCAGGGGCTGCAAAAGCACCTCACTGACTTCTGCTGTGCTGACCAATTTCACCGGTGTGTTGTCAGCAGATTTAACCCTAGGCCTGTCGCGTTTCCTAGGTATATCCGAAGTCGGGAGACTTAAAAACACCATACCGACGAACTTAGGCCAGACTCCGAAATGCTTATACAAAATCTTAGCTCTACGGCGTATGGTACGTGGGTTAAAGGAAGCACAGAGATCGCAGTTAGGGACGTCGTGCTCAAGGCCCAAACAAGTTGTACAATAGGAATGGAAATCACGGTGCAGAACCGTTTTCCACAGGCAAGACAGTATCTGACATTCGTTATAGCAAGAAAAGAGGATCCCCAATGGGGTACTTATCTGAAGGCGCCTTCAATACCTGACGTTCTGACATCAGTTTTATAACCGGTGGCAGCCTATGTCATATACCAAGGACTCTGGTATTCGGGCCGACTGAGGGCTACCGGAAGCCGGATAACCCATATGTAAGGACTGCAACAGTGAAACACGAAGAACATCAACAGTTCCCTATTACAACTGCGAAACTCCACTTGCGAGAATACGGAAACATCGACACATTCAACGAACCGTGAAAACGCCCAACGTCCTAAACTGCAAAATTCAAAATGTCGAATTTTCATAGTTGGCCCTTATCTGGTATATCTCCTTAAGGTAAGTGTGCAATAGTTATGGACCTTAGGGTTAGGGTGCGGGTTAAGGTAAGTGCATACATAGTAATATATGCAAGCTTTACTTTAGGGTTAGAAGTAGGGTTTTGTTAAGTGTAAGTATATGGATTATTCATTTTGTATGGGTAGGTATAGTATGTGGTGGGATGTGGGGTTGGCCAACTATGACTGTTCCACATTTTGAATTTTGCAGTTTAGGACGTTCGGCATTTTCGCGGTTCGCTCAATATGTCGACATTCCTGTATTTGCCTAAGTCAGGTTTTGCGGTTGTAACATAGACCCAAAACAACTGTATAACAGATCAGACTGCCAAACACTGTGTGCATGCAAGACAAAAGACATGAAAAAAAAATGACATGTATAATAGGTGGGAAAAATTACTTTCATATCATAATAGCTACTCTATCCATTTTATCTTGGAATGTAGAAAAAGGGAATGCAAATAGTCTTATAGATATACACAGAAAGAACAGAGTACTGAATTATATTAAAAAATAGCAATGCTACACAAGACACACTTGGAAAGAAATGAGCAAGTGAATTTTATAAAGAAAGGACTTCAGGACAGATATTCAGTGGAATATCAGGGACAAAGTAAAAGGAGAGTATCACTACTGACTGCTATGCTAGAAGGGCTCCATTACTGAAAAGTGGGGGGGGGGGAAGACTGGTACATTTGTGGCATGCGAGGAGGATTATGCTGTCATGTATTTATATTATCAAACACTGGTACTATGGAGCTTAACAAAATTTTGGGAGAAATAATCAGCTTTCAGCAGGGAATATTACTTACACGCGAGAAATTCAACTTGATTTGCAACAGTGAGGATGACTCAAGGGGACCTAAAAGGAAAAATATAACAAAAAAGGTAGATTTCTTAAGAAATATATGAAAATATTTGGTATGGAATGATGCGATTCAGTAACAGGAACTCTTGATATTACTCCCAATATACAACAAATGGGTTAGATGGGAAAAATTTTATATTTCATAAAAGCATTTGCATTTAATTGAAAGCTTCCACATACTTCCAACAACTATTTCAGATCATGCACAAATAAAAACTAAAACAAAAATGCAGGGTAACGAAGTAAAAATGAGACACTGGTGCTTTCCCACCTATCTGTTAAAAAGAGAGGACTAGGTAGTGGAAATTATTAGAAAAAAACAGAAATTACTTCAGAATTGATAAATGGTGAGTGGATAAAATGAAAATGGAGATTAAAAACAGTATAGAAATAAGACAAAGAAATATGACTAAGAAGCAATTTGATTATTTAGAAGGGATGGCAAAGGTTGAAGTACTGTAGAATAAGGGGAATTTCATAGAACAAGAAGAGTAGGGAGTCCATTTCAAGACTGCTTTTAAAGCAACTATTTTTTGATAATTCCAGAGCACAAAAACTTTCAGCACAACAATGACTTAGGCAACAGAAAATAGAAAGGGTTGCTGCCAAACTATGCAACGTATGACAAGAAATAACCAGAGATATTTCAGAAATTTTATGAAAAGCGTTTACAAATCAGAGGAATGTGGAAACCAAGAAAGAGCAGAAATGGAAATATTTATAGAAGACTTAATTATGCCAAAGAGAGGAGGAAGAGGAGGGCTCAACAACTAATAGCTAAAATAACAGGAGACTAGATAAAAACAGAGATGTTTAATCAGCAGGGAAGTCTCCTGGAGCAGATGTTATTCATGATGGATTTTCGAAGTTGGAAGGGAAGAAAGTGATCAAGATCAGAAAATTTTGTTTTAACAGGGTTTTAAAAAGAGGGGGCAACACCAGTGTCTTGGAAGAAAGCTGTGGTGGATACATTACTCAAAAATGATACAGACTCAAAGAAAGAACGCTATGGTGGATACATTACTCAAAAATGATAAAGACCCATCAAACCCATTTCGATTTTAATATACTAGCTAAAATAATGGCAAAAATATTGCAAAAACCGATAGACATGGATGAATGTGGTTTTGTGAAGGGGAGGCAAACATTTGTAAGAAAATATCACTGTTGTGTGTTGACAAAGAGAAAGCATTCAACAGATGGTATACTAGGATTTTGTAACTGCGTTTACATTCTCTAAATACAATAAGGTTAATTAGGAGGATATACAAAGGACTGGAGGGAAGAATTAAAATGGGAGGGTTCCTCTCCAATTAGTTGTGTTCAAACATCAGAAACACAAGGGGATTCCTCTTTTCCCTTTGTTATTTGCTTTATATTAAAAGACATTGGCAAATAAAACAAGGGACTCAGAAATTCAAGGATACAATTGGTATGGTAGCTTTATTTGCAATTATTATTTTGTACTTGATAAATTGAAAAACAAGACAATATCACTGTTGTGGAACATTTTGAGACTTTTACAGGTCTTCTGGGAATATAAAATTAATGAGGATAAAACTGAGACTACAGCTGCAAATTATGCATCCACAAGCAAACTGGTTCAGCAATACCCATCTTACTGAGTCTCCATAAATATGAAGTGTTTATGGGGATGGATTAAAAAGGCTTATGTTATGGCAGTTAAGAATATGTTGGAGGAGACTAAACGAAAGGCAATACAAAGACTGATAAAGCTGAAGCTCTTGTTTATGGATATGGATAGCAAGATATAAGCAGTGAAAATGTTTTTAGTCCCTTTTCTGTATAGGTCAGGCATACTTTTATCAACCAGAGAAGTTGTGGACAATAATTAATAAAAAGTAGAATGCTCTTCCAGCTGATATTACTTTATTTTCCACCCCAAGTCAATTTAAAACAAGACTCAAACATTTAACACTTACCTGGCTATGTCAATGCATCAAGCCTGGCTAACTCTCCTCCAGAAAGTATAAAATCTGTTAATCATCTTAACTGTGTAATTTAATCCTGACTTACACTCGGGATTAACTCTAACCTGTGGAACGTGTTTAACTTGCTTATGTATGTAATCACTGTAAATATTCTATTTGTAATATGTAATGTTGAATCTGCTTACCTTGGAGCTTCCCCCCCCCGGGCCTCCGCTGAAAATGGACATACATCCAGTTGGACTATCCCAGTCAACAAATGCAAAATAGAATAAAAATAAATAAAGTGGAAGGAATGCATCTGAAAGGGGAAGACAGCAAAAGTTAAGGGGGATAAATTGATCCTCCCAAAAGAACAATATGGTTTAGGATTATCTGGTTTGAAAAGATGTTTTAAATCTACACAGTTAAGGTTCACATACATAACGTAAACATAAGGTTATAATTCAAAATTGAAAGGAATGATGATGAAGCAGTGGGAAGGGGGGGTTCAAGAAATAAGGAGAGTGGGAGTTTGGGTGCAGATCTTAAGGAGAGCAACAGCCATACTGGATATTACATTCATAAATTTGCAAAATTATTTTAATAACCAAGCTAACACAGGAATAGAAAAAGGAGATTTTGCCAATAGGGATAAGTGCAAGTATGGGTACAAAAATAGGAAAGAGGGAATTGGAGAAAATAAGCAAATTAACCAACGAACTGGGAGCAATTAACTATAGAAGAAAATATAGCAGAGTGGGATGAGACCAAGAAAATCTCTGGAATGCAACTTTGAGACCAACATCTTTGCCAGGGATCAATATCAGAGCATAGGCAAAGAGAAAGGAATAGAGAAGTCCTAAGTGAATGATCTGCTTTAGTACAGTTTTTAGATTAATCTAGAACAGAAGCTACCGTTAAAGACAATTAGTAGGACTTGTAACATATTTCAAGATAACTTTACGAATCAGAGGAGACAGCAAATGTTGGAGGTATGACGCGGAAGAAAGTGGTAACTGGGAATATGTTTATTGCGGAGTGTAATAATCTGGCAAATTTTAAAGTAGCAAATAGCTGTAACTTAGGAAAGGATTCTTTTGAGCTAGAACACATCTGAATAGCCAATACGTAGTAAGGCTTGCCTAGACATATTAAGGCCTTAAGTTTAATTCTACTGGCTGTCAAAAAAAATCATTAGGAAATGGAAATCAAAATCTCAACCAACTACATTTTAAGTATTAACACTGTGAGGAAAAAAAAAAGACTAAATAACTAGAACTGGGATCTTTCAAAAAGGGGAGGAGTGAGGTTTAAGGGAAGGCAGGAATTGAGCAATGTGTGAAATGTTGGACTGAATGACAGTAGTTATACACAAAAAATGTATACTTAATGTATGAAATAAAAAAAATATTAACATTTCTTGTGTGTAACTGTCTTGCATGACAATATAATAAAGGAGTTTAAAAAATGTAGTGCATAACAGAGGGGGGAAATGGCTTGGGTAATGGAAGTGACTAAGGGGAGATAATGGAGTTTCCTGTTAGGTGTGATGGGAAAAATTTGGTACGGAGGGTTCTAGTTGTTAGCTATTAGAGAATAGAGATGGCTTACGGGAAAAACTGTGATTTGAGGAGGCTAATTAATTCTGTTTTGATTTGTGAGGTAATTGTGGGAGTTGCCAGAGGGTTATATTTATTTGCATTTCTTACTGGGTTAATCTACATGGGCAGCAAAATCTCCTTCTCAGCAGAGCCTGGGGAGAAATCTTCCACAAATCTAAATATCACATAAAGCATTCAAAAAAGTACAGAAATAACAGATACTTTCCAAAATTACATAGTTTTGTAATGCACTGAATGGACAGCTGCATATGCACAATCTGCCTGGTTATAACAATCCATAGTTACAGCATATAATGTCCCATTTGTATATTTGAATTAGAAGAATACATGTATATAACATGACTGAATAAACTGTTTATGTTTTAGGTAAAAATCAATCAATCAGCTGTACAATTTTAAAAAGTAGCCAATGGTAGTTTTGAAGGCACAGTTACAAGTTTGGTCCAGTACAGAGACAGCAAGTTTACTGAAGGGTGAGGTGGTGAAGTCTCTTGAGTGATAGTAAGGGAGAAGCAAGTTTCTCCCACCTTGAAAATATAGAAGGAGCCCACAGTCGATGGAACTCTTACTATCAAGAAAATGTGCGATCTGGTAAGTAATTGTACCAGCCTGAGCCTGTTTTTAGTGAATAGGTAACAGCTTAGATTTTGATCAAAGTGTAAGTTGGTTGCTCATTAGTGCTCAGTAAATCATATTCAGGGAATGGAACAGGGTAAAAACACAAAGAACACAGCTGCCTATAAAGAAATAAGTAAAAAAAAAACACACAGAATCCAAAATTACTGAAGGTGAATTGCAGAGGTACCAGAATGTGCTATTAAATGGAAATTTACATTCATCCTATTCTTTGATTTCCTTCTTACTGGATTTGGTGTTTTTCTGACATATAAAGAAATAAGCACTGGCTCACAGCTGATGCTTAGTTTTCTTACAAGTCTTGCTGTTAAGAATGGTGGACCTCTTCTGACTAAAGCTATTATCACCACCACCAACTACCCAATTCTACCCTTTCAATAAGGCCAATATCACAAACTCTGGTAACCCTTTAACCTCACCAACCCAATTAATCTCTAAAATACCAAATCCCTCTCATCCCTTGCTACCTTTCAACATTCTAAAGGGCAGACATCCTTCATGCCATATTCCCTTGTCATCTGCTTCACACCTTTACCGTACATCTCTTCCACTAATTAATTCCTCAGACGCTATCCCTTTCAGAGGTCATCAAGCTCTCCTTTTTTTTTCTACCTCTCTCCATTTTTTTCTCCCACATTTGAATCCTACACAGTTCCTTATGAAGGTCCATTACAAGTCTGAATTTATCCTCATCCACACACACACTAAATCCTCCACTTTATTTCTTCAGAGTCCTTACATACATCTTTTACTTCTCCTCCTCATTTTCTTTCCTAAACATTAGTGTTCTCTCTTTCTTGCCCTCAAGACTGCTCGATCTCTGTCCTCCTTAATCATCTGCTTCAACTACACTGTCACCGACCTGGATCTCAAACCTTATAATGAGCTCCTTCTTTGCACTCCCAACTCTTCCTCTTTCTACTGTGGACTACATCCAATACATCTCTCTCCTTCCTCTTACATTCTTCCTGACCCTCAAAACTGCACCAGTTACTCCATAATACCTCTGCGTACTCCATAAAATCAATTTAGTCTTTTTTTTTTTTTTAATTCTGCTTCACCAATATGCTTCAGCAGCCCCTTACCTGTATCCCTCATCACACCCTCATCTCTTTTGTTCGCTCTAATCTCATTCATTTCACCTGCATCTTTTTTCACTCCCACCTCTACTACTTCTAGCTCCATCATTACAACACCTATCCCTTAGCCCTAATTATTCTACCATTCCAGCCCTTTCCATCTTGTTAGAAACCCAAATAATCAAATTGTTTGCTTACTCTTATCTAGAAAGTTAAGAATTTTATCCCTGGCCCCATTCTTTCCCACTTTAAGGCAACCTTGTGTTCCTAATATTACACTCCTACGCTCACAGGTTGCTGTTAAGCAACAGACCAGTTGAGCCATCCGAAACCAATTCACGAGTCACATTTTTCTCTAAAGTCTTCACCTTTTCCTCTTTCGGATTCTTCCATTTCTCTGTGCTGTCCAAATGTCTTCAGTGGACAAAAAACTACTCTAGTCACTAGTCTTCATTATTACTATACTCAACCATTTGTTCTTGCCATGCAAACCCACCTACTCTCTTCTACAGAACTACAGAGCTGCATTCATATAACCTTAACAGATCACATACATTCCCACTACGTCCCCACAACCTAGCAAAAAAATTCCAACAAAAAATATCTTCCTCCAACCTCTCCCCCATTCTCAGGGCATCTTATTCACTCCGCTAGCTTTTAATTTACTTCTTAAAGAAACCAGAACCACCACACCTGCATCTTTTACGTCAATCATCTCTATCTTAAATTAATCTGAGGCTGATTAAATAGTGCCATGTCTAGGAAGTGTGTGTGTGTGTGTGTGTGTGTGTGTGTGTGTGTGTGTGTGTGTATGTATATATATGCAAATAAAACCAAGAAAATTATTAAAATAACAAAAAACTTTCAAAGGAATCTGTAAAACGTAAATAAAACTAGGTACAATACAAGAAGAAAGAATGCAGCAAGTAGAACCTGTGATTGAGCACTCTTTCGTTCTTTAAGAACTTCATCAGAATAAACTGTGCAGATTACAAAGTTTAAATAGTGTAAGAAAATAAATAAAAATAGTCTTATCCAATGAAAACCACAGTTCAACCCCTTTACACATGATGGAATTGTAATTCTCAAACTTAAACAGAGTAACAGAGCCAAGCTCAAACAACATTCTTAATGTAATCTGTAAATTTAACTGAAAATAAGAAATCAAACATCTGTAATAATATAGCAATAACCCACGCCTGGGTGTGGGTAATGCTAAATTTACCCACGGTTGGCGTGGTTTGGTCCCGAGGGCGAAGCCCGAGGGACCAAAAAAAGCCAACCGTGGGTAAATTTAGCATTACCCACACCCAGAAGTGGGTTATTGCTATTATACCATGACATTATTTAAGAAAAGAAACTATTCCTTTTCTTAAATAATGGCATAGTATAATGCCTGTTTACTGCCCTTCCGCAGATGCCTGGCATCCGCGGCAGTTCTGATGTACTGCGCCTGCGCGGTACATCAGAGTTGCAAAAGCAACGGAGAAAGCAAGATCTCTGTTGCTTTTTTAGTGTCTCGCTATGTTAAATGAGTTTAACATGGCGAGACAGTTTAAAATAAGCAACGGACATCTCCGTTGCTCATTTTAAAACTGTCTCGCTATGTTAAACTCATTTAACATAGCGAGACATAAAAAGCAACGGAGATCTTGCTTTCTCCGCTGTTTTTAAAACATGTCTCGCTATGTTAAATGGGTTTAACATAGCGAGACAGCTTTAAAATAAGCAACGGAGATCTCCGTTGCTTATTTTAAAGCTGTCTCGCATGTTAAACCCATTTAACATAGCGAGATAGATTATACTAATGGAAAAAAGTCCGGGCGACCGGACCTTTTTCCATTAGTATAACTCGATTTACAACGGGCACGCTGGCCAATCAGCGTGCACGTTTTGGGGGGATCATGGTATAATGTGTAATAAAGTACACTTACGTATGATTTTCATTGAATAAGATTATTTTTATTTATTTTTTTTGTTTTGGAAAGCTGTAGAACTTTAAGCCATCTTGACTACCAAGCGATGGGCAAAGCAGTAGCCCATCTCATTATCATCATCTCATCCTGAAAATCCTCATTCAAAACCTGGTTTGAAAACAAGTCATGCTAACCTTGTGCTATATATGGATGAACCTCAATTCCCACAGCCACAAAGGCAGTAGCTTCCTTCAGATATACAGGTGTATTTTTATCCAGTACTAATGCCTGCCCCCGACAAGGCCCTGAAGAAGGCTCCATTTTTCCCAAATTTAAATTGTTTTTGGAGATGGTATAAAAAGTGCAAAGAACAGGCACAGTTACAAAAAATACTGGGAAGCAGATCACATTTTTGGTGCTGCAATCCATAGTTCACAGTAAAGGAAACTATTTTTACCTGGTCATGCTTGTACAGTTTAATTCTACATACTCACGGTACATTATAAAACTGAAGTCTGAAAGCCTGCCACCAAATTCTCTTGGAGACATTCAGATCACACTGATGGTATTTTTGGTGAGGTACAAAACAGAAAGCAGACATTCTTTTCATGAATGGTCAGAAGTTCCATTTTTTTTTTAAACAGTCGGGGACTACAAATTATTTAACAAATTTAAAACAGTTTTGTGCCAATTTGTTAATTAATAGTTTGGCACAATTATTATAAATCAATTAGGTAATGAAGGCATGCAATAACATCTGTACATCTTGCTTATTTATACTGATTGAGCCAAGACAGTCACAGGTCTTTGGGCTTCAGCTCCACATATTCACAGGACATTTCAAAATGAATTTTCAGAAGCAAGACTAGGAGGAAAAAAACACTTTATTTTATTATTAATCAGTCATCGCAACAAAGATGGAATCTGCTTCCCAGTAAATCATCACAACAAAGTTGGAATCTGCTTCCCAGTAAACCTTTTCTTAATTATGTAAATTCTTTGACCTTGACTTTAAAATGCTTATACTTTACTAGTTTTTTTACATTATTTGTTATCCAGATAGGTGGGCTATGGTCCGAGGACCCTTTTCAGACACTTCCTGGAGTAAAAGAAACATAAATGAATGCAACACAACTTTTCTAAATATCATAAATAACTTTGCACCTCCTAGAAGGAAGAGAATAAAAGCAAACAATGCAATTTGGTTAGCCAAAAAGAATAGAATGTTAATGCAGGACAGAGAAAAAGCACAGAAAGAATGGCAAAAATATAAAACAATACAGTGAAAACTTCAGAATGCTTTGCAACTGTACTAAAAAGCAAATAAATGAAAACAAAAACTATAATAAAGTTTGAGTAACACTGGACACAACCCTAAAAAATTTTGGTATCCATTAAAGAAGTATTACATCCAGGCCAAAAACACAACCCAAACCCTTCTCCCGATAACTCACCACTTGAAAATGCAGTCAACTCCTATTTTATCGACAATATAGCATCTCTAACCAAGGATTCTTTTTTTTATACTAAATTTTTATTGAATTTTATAAATATTACATTTTATACATTTAATATAACAAGTTCAGTACATGTGTAAAATTAACTATATACAATATACAATGCCCATAACACATGTAATGACCTTTTATAACTACATTTTATCTAATAATTCTTTAAGTTTTAACCAAGATATTTTCTTATGTGTCATTTTATTAGTTCTTAAAGATTGGGTTACATGTGTTATGGACATTGTATATAGTTAATGTTACACATGTTGTTCTGAACTTTATTAAATGTATAAAATGTAATATTTATAAAATTCAATAAAAAATTATTATAAAAAAAAAAAAGAATCCTTGGTTAGAGATGCTATACCATCTATAAAATAGGAGTTGACTGCAGTTTCAAGTGGTAAGTTATCGGGATAGGGGTTTGGGTTGAGTTTTGGGCCTGGATGTAAGATTTCTTTAATGGATACCCAACATGTTTTTAGGGTTGTGTTAAGTATTACTCAAACTTTATTATAGTTTTTGTTTTCATTTATTTGCTTTTTAGTATAGTTGCAAAGCATTCTGAAGTTTTCACGATACTGAGATGTTTTATATTTTTGCCATTCATTCAGTGCTTTTTCTTTGTCCTGCATTAACATTCTATTCTTTTTGGCTAGCCAAATTGCATTATTTGCTTTACAACATACAATCTTAGCTAATGCAATAAAATCTGTAAATAACAGAATATTTTTAGATTTCCAATTTATTGTGCTAACTTTTCTTGCTATCGCATGCAAAGAAGATGTACGTGAGTACCTGGCATACATGTAGGTATCAGGGCATTAAATAATAACAGTGAATCAGAAATTTCACACTTGTCCGACCACAATGCTTTTATAAAATCTTTAAACTCTAACCAGTATTGATTTACATTCTTACATTTAACAAACATATGTTTCCAATCTGTGCATAATGTCTCTTCACACCTCCAGCATTTATTAATACCATTATTTCAGATTATTGTAATTCTATGAAGGGCAATAAAACTTCTATGAATACATTTCCATGAATAAATGTTCCAAAAGGGAGACGTTGTTGGATGTTTAATTGATTTAAATATTAACTTTTTTTCATTATCTGAAAAGCTGAAATTATTAATTTTTTCAGAGCAACTCCAAAACAACCCTTCTATTTGCAGAACTAATTTTAAAGTTTTATATTTTTTTGATATTGAAAGGATTTTATTACTATTTAACATATTTATTTCACTTAGGAGTAGTTGAATTTTAGGCAAAGATGTTGTTAGCCATATGATGTATTCTAAAATTCATTAATAATGTATTCCCTGAAAATTTGTATGTTTAACCAATTATCATTATTTTTATTATATCTAGCCATAAGGGAGTTTGGCTCTATTATTTATCAAAAATTGGTGCCAATAAACTAAACCATTGCCTTCTATATTTCTGATTCTGGGTTAAACAAATGAAGACATTTCTTTGTATAAACTATAGGAAACATTAAAAAATTCCATCAGATATGTTTTATTTAACGATTCTTTAAATTTACTTAATATATATTTAAGAAATGGGGACAATTTTTCATTTTTATTTGTATTATAAATAAAATCCTTTAACACTAGAAAGATTTTAATGTTTTCTGAAAATGTACTTATTTCTAATTTTGAATCTATATTTGTAAGGAGAGAAGTTATGTGAAGATTTTTCCAATTTGATTTATAATTAGGGTTTAACCACTGTGTTACTATTTTAAGGGTTACAGACTCCGCATATAGCTCTAGATTTGAAAATGATATTCCTCCCACATCCCAATTTTTATAATGCCATGCATAAGCAATTCTTGTTTTTTTTTTTTTTTGTGGAAACCATAAGAATTTTAACAACATAGACTTTAGTTGTTTTATTAATTTCTTTGAGGGTGAAGCTATTAGTGTTTGAAAAAAGAACAACATTTTTGGTAGTATGATCATCTTTATTAAGACAAGTTTTTCTTCTAAAGAAAAAAACATTTTATTCCATCTAGTCATTCCTTCACCATGACTACCAAATTTTTATAGTTTGTATTTATGGTTTCTTTCCAAGTTGATTTTATTGATACCCCTAGGTATTCAAGCGTGTCATTTAACCAGTTAAATTCACTATGATTTTTAAATTTACTATCTATTCTTTTGTTCAATATTAAAGTTTGTTTTATCTTGGTTAAATTTTAGGCCAGAAATCATTTCAAATGTTTGAAGTGATTGTTTAATATGATCAATAGAAGAATATATATCTCCAATTGTTAATAAAATATCTGCAAAAAGTTGTATTTTTGAATTATAGTTAGAATTTACATTAGAATCACTTATTTTTAGGATTTTCTCTTATGAAACTGGCCAAAGGTTCCACAGATAAGGCAAATAGAGGCAATAGCGGACATCCTTGTTTGGTTCCTCTATAGATTTTAAGAGGACCTAATAAGAAGACACCAATTTTGACATATAAAATTGAATTTACATATAGTCTATTTAAAAGATTTATAAAATCGGATAAAAAACATAGATAAAGTGCCTTAAATAAATAGGACCAGTTTATAGAATCAAAAGCTTTATTTAAATCTAAACTAAATGTTTGACAGTTCTTTTTTTCTTATTTGCATGTTCTATTAAGGATAGCATTCTTATATTATCTTGAACTCTTCTATTCAAAATGAAACCCATTTGTTCATCAATTATTAGATTAGGCATTAACTGATTTAGTCTGTTTGCAAGTATTGATATAAAAATTTTGTAGTAAACATTTAACAATGACATTGGATGATAAGAGGCTACTAAAGTAGGATCTTTTCCATGTTTCAAAATTGGAGATATCATGGCATATTTCCAGGAGGGTACTGAAAATTCATTTTTTCTAAATTCTTCAAAAGCTTCTAATAGTGTCCGCAGTACTTCATCTGGTAATATTTTATATTATTTCCCTAAATTAACTGTCTAGACCTAGTGATTTATTATTTTTTATATTCAAAATTATTTATTTTAGTTCTTTTAAAGTTATTACTTTGAACAATTTAGTATTTTATTCTTTTAATTTTTTTTAATATTAACTTTTAAGAAATTGTCTCATATCATTGTAATCAGTGCTTACATTCTCTTGATTTACAATTTCCTGTTGTTTTCTAAATACTTCTAAAATATATTTTAGGTCTGAAACATATTTGTGTTTGTTAGTTGTTTCATCTTTAATCTCCGTTACATATTTAGACATAGTTAAAATTTTTGATTTTACTGCTAGTCTATGCATATTTTTAGGATTTAGTGAATAGGATTGCAATTTAAGTCTTTCTAAATTTATTGTAACTTTATGATTTAAGATTTCTATATATTCTAAGTTAAGTTGTTTTAGTTCATTGTTAGAATTTATCTCCTTAGCATTTATTTTACTTTTTAAAATGTCAATTCGTGACTGCAATCAGATTAATTCACCTTCCCATTCCCTTCTCTTATTCAAATACCAATTTTTGATTCTGCCAAATAGATAAAATTTTAAAGAGTCCCAGTTGTACTACTGTCATTAATATCTAAAAATAGTTTTATCTTTTTTAGTAGCCACTCTTTAAACCCCTTTAATTTAATAATATAGACTGGGATTATTTGCCAAAATATCAAATTACTACGTATATTAATTTTAAAGAAGATGGCATTATGGTCAGACATCGGGCAGGAGTTATTACCTTAGAGAATAACCTATCAGTCACAAATACTTTGTCAATAGTAGTTTGAATACCAAATCTATAGGAATAATGAGTGTAATTTAGAGAATTTGCTCCTTTTAAATCATATCTTTCAAATTCAAATTTTTGCAGAGAGAGGAGATTCTAAAGTTATCATTTTTGGTGGTATCATTCTTAGATGGGATACAATTGAAGTCTCCTGCATATATTATACCACCCTTAATTTTAGTTAATGTTAACTCAAGATATTTATTTACTGTTTACCCACCGATACCTAGTGTCCAATAATTATTAACCAATGTAACTTTTTTTTTATTTATTTCTATAGTAACTATACACAACATGCCATTTTTGTCTAAATATGGCAAATATTTTTGGAATCAGCAATGATTTTTTTCCATATCATTGTACCTCTTCTTTTGGTCCGATAGTGTGACTCCGCAAGTATTTTATAACCATTAAAAGACATTCTACCTAAATCTTTTCCTATTATGTGAGATTCTTGTAAGAACGCAACATCAACCTTATTAGTTTTTAAATATTTAACCAAACTTCCACTTTTTATAAGGTTAAGACCATTTACATTCAAAGACATACATTTATAAGCAAACATTTCTTTGACACAAACAGATATCAGGGATTTTGTTATGGGCATACAGTAACATATAAAGAAAAACAGTGAATAGATAAAACTATATACGACTCTCAATGCCAAATGATTTATTCTTAGATCAATAATCAAGATATCAAAACCACTTTGTTAGCCATTTCATGGAGTTCAAGATACTCCTGATTCAAACCGAGTACTGTTTGAATCAACCACCCCCTTATTAACAGTTAATACCCCTCTACCATGACAAAGGTTTAGTAATATCGATAAAATACAAAATGGATGTGATGTTTATTCCCTATTAGTACTTCCTAAATTTAAGTATTAAGAATTTAAAGTTTTAATTATATATTTACTTATCAAAAAAATCATGTATTAAAACTAAATTAAACTTTCTATATAGGACACCAATTATTAACTTAAGTAAAGCAGTGTGGTATGTATCTATCCAATATCTTCTATAACCAACTAAAACATGTGGTTTATAATATATACACAATCTTGTGATAATATTACACTTGTATACGAGAATCATAATATATTATAAGGAACTGTAGTAAAGATAACTATGAACTATTACTATCAGACCCCTAATATGCAGTAAATGGAAATTATGTAACAAATTTGCAACTGCCACTATTTGCAAATTTCAGAGATATAAAAGTGAAAGAAGTTACAAATATTTCCATGTTGTAACATAACGTAACTGCTGAGACAACAAATCAATATGTCAGCTTATTATGTAACATGGGGAAGTTCCCTTTACCTGACAGAATTTTAAAGTTGCACTGTCGTGTCTCAAACAAATAATTAATATTTTATAACATCTCTCAATATTGGATGAGCTGCAGAAAGTATGTAAGCAGCTGTAAAACAGGTTAAAAGGTAATCATATAAGATAGATCTTAATTCACTAAATATAAATAAATCTTTGTCATCCAGTTCCTACTATGAATCAACTACAGATTACTTTAAGTAAAAGGAAAGATTCCAGAAACATTTGTTTGTTGGTATCAAAGTAAATTAAAAGGCAGAAAAAATTAATACAATAAGTATATTACTCCACTGTCATAAATCATTTAAGAAACATAGATGCAGACGGTCTCAATTAAATAACTAAACAAATTATCAGATAAATATATTACTGTTTTATGTTATGCATCACTATTTTAACTAGAGTTAAGAACATAATTAACATGTAGATAAAATACAAAGTACATTTCACTGGTTACCTCAGAATGTGTAAAGTAATCCATCAATTAACATATATATTTCAATAATGATATATTGAATAACTGAATGCTTAGAGTTGGTCAACAATGATGTAAATTACTTTATCAAAACATTTAAGGTCTAGTTGCTGCAACATTGAGGCATTCAATAAAATAAAAGTATTATGTTTTGTGATAACTTTGTATGTTATATAATATAATATTTTAATGTTAATATACTTACTGTACTTCCTTGAGTCATTAATAATCTCTAATATCAGCATAATAAAATGCTTAGTTTAGCATTCAAACATTCCAATGACTTCCTGTCGACTGTCTAAGCTCATTTTTTTTTGAAGACACATAAGTTAACACAATGCTTTAACTTATTAAAAGGTTAAACTATATAGATCTAAATAACTAATGCAATAAATATGAATTATCCATATTTTCTTTTCTCCCCCAGATGATTTACTTGTAGAATTGCTTGAATGAGTCTTACAAGTCGCGTCTGAACATTCTAATTCGTACCTGCTATTAAGAGGTCAGAGTTCATATTAGTTGAACAAACTTGTGACACTGCTATCAAATCTTAGGAGAAGTTTTATATGTAGAAGCAACTTCATGTCTCGAGGAAGCATTCTGAAGGTAAATTAAAGCCAAACCAACGTTTTTCTGCTGGAACTTTACAACGGAAAACAAAAAGGAGAGAAAAAACATATATACAGCGCTCGTGAGTCTTGAGACAAGTAAGGCACATACTCAATGAGCTTTTTAAATCGCCCCTTTTCTTTCAAGGCATCTTCCCCTAAAGAAGATTAATCTAGATAACGAAGCAAGTAAAACAAAATAAATACAGCACTCAAAACGTCAATGCTGACAACCATATTAATGTCATCATTCACATTAGTTATAATAAAGTTCCCATTAGTCAGCACGAAGCACAGATTTCATGTCAGTTTAAAGCTCCTGTTATTTTAAACTGGAGTATTGCGTTTCTATTTTGCAGAACTTATCTTAATCATAGCTCTGCTTTTCAAAGAGCTTTAATGTCATAAAACAGTAATATATATACCAGAAATCAAGGACTGCAGGAAGAATACACTAATAAGAGAATGGTTACTTATCCTTTAACTTCTTATTTTCTGAAGAGGTCCATGAATTTTCAGCAATTCTCTTCAATGAGAAATTTGTCCATTACATATCTTCTATTTTCTCTATTAATTTGCTTATTTTCATGTAAGAGATAGCGGAGTCCAGATCATTAATGAATTTATATCCCTCTGTGAGAAATAGTTTAAGTTTGGCAGGAAACAGAAGATATACTTTTATTTGTTTCTTTTTAAGTTCCTTAATGATAGGAAGAAAAAGCTTTCTTTTGGTCATCACTGCAGAGGAATAATCATTATCAAAGTGCACAATATTGTCATTTACTTTTATAGGAGACTTAGCCCATGCTGTTTTCAGCACTAACTCTATCTTGTGAAGATATAAATTTCACTATAACAGGTCTTGAAGCATTTTTGTTAGAAGTAGAAGCAATGGATCTGTGTGCCTTTTCTATTCCAAAGGAGAGGACTTCAGGATGGTTTAAACAGTTGGCAACCAAGTAGTTAGAAAACTCACCATGTTGTTTCCTTCAATGTTATTTGGCAAACCAAAGATACAAAGATTATTCCTTCTTGACCTATTTTCTAGGTCTTCTATTTTGTTTTGAAGAGCAGTGTTCTGTTTTAACAGGGATTCTATGCTATTTTCTCCCTCTTGAAGTCTTCCATCCACATCACTGAGAGACTGTTCTATGTCAGAAATTTGAGATTTTTGAAGTTATAATTCCTTGTGTATTAGGTCTGTTTAGAGCATTTTTGTTCAAAACCATCTATTTTTTGTGTCCCTTTTGTCCAATTTCAACTACATCTCTTGCAAAGTCATTGTCACAGCTAAAAGTTCTTTCTTGATAGAAGAGTCTGAAGAATTATTCTTGGAATAGCTCATCATTCAGGCAGAGATGCTGCAGTAAGGAACATTTATAATTTTTTAGATAATCCTTCTCTATGGTAATAGAAGTCAAAAATAGTAAAAAAAAATCCAGTTGGATTATTTTTGAAATTTAAATCCTGTCAGAAATGTATAGCATTGGCAGAGCTGAAAGAAACTGCTGTTAGTCAGTGTACATCTTGGCCATGCCCTTCACCAAGGATTCTTCAACATCTAATCCCAGCTCTGTCCCACAGCCACATATCACTGCATCCTCTTTCACCTTCAAACCTGTGCCCACATCCTATGTAACACTGCTCTTAAACTGTGCTCTTCTTCAGCTGAGGACCTTCTAAGAGTACCTAAAAATAGCAGCCAATAGCATTGCCTACCTTGTCAAGTCTTATAAATAGGTTAAGACAGGAATCCCATATTCCCCCTCTCTGGAAAAAAAAGTCACACATTATCTCTCTGGACAAAGGAGAAAATTCAACAGACATTAATAACTTCAGACATACAGCAATCTTTTCTCCCCTCACAAAAATACTTGAAAAGTGTATCCAAAAACAATTGCTAGACTATCTCCTGCAGGAAGAACTCCTATCCCCTACACAACATTGGCTTCCGTCCTTCCCATAGTACTAGCACTGCTCTTCTAACCTACATAACATACTATCAATAAACGGTAAACTAGTATCTTCCTTATTTCTACACTTGTCTAAGGCCTTCAACACAGTTTGTCACAGCAAACCTCTAGTCCTCACTAGGTCGGTCTCTGCCCACCCTTCTGTGGTTCATAAACTACTTCCAATAGGTATCAGTCAGTAAAATGGCACTCCACGTTCTTACCTCCCAGTCACAACCAGTGTACCACACAGCTCTATCCTTGGGCCCCTCCTCTAATATTTTCACCAACACCCTCTATACATCCACACAAAAGACCACCCTAATACAACACACGGATGATTTCACTCTTATTTGCACACCTGACAACATGGTATACCTCCAAAATTTACTCAGGTCAGGAAGCTTTAAACAGCCACTGAAACTTGACTTCAACTCACAACTCATGCTCATCCCAAAAAAGAACGACTATTTTCCCCAAATGTCCCTCTCATGAAAAACTAAATTTAAAGTCCGCTCTTGAAAATACAACCACTGAAGTCACTCCTCATAGCAAATTATTAGGGGTGCTAGTGAATGACAATCTTGCCTTCAACCTGCATATACAAAACTGGATAAGAAAAACTAAACAACAACTTGGAATGCTTTAAAGAGCCAAAAGCTCTCACCAACTCAGCTTAAACAACACTTATTATCTCCTCCCCACACTTCTTTATGGTGCTCCCATTCTCACTACCTCCACGTTTCACAAAAATAAAAACTTGAACAATGCTATAACAAAGTTGCTAAATTTGCAGCAAATAACCCTTTCACAACCTACCACTGTATAGCACTAAAAAGCTTAAATTGGTTAGAACTGTCTCATCAACATATACACAGCTTCTTACCAACTATAAAAATAATATCCAGTATCCATCTGCATGCCTAGCACTATAAACCATTCTACAAAACTATGTTCCCAATCAGTGACTGCAATCCTGTGACCAAAAACTCCTGTCTATAATCCTATCAAATTTGCTGGGCATTGTCTGTAGTCATACAAGTTTGCCAAGGCCTGGAACTCCTTTACTTGTATCCATCAAGTCAATAGCCTCCCTTCCATCTTTCAAAACCACTCTGAAAGACCTATCTAAAAACTAGCTCTGTTATTGCTCAAAACCAGGATAAACTAAATCACTAAATGTACCTTTCCATTCCTTATAACTCCTTACTCTCTGTTGTTCACTTACTTCCTTACTTCAAATTTTCTTCCTCGACTTTCTCTCTAAGCCTTTTTTCCCCTCACTTCATACTGCAATTCCTGTTTGTATTAGACTAACTTACCTTTACTTTTTCTACAAACTGTCAAATTTCTCTAAATATTAAATGATCATCATACAAGTCGTATCTATTCTTAACCAATGTTTTGATAGGTTTAATTCATTATTAATTAAACTGCAGATGTTTTTGTTTTATTTTTGAAGATTGTAAAATTATTGTTCTTAAAATGTTTTGTAATAAGTTGGAGCTTTTCTCCCCAGGCCTCTGCTGAAAATGGGTTTCTACCCAGTTGGAATTTCCCAGTAATCAAATGTCAAAGAAAGAAAATATGCCACAGAATTCATTGGCAGTCATCTGTCAAAACATTTAAATCAAAAGCTGTGCATTATAGAGATGGGCTTCCATCAGTGGAATACAGTATGCATAACTGTTAGCAATTAATGTGTGTACATTGACGAAAAACAGAGTAACAGGCAATTGCTTGCATAAAAAATAGCTTTGTGAAAACTACTATAGCAGCAAGGTGTAGTGTGTGCTTCAATATTATTTCACTAATACATGAAGTAAAACCAAAAGAGCTGTCTTGAAATTTAGATTTATAAAAATGTTTCAAATGTTAATTCTCTAAGCATCTTGATTATGAAATATATAGTACATAACTGCTAGTAAACAGTACATATGATTATTCAAAATATATTATAATACCTACCAAAACTAATACAAAAAATGAAATCTCATTTAATGTTCTAGTAAAGCCTCCATAGTTTACCAGGCCTAATATGAAAAGATGATAATGAAATAGTTAAAATTTTATTTCTAAAAACCTCCACAGTTTTTGATCTTTTGGCTATTTTTTAACTAAATGTATTACAATGCTGACATACCTGCAGTATCTTCTTTTTTCTAAACAAAAGGAGCAGTTATTATAGAAATCTTTAAATGAAGTCTTACTGCCATGAGAGCAGAATAGTTAGTTACAGGTAAAGACATAAGTGCTGTGCCAAAATAAAGAACATTTCATAAGTTCATACTTAGCTATTAGGCATATATTCCACGAAACCACAGAGGAGCCTAACCCAGTTCCCCAGTTACACCACAGCACTTCCTGGTTAGGTGACTTGCTCGAGTCACACAGTAAGAAAATGGAGGCCGAGGAAATTAAACCCTGGACTACAGGGAGTAGCTTATTAACATCTCACAGCCTTAATCCACTGCACTAACTGCTCTCATTGACAGGATGCCAGCAACAGCAGAAAGCACTCTCATGGCTGCCTGGATGATGGCCTCCTCCGGAGAATGTAATGACCGAGCAAGGGGAGACTATGATTGGCTGGAATGAGGGGGGGGGCAAAAAACATACAAAAAAAAACAAAAAAAAACAAAAACGCTCGGGCTGACTAGCTACTCTAAACTATCCATATATACCGCACTTACCTTGATCTGTGGAGGGGAAAAATAACAGAGGGAAGAATCTTCAGGACTTTCTTGCCCACGATAAGAAGTGTACTCCTCCTGAACTAGTAAAAAACTTTTATATCCCAACAAATAATTACATCCAAAATAGTGGATATGGTGGGTGGTGAGGCTACTACAGTACTGGGGAATTCAAAAGTCTACTGTTACAGGCAAGGGCAACTTACACTGTACTATGTTAATCATTCCCACCACTTCAGCAGCCTTTAGGATATAGGGGTTGATTACTATAGCCTATCCAAAATGGGAAGAGGAAGGATGTGAGTGTCAAGAGTCCCTGGAGAATTGCCCTAGCAATGCCTGTCCTGTATCTAGAAAAATAATTCCAATATGCCAAAGACGACACAGCTCTGGCAGAATAAACCTTTATACTGCCCAGAAATGGTTTACCATGATGAGAATAAAAGGCAATAGCAGATGACAACCAACTTGAAATAGTGTACTTAGACAGGAGTTGTCCTTTCTTTGTTCTAACATTAGAAAAAAATAGCTGCCAAGCTTTTGTAAAGGACTTCGTTCTGTCCAGATAGTACCCAAGCTACCTATACTCTTCCAGACTAAGTAGAATCCTTAACCCTGGCTTTGAAGATCTGGAGAGAACACTGGGAGATTTATGACTTGATTCCTAGTAAACTTCGACACAATCTTGGGCACAATTTATTTGTCTTTCTTGACTGGGAGAGACAGACTGGGCAAAACCCATTTTCAACATATGCCTGTACAGAAAAGCTCCACCACAGTACATTTCTAACAAGTAAATTTCAGACAGTTATCAAACACACAGTTACACTCTCTGAAAAAAATTACAAGACAGGTACATACAATAAAATATTTACATCAACAAAAATCCATACAGTTCTGGTAACTCTAAAATCTTACAGCAAGTAACAAAAAAGTAAATGGATTTGTGTTGTGGAAAGAAAAACATTATTGTAAAGTAGTTTGGTGTTCTTACATTTTAGTACAGTAAAGTTTGTAAACAGTTCAAGAGATATAATGAACTTATAAAACTATATTACTATCGTATAGGTGGACAGTGGTAATAACATACGACAGAGAGCAAGGTATAGCATTAGTTCTACCTAGGCTGCCTGTTCCACAATGTATGTGGAAGGTTTATAGCTTGGAAATGCAGGAAATGCATGAGAGATAAAGCAGTGGATGGGGGTAATTAAACACTGCTTCTCATCCCCTTTTTTCAAGTGTTTAAAAGAAAGATGAGAAGTAGTGCTTAAGAGGGACTTATTGATTCAAGTGCAGGAGGGAAACTCGTTAGTAATTCGTAATAAAATCACAAACTTATTACCTGTCTCAACCTAGTGATGAACACAAGCATAACAAGGACTGGGTAAGGTACTGTTTGAAATGGATTTTATAGATTGGGAGTTTGTCATTTTTACACGTGTAGGGATCACGTCCCAGAATTTAGAGATGTAAACAGGAATATAGCGAGTCCCCCAATTTGATTTACTAATGCTTAATAGAAATTTAAAATCACCAGAACAGAGGTATCTTGTGTGGGAATATGAAAATACATTTTTAATGCAGAGCATTTTTCAGAATAATAGATCAGTTTTCATGCCATAACAGAGTATGTTAGGTAGTTGTTAAGTTTGAGCCAGTGCAGATGCTTTAAGGCTTAGCAGTAAGGAGTTCAGTGTGCAGTGCTGGTAGCAAATAACCACTTTGTTGTCACGGGTAGTTAGTTTGGAGTTTAGTGTAGAGCTTAGGTTTGTAAGGATAGGCGAGGTATGCACAAGGGCTTTGTTCTTAAGGAGACTATCTAAATGGAAGACCAGATAGGGTTCACTCACAATGACAGCTTTCAACTCATATACTCTATTTGCAGATGTCAGAGCAATGAGAATACAAGTTTTCCATGCAATGAATCTTACGTCAGTTTAATGAGTAGGTTCAAATGGAGACGAGGTTAACTTTTCTAGCACAAAGTTAGGATCCCAGGAGGAAGCAATCTGTTTATAAGGAGATCTCGGGCGTACAATACCACTTAAACTGTTTCATTAAAAACACAGAACAAGTTGAGTATCTATGGGCAGACATGCTGAAATGGTTGCAAGATACACATTGACAGAAGCGTAAGAGGTCAGAAGATAATAAACTCACACAAACATTTAAGTACCAGTGGTACATAATCCCTAATGGGGCACTGTTTACTGGCTAGGCATCAACTAGCAAATCTTTTCCACTTGCCCATATCAGACCTCCTAGCAGCAGGTTTTCCTGGTCTCCTTTTGTACCTGCTGCACATCCTCTGGAAAGAGATGCCTAAAAGAAATTAGAGTTGGACGTCCAGGCAGTCAGTTGACTATGTTTGAGATTGGATTTACTCACAAAAGACAAGGTGAACTTTGTTGATTCCATCCTTAAGAAGTATGTAAAAAAGGAAGAATGGATTTTAAAAGATTCCTGGATGTTTTTAGAGAGGTTGAACACATTTTCGTTCAAAGAAAATTATAATTTCTTGACTATAGATGTCAAGGAATTATATTCTATTATACCATGCGAACATCGCAAACCCGACAAACATGCATGCTGATTGGCTAATCCAACCAGCGTGCACATAGTAAATCCTACAAGAAACAACGCAAAAAGTCCGGTTGCTAAATATCATGCGGCGACAGCAAATAAACAGTAAAGTAAAGTAAATCTAATACCCAAAACACACAACAATTTAACGAAAACACAGAAAACTAACCAATTTCCATACTACACTCCTCATTCCCTCACCTCGAACACTAAAAAAATAAAAAGTCATGCAGTCGCAAATACATCACACACACACTACATAACCACCACTTATAACACAATAAAACCAAGCATTCTCATAAAACCATTCACTTACCTATATTCCCTACAATACCTATACACAGACAACTCCAAAAATGTACATACTAAAAACACACCACACATCCCTCGCAAAGTCAAAAACACACACCATACCAAACGTCCACATCAGCATACATCTAATAAAAGCGCATACAACACCACCATCTAGTGACCAAATAGTAAAAGTACATATTTAAAAAAAATTAATACAAATTAAAACTACACCACATTTCAACATACCTATAACTACTAAAACATAACTACACGTTATAAACTTCTACACTGCTTAAACTATATTATACCAAGCACCACCTAGCCCTTTCCTAACATTTCCTGAAAAACTAAAAAATAACATGTATTTAAATTAAAACAGAAATAAACAATAAACACAAACTGAAAGTGTGGACTATTTTATCTCACAAAAAGTGGAAGAATACAAAAAAAAGCAAACAAAAACATAAATAACAACAATACAAACATAATACAAAACAAACTAACACCATGGTATAATAATAACCCATTCTGGGTGTGGGTAATGCTGGATTTACCCACGGTTGTCTTTGTTTGGTCCCGAGGGCGACCACGCCAACCGTGGGTAAATCCAGCATTACCCACACCCAGGCGTGGGTTATTGCTATAGTATCCCACATATTCAGGGAATAGAATGGGCAACTGTAAGGATGCGTCAACAACAAGCTTTGGAATCTGAGATATCCCTAATTCAGGAATTATTGGATATAATTTTATCTTATAATTTTATATTTTTTGATAAGCAATATTACATTCAGAAGAAAGGGGTGGCAATGGGATCACCATGTGGTTCAAGCTATGCAAATTTAGTATTGTCATTTTGGGAAAATACATATTTTTTTCCCCCAATGGCTTGTTTCAAAATATGGTAACATTTTATGTGAGGTTTACTGATGACACCTTTTAATAGTTGAAGGATGCACACAAATGGTATCAAATTTGGTCGATGGGATGAACCAATCGACTGATTTTTTTGAACTTCACATATACTTTTGATACAACATCTACTTTTGATAAATCTATTTCATATTTAGATGTATTTTTGATAAAAAATTATGAAGAACAACAATATGAAGCCAGTATTTATAGAAAGCCAACATATTCAAATAAGTTTTTGCATTTTTCCAGTGTGCACCCCCTATATCAAAAACGCTCAGTGCTGAAAGGACAATTTGTCCGGGCAGCGAGAATGGTGACAAATCAGCAATTTCAAGCTGAATGCGTTGTTTTAAAACAAATGTTTTAGAATAGGGCATATCCAGAAGATCTTATAGAAAGAATAATTACTGAAGTGGTATCCAAAAGAATAAATGAGACTTTTACTGCTATTTTAACAAATAGAGCAGAAATGAGCTCTAATGGATTTAATGAATATGAATATTTACCTCACAATCAGAATTTACATAATTTACAGAATGTCCTTAGTAATGAATTTAATCTGGCATGTACTTTTAATTTTTGTTCCAATTATACATACATAAAGGAGATTATATTTAAAAATTGGGTTTTGATTAATGGGGATGCCACTTTGGGTTTTGACACTCAGACCAAACCAAAGATAGTGTGGAGAAAAGCCGTCAGTTTTAAACAAATGTTCCAAAAACAAAGACACCCCTTTATAGGAAATGTAGGAATGACACAATGCGGCAATTGCACAATTTGTTATGTGATGGAAATAGGCAATAGTATTGTCATTAATGGATATAAAATAAACATCACAAGAAAATTTAACTGCACAACTAAGGGAGTTGTATATATAGCCCAATGCCAAGCTTGCCCATGTTTCTACGTTGGCAAGATGGATAGAAAATTTAGAGAGAGGGTATTGGAGCATTTGAGATGTATCAACCAACATAAAGAAGAAAATGCGTTAGCAAGACATGTAATAGTGTTCCCTGATCATAAGGTTAAAATTATACAAGTAAATCAAGATGAGAGAGGTGGACCTATATCATTAATGCTTAAGAAAATTGAACTCTTACGGCAAATTAGGCTAAATGCCTATGTGTATCCAGGTCTAAATGATAAATGCAATATAATGTGTCTGTTAAAGTTAAAAAGTCTGATAAGTTAAACAGAATATCTATATTTATAAATGTATGCTTTTTAGTGGGGTGGGGTATTTATAATTTATAAATTTCATAAATTTATATATTTAAATGACATATATTTGGTATTTCATTTGATGGTTACATTTATAAAGTAAAGTTTTCTTTTATGCATTTATAAAATATTTCATAAGACAATAATTTTAAAATAGTTTTTTGCTTGTATTTATTCAGTTTTATGTGCTTGCATCTGTTTAGATTGTGTTTATTGGTTTGAGAAGTTTAAAAACATTTAAATGAATACACATTTTTTTATGGGTTAGGATTATTTTATGGGTTAAGATAACTTTAAGTAAATTAATCCTTAATTTATGTATTTTTTGGCGCCAAATTTAATAAGTAATACCTAAAAGGTTATAGATATAAGTGTGTTCATGAGTACAGCGCTTTTTTTCTGAAGAAGTTTTGCAATTTAGTGGAACGAAAAACGTTTTTTATTTTGCGTTTAAAGTTAATAAACGGTGATAGTTTGAAAACAGTTCTCTCCTGGCATTTTTGTAATAGAACTTGATATAAGCTTCCTCACAGACTGGGGTACAACTGTCCTTGGCCAGTTACACATGAAAGGAGAACCAATGCTGCCGGGACCAAAAGTGAGAGTCACCACAATGTTTTGGAGAGTCCTAAATCTTCAGAATTACCCTAGAAATCTGTGGAAAGTCACGGAGGAACACTGCTGTCCCACAGTAATGAAAATGCATCTGCTTTCAAGCTTTGCTTGCAAGGAACCCAAGAACAGAATTTGTTCAGTTGTCGGTTTTGAATGGCAACAATGACCTATTTGAGGTGTTCCCTCAATGGGATCAATTCCTGGACCACCACCTCATTCAATTTCCATCTGTGAGGGTCTGTCCTGGTCCTGCTCAACTTGCCTGCCACTATGCTTTTGCTTTGACAGAACACAAGATGCTTAAAGGGTTTAAGGAGTGCTGAACCGCTACCTCCCAAGTCATCACAGTCAGCCTGCACAGTGGACATGATCTGGTACCCCCTTGCTTGTTTACGTACAACATAATGGTGGCATTATCTACAAGTCACCTGAAGAGATCCAAGGGACTACAGATACACAGATTTTAAAGAGTGGGCCTCAGCCTACATCTCTGACACAGATATACTTTGGTCTGTCTCAGGAGTTCCACTGGCCTTGCACCTATACCCCCCATAGAAACTGCTCCCCAGCAAAATCTGAGGTCTCTGTAGTTATAGACTGGCTTGAAGGTACAGAAGAGGCTATCAGGATTTACCTGCATCTATAATCTCCATCAGTGCAGCTTTTTTTTTTTTTTTTTGTACAAAAGCCCACTATCAGCATCTGAAATTCCAGAGGAAGCAAATGTTGGGTCCATTTGTTTTTTTAGACACCACTAAATATTTCTAATGTGCAACCTGGAAAAAAGCAGCATAAGAATGACAGAAGCCATTTGGCAACAAATTGTCTAAGACTGATTTAAGAAGCCCAGGAAAGTTTAAAGATAAAATCTACTTTCTCCTCTGTCAAAAATGTGCTAGGTGTCTATGGGGCAGCCTAAAAAGACAATCCTGTGTGACAGAGCCAATTAAGTCTTCTGAACATTTATCTGAAACCCCAGCTTGGTGAGAAGAGAAGCTCATGGCAGTGACTCAACATCCAGGAAAAGACTCTGCTAAGATAAGCAATTTCTCTAAATAAGAACATATGTGAATGCCATTCAGTCTGCAATGAGCTATGACTGAAGGTAGACATTTTGCACACAATTTTGGAAATGTAGAGACCCCCAAAGGGTAATGTATGGAAGTGAACCGGTTACCTAGACACACACAAACAGAGAAATTTCCTGAAGCCTTTGGCTACCGGAATGTGACTGTACACATCTTTTAAATCTAATGCTAACATAACACTTGGAGAATGAGAGTTAACAGATTCTGAAGGGTCAACATCTTGAATTTTGGAATTTTCACATACATATTTAGAAAAGATGTAAAACTGGTCTCCAAGAAAAAGGAATAGAAAGCCTTTGCTCCCATTTGATCTAGTGGTACCAGTTCTAGGACTCCTAGGTGAGCAACTGCTGAAAAAAATTAAGGAAAACATTCTGTTTGGTTCAGTGTGTGGGAAGGAACTCCCCTGAAAGGAAGGAGTTGTAGCCAGTGCCCAATGTATCCTTCTTGAACCACTTTTAACACCTAAAGGTTGGAAACAAATTGTTACCAAATGGGAATATACACAGCCAGTTTCTGGAACAAGAGTTTCAGAGATATGAGTAGGAGGGGTGGGGGAGGTGGGAGAATTCTGGTATAGTGATTCTAAAAGTACTAGGACTGTCCCTTTTTTGGAAAAAAGATACTTTTTTTGTTGTTCCATTAATGCCATCCTTTTTTGGTTCCTTATTTAGCCTGAGCAGACATGGAGTGTTAAGTTTGTTTCTTAGAAGGAAGAGAGGATTTGAATGATTTGTAAAAGGGGGGGGGGGGGGCTGAAAAATCTTGGTAACTATGTATTACATTTTTCTCTCTCAAAATTATCTGAGGACCTGAGAAGAAGATAGGCCAAACAAAACCTCCTTGTCTAGAGAGGATTTTAAAATTTCAGACCTCATTCAAAAAAAAAAAAAAAAACACAAACTTCTTACCAGGCATAACTCAATGTAGCAGTAGTGAAGCCCTAGGCACAGTATAGTACAGTTTTGTACCTACCATAAATGTAGATGTTCGAGTGTATACACTGCTGCAGTCATTACACTTGGGTTATCCTGCTGTCAGGCGGTTCCCCAGTCAGCCTGAGTTCCAAAGTCTTGGTCCGGTGTCAGTTGCTGTTGCCTCCTCCCTGACGTCAGTGCAACAGGGGTATACAAGATGCAGCAGACACCATTTTCTTCAGTTTTTCTTGCCCCAGATGTCAGGTGCCCCCAAATATGTAGGCAATTCAAATTGCTAATAAAACATACATAAGAAAAGCAAACAACAACTTTCAGCTACCAGAAAATACTCCCCATAGGTAGTAAAGGGTAGAAGACATAGGTACTTACCAGCAAGTAAGAGAAGGAGGGAGGGTAACCTGGACTGCAGCAGTGTATACACTCGAATATCTGCATTTATGGTAGGTACAAAACTGTACTATGTTCATCGTGTTAAACTTGGGTAGAATCCCAAACCTGAGGTAGGGTGGCTGGTTCTATAAGGCATTAGGGGTGGCTATAAGGCCCTGCAGCACTGCAGTGGCGAAGCCAGCTCTGGATTTTGAGTATAGAGGCAGATGGTAATGCTTGGTGAAGGTATGTACAGAACTCAAAGTTGCTGCTTCCAAAATAACCATGGTAGGTACTCCTCTGAGGTAGGCAGTTGAAGTGGCTGTTGCCCTGGTGGAGTGAAATCTAATGCTGCTAGGTACAGGCTTCCCATGGTGTGTATAGCAGAAACGTATACAATGTCCAATCCATTTTGAAATAGTCTGTTTTGAAATGGCTTTTTCCTGTGCTCCTGCAGCATACGCTACCAGTAATTGCTCAGATTTTCTGAAAGGTTTGGTTTTGTCCTAGTAGAAGCTTAACTGCCTGTGAATGTCCAAGGAATGCAGTAGTCTCTCCCCTTTATTCTGTGGTTTTGGATAAAAAGTTTGCAAATGAATAGTTTGGTTTAGAGCCACACTGGATACCACCCTTGGCATAAACGTAGGGTTAGTTCTTAAAGACACCCTGTCCTGGTGGAAAATGAGGAAAGGTTCCACTGCCATTAGTGCCTGTAATTCTGAAACTCTTTGTGCTGATGTTATTGCCAGGAGCAGAGCAGTTTTCCAAGAGATATATTTTAATTCTGCTGTGTTAGCTGGCTCAAAAGGAGGTAAAGTTAATTTTTCCAAAACAAAGTTGAGGTCCCAAGTTGGAGTAGGTGCTCTAAGGGGCGGTCTTATGTTTTTAGACCCTCTGAGGTACTGTCTTAGCAAAGGATTAGAGAAAATTGGTGGATCCGTGTTGTAATGAGCAGAGATGGCAGAGGCGTGGATCTTGATGGATGAGGAGAGGCCTTTGTCCAGCATCTCAGTTAAATATTGCAGCATCTGAGGAATGTTTGGGACATGAGGGTCAAGGCTGTGAGCTTGGTTCCAGGCACAGAATCTCTTCCATTTATCTGAATAGGCTTTCCTGGTACTATGCCTTCTGGCCTCCAGAATGACATCCATAACAGCTTTGGAGAGAGGCACTGCTTGCTTGACTAAGGAATCTTCCATGCAGCTAGGTTTAAGGTCTTTAGCTGGCTGTGTAGTATGTGATTGTTGTGCTGAGTCAGCAGATGTGGGATTTGAGGCAAAATCCAGGGTGGTCCTTGTGCTAAGTTCTTCAAGACTGGGTACCAGTGCTGGCGTGGCCAGTCTGGTGCAATCAGGATCATCTTTGGCTCTTCTTGCCTGGCTTTTATGAGTACCTTTGGCAGGAGAGGTAGTGGTGGGAAAGCGTATACTTGTAGGTTTTTCCAGCTGAATGAGAGGGCATCCACTTTCCATGCTTGTGGATGGTAACTCCTTGTGCAGAATTTCTGCAGCTGGCAGTTCATTGGGGATGCAAACAGATCTATGTCCGGGCTCCACCATTTCTGTGTTATCATTCTGAATATTTGTGGATTCAATTCCCATTCGTGGGGATCCATGCTGTTTATGCTTAAGTAGTCTGCCAGTGTGTTTTTCTCTCCTGGCAGCAATCGTGCTTGCAGATGAACTTGATAGTTTATAGCTGTGTTCCATAAGGTCATGGCTTGGCTGCAGAGGGGGTAGGAGTGAGTGCTCCCTTGCTTGTTTATCTACCACATAACAGTAGTGTTGTCTGTCTTTAGTAGTAGTTGTCCTGGATGCAGCAGGTCCTTGAAAACTATAAGGGCATTTTGTACAGCTAGCATCTCTTTTTGATTGATGTGAAGATGCCTTTGTTCTGCGGGCCACTTGCCCTGAATACAGTTGCCTGCCATGTGTGCTCCCCAGGCATAATCTGATGCATCTCTTGTCAGTGTTTGCCTGGCTGTGGGTTGAGTAAAAGGCTGTCCCTTGTTGAGGTGACAAGCTTGAGCCCACCATTGAAACTCCTGTTGAAGGCAAGGAATTAGTGGTATAACTGTTTCCAAACTTTGACAGTGTTGAGACCATACTTTAGGTACCATTGTAGTTTCCTCATATGCAGTCTGGCATATGGAATTAGTAGTATGCAAGATGCCATGTAACCAAAGGCCTGCAGAATTTTTCTTGCACGGAGTTGGGTCTTTGTTGCCATCAATTGAAAGTACTGAGTCAGTTGTCCTTACTTGTCTGGCGTGAGATAAGCCATCTGGGCCGTTGTGTTCAAGCTGGCACCCAGTAATATTATCTCTTGTGAAGGCACTAGTTTTGATTTCTTTTCGTTTACTGTGTACCCCAGGCAACTTAATAACTTTTTTTTACAAACGCCAGATGCTTTAGAAGAATGTCCTTGCTCTCTGCTTGAATCAGGCAGTCATCCAGGTACGGATAAATTTGAATTCCTTTCTGTCTGCAAAATGCAATTACTGGTGCCAAGCACTTTGTGAAGACCCTGGGCGCAGTAGATAAGCCAAAGGGCAGTGCAGAGAATTGATAGTGCATTGAACCAGCTGAGTCTGAGGTATCTTCTGCAGTTTTGTCTGATAGATACATGCAGGTATGCCTCCTTGAGGTCCAATGTCATGAGCCAAGCTTTCTTGCCCAACATGGGAAGAAGCTGCTGTAGTGTCAACATTTTGAATTTCGCATCATCCAGGTAAGTGTTTAGAGAGGAAAGATCCAGAATGGGCCTCCAGGCTTTGTCCTTTCTGGGAGCCAGAAAGAGTCAAGTAAAATCCTTGTCCTTGCTCCTGTGGTGGTACCTTTTGAATAGCTCTCATATCCGTGAGTGCTGTAATTTGTTTTTGAGCCTCTGCCCATTGATTTGGTGGCAGATTTGGCATTCCTTTTAACCTTGGCAGAGTGTGAAAGTGGAACCTGTAACTTTGAGATACAATGTTGGGAACCCATTTGTCTTTGGTGATCATATGCCAATTGTGATAGAAAAGTGCCAGTTTTCCTCCAAAGGGGGCTGCCAAGAGAGAGTTGTTTGGCAGCTGTAGTGGGAAGTCATTGGGGCTGCTTTTTATATGGTTGGGGCCTGTCTTCCCCTTCTTTCTGGCCTGATGCAACCCATTGTCGAGGCCTGTAAGGACCTTGTGGCTGACCTCTACCTCTTGGACGTCTATATCTGCCCCTTTCAGGTCTGTCTGTAACTGGAAAGGACCAATTCTTAGTTGGCCAATTTCTGCTAAGTCTAGGAGGCTGAACCTGTAAGAAATCCTTCACCGTTTGCATAGAGTTTGCCTTATCCTCCATTTTCTTTAATACCTCTTCTGCCTTAACTCCAAACAACACATCCTGCTGCAAAGGTGCATCCAATAATTTTGCTTTAACAGGATCTGGTAACATATGTTCTTTTAACCAAGCATGTCTTCTAATGACAGAGCCTGTAACTGCTGCTCTACAGGAGGCTTCTAAAGAATCAAAACCACATTGCAAAGTATGTTTTCCCACCTGTTCAGCTGCATGCAATAAATCTGCATTTCTTTAAAAGTTGGAGGATCTGAATCTGGAAGCATTTTGTTTTTGTTTCAACTGAGACAGTAAAAATTGCTGATATTTTAGCATGTGAAACTGGCAATTTAAGGCTCTCATTGCTAAAGTTGCAGACATATATACTTTCTTTCCCCATCTGTCTCTGGAATCTGTCAGAGGGAACCGGATTCTTGGCTGATGAGGCCTTAACCCCTTTGGGTCCCCGAGAAATAGTTTCAGGGTCAGCAACAGGGCTTTTGTACAGAAATTTGTGTGAGTCAGGGACTCTGTAGTATCTGTCAGGTTTAACTGGGGCTGGAGGTAAGGAATCAGGATTTAAGCTGGATTCAGTATGCACATCATCCACAATATCTAACACTGGCGGAACAGCAAGGGGTCTGTGTTGAGGTAATAAAAGGAAGTCTCTGAGCCTTTTCTTGGATTCCGAGTAATCCTGGCCATCCCAATGGAAATTCTCCCTCATGGTATGCAAGGTTTCCCCGAAGGAGTAGTCCTCAGGCAGAGAGGCTGATGGAATTGACTCCTCAGCATCAAAATCCTCATAAGGGGGTAAAGAATATCCTAGGTCTGAGGATGAATCTGAAGATATGGACACCTGGTCGGATGAGTCATAGTCTGCATCCTGTCTAGGCCTTTTATCAGGAGGGGGATGGGACCCCCTTGATCAGAGTGATTAGGTCTTCAGCCATTTTGAGCATTTGTTTCTTAGGCATGGAGGCCTGTCCTGGAGAATGCTGTATTTGTTTCTTTAATTTGAAAGGTGGTTTAGACTTAGCAGAGGTTTTAATGCTTAACTGAGTAGGTCTGAAAACACCCTCTGAAGCTGCGGGTAGCTCAGCTACTCAGGATCCCTCTCTGTGCGTCCGAAGGCCCAGCCATCTCCACGTGGGAGTCGGAGGCGGCCTGTGGTTCTACAAAAGCGGTCGTCAGGGGCTGCAAAGGCGCCTCGCTGAAAACTGTGGAACCGGTGACTGGCCTAGAAGAGGCTTCGTCGTCAGTTTTGGGCCTCGGATGCCTATCCTTGTCTTTGCGCTTTTTATGTATTCCAGTCATCGGAAGGTCCGACAGCATGGTATAATTGAATTTTCTACCAAAATAATGTCGGGCAAAATCAAACCGACGTTTAATAGTGCGCTTGTTAAACCTAGCACAAAACCGACAACCAGTGACGTCGTGGTCTGGGACTAGGCATGGGATACAGTTATTAACTTTTTACTGACATCGGTCTGAGGCAAGAAAAAGTTTCCCCAACGGAGTACTTAGCTTTGTAGAAGACTTCGGTTCTGGATTCGGAATGAAAATCTCAGGAGACTGCCGACCGGCACTTGCAAACTGCTTTTGCTTCGGGCACCGCGTGGCAAGAAAGACTGAAGAAAATGGCGTTGGCTGCATCTTATATACCCCGTCACACTGACATCAGGGAGGAGGCGACAGCAACCGACGCCGGACCAAGACTTTGGAACTCAGGCCGACTGGGGAACCGCCTGACGGCAGGATAACCCAAGTGTAATGACTGCAGCAGTGTAACACGATGAACATCTGCACAATCATACACACTTCTTAAGGCACGTTCCAGCTAGTCACTACCTTCAGGAAGAAGTGTAGTACACAATTCCCTCAAACTGTGTGTACAAAAAAGAAGAAACTTAAGCAAATGGGTCCAGTTAAAAACTGTAGTAGAACAATACCTTCTCTTACCCAATCTGTCCAAAGTGTGTCCTTCCTTGTCCACAGGGAAAGGACTGGCGGACACCAGAAGTTTGTTCCCAGCTGACGAAGATGTGATATGGCCACAGGGTTATACTTAAGGTATAAAAACAAATGTTTGTTAGTTTGATAAACTTTACAATGCCTATCTCTCCCTTTTTGGGAATTGAAGATTGAGAATCAGGATTGTTACAAGCAGCATTAAATACATCATCCAAAGCTGGAACTACTGCAGGTATGGGAGTGGAATGAGGCATATCTAAATTATAACATATTATACTATCTCCTCAATTCAGAGGAACATCCATTTATTCCCATTAAAAACACCCCATTCATCCTTATAATAGTCTGAGAAAAGGAAAATTCCTCAAAAGGAGGGTGCGAGGAAAAAAATTTCCCCCGAATCAAAGATCTGGCATTTGGATTCTGCAGAACAAACCCCCATTCCTATGTCAGAATCCTCTAACATGTCTTCCTCAAGAATGTCTCTGTTGACAGGTTTTTCAGTTAAGGATTTCTGAGCACAAGGATTAATAGCCTGTAACAACTTCCTAATCAACTTAAGAAAGTCATCTTTCATAACAGACAACATGCCTTCAGATGAACAGTGTTTATCTTTTTTTTTTTTTTTTTTTTTTACAGGTTTAAATGAAGATCAACTTAGAGCAGTTCTGACATATAGAGAGGTCTCTTTCTCCAGCTACATTGAGCAGCATCTCCTGGAGTGTTTCCTTGACCCAGGAGAGACGGTTCGCCAACGTCCAGACGGTTCGCCAATGTCCAGAATGGACACTGGAATAGTAGAAGAGGACATGGCTGACACCCAGTTCATGTCGGCTAAAAGGGCTACTTTATAAAACACTAGCACTGCACAGAGTAAAAATCCAAATTTTACTGCAGGTACACAGGCAAAAAAAAAATTTTTGTAGAGTTCAACCCAATTTCATCAAGTGCCACCATGTTGGCTAACCCCTAAATATCAGGCAAACTCACTTTCAATATACTTAAAAGGTACAAGATGCTTAAAAAACAATATAAAATAATCATTTCACATACATGCCAGTAATCCTGCATGCATATAAGCAAACAACTAGTATCACATAAAAATAAATGCAAATCAGAGCATAACTGTGGTAATCATAAACAAATAAGTTGCCTAAAACATGTAATTTTAAACCGGGGGGTGTGTTTAAGTGCCCCAGTTAATACTATCCAAAGATGTTCCGTATGCTTTAAGGAACATATATTTCCTTCTGTAATCATTTTATTTCTATGTGCAAAAGCACACACCAATGTCTATAAAATTAAATTTAACAGATGGATGTTCCAGCATATGTATAAAATTCCAAACAGTTATGTTACAGGTATGTATACTTCACAATGGAGCACAAATGTGGCATATTTAAAACATGTAATTTAAACCACGGGAAAACAAAGCCCCAGTTAACACCATCCACAGAGGTTTCTTGTGGTTCAAGTTCTCATATAACTTTTCTTTTCTCATTTTAATCTGTGGGCAAAACAACGATCAATGCCTGTGAAATTTAATTTAGCTGGCGGATGTTTCAGTGGATGTTTGTATAGTGCATTGGTACGTTTATGTTTATGGCATCTGATGTCACTCAAATACTCTTACCCTAACTTTATAGGTCAAACCTCCAGATGTTTTATAGAAGGCTCCATAAAATCAGAAGGCATATTACCCATTTATTGTTGTGCGTTACGGGTGTTTTGATGTCAGAACATCAGTAGGTGTGTCCTTAGAAGTTAAAAGTCATTTTCATTATATAAAGGCAGATGATACAATCACCACAAGGAGATGACCCTTTAGGTTGGTTGGAAGCCAACCTAATATTATCATACTGGTTAAACTCTCTTATTTCCCTAGAAATACTGACAGACTTTTGACGATTCTACAGGAAAGAAACATTTGTCTGGGAGGAAACTGTCAAAAAAAGGGCTCGTTTCAAAATTCACCACTGGGACTGTATAACAACTTGCATCTGACTGTGTGTATGTATTTTATAGACATAGATATAGATATACATTCACTTTATAATCTCAAAAAACTGAAATCGCAAATTTCAGTATCCCAATACTATAAAGTAGAACAATCACAATACCGAAATCGCGAAATTTAAAATCACGACTTTTAAATAAATCCTCCACCACACAAACACATACACACACCCTCCTTCCTACCACTACAACAAATCAATAAACACACACATACACAACCCAAACACACACCTAACCTACATATAAGCAGGGGGTCAAGCCACCCTGCACCCCCCAACTTACATATACCAACTGCGAGGTAGCACTAAAAAGACAAAGACACTAAACCCACCACTACATACTCTATATTCCCCTTCCACAAACACACATCACATACTTACAAACACCACCACTCTCAACAGTTACACACACACACACACACACACACACACACACACACACACACACACACACCCTTGCCTACCTACCCTAAGCTACACCTAAAACTTCCCAACACACACACACACACACACACACACACACACACACACACACACACACACACACACACCTACCCAAAACCTTAAAAACAACAGCACTTACCTGAATCTCCATACATATCCACACAATGGCATGCAAACCATACCCCACAGCACACCGCACCTTACCAACACAGTAAATCCCACATTGCGTGCCACCATAACCGCGGATTCGACATTCTGAATTCGAGCAAGTGCAGTTTAGCTCAACTGCACTTTTGTCTCGAGATTTCAATATTTCAAGATAGTAAAGTGCTTTTATATATATATATATATATATATATATATATATATATATATATAATGTATATATAGATCCACTTCAAAATACCAAAAACACACAGGATACCAACACTTGTTATATTCCAGCACAGTTACATAATGAAACAAATAAAACCTAACCATATTACTCTTCCCCAAGTATAAGCAGGGAGGCAAGCCCCCCTGCACCCCCCCGATACTTAAATATATCAACTCCAAGATTGTACTTTTGTGCAGTGAAGTACAAGTAGTTCTGCTGCAATATAGTTGTGTCGCTGTACTGCATTTGCTTTCAATATTTTGAGTTTCAGTATGTTGAGCTTTAGAGATTTTGGTCTCAGTATTTTGAAGTGGACCCATATATATAATATAATATAATATAATATAATATAATATAATATATATATATATATATATATATATATATATATATATATATATATATATATATATATATATATACACATACACACACACACACACACATATATATACACACACACACACACACACACACACACTACATACTTTGCCGTCTTAGGTGGTCATCAACCTGCAGTCTTTTTGATCCCCCATGGACTGTAGTAAACAAGATTGATCTATAATGTCTACTGCGTTTAGTTTGTTTTAATAACCTCTGTGTCTGAAGGTCTCTGCTGGATTGTTCACACAAACTTTCTGTGCAACAAATACTTTTAATACTCAGATTGTGATTTGCTATGTTGATAACATTTCGAGGTGGACAACTGATTGACTGCAAATGGGCATTAAGTAAGAAGGGTTTGTAATAGAGGGGACCACAGTTGCCATCAGTCATCCTGATCACATTTACATCCAAAAAATCTACTGTAAAACATACTACATGCAACATAAAAATCAATACCAAGCTTGGTGGTATTTGGGTACTGTAATCTAAAAATCTGTTCCTTGGGACCACCCCATATGAGTTAACAGTCAAGGTGGAGTCGCCACATATTCATGAGTTTTAAAAACTTAGTGTTGTTCACATTGTAAATATCTACATGTTTGAAATAACCCATGAACAAGTTAGTATACAGTGGAGCAAAGGAAGTTACAATTGCTGTACCCAACTGTCTTGTTTTTCAGTCAAAACAAACTCTGCCGTCTGTAACAAAAAATTCCCATATTCAAAGAAATATAAATCCACTGTTTCAATTCAAAATATCAGTACTTCCAGACCTAATTCATGGGAGAATGTTCATATATAAATATTTAACATCTAGGATACAAAGATACCCACCTCCCCCAGGGACAATATCATCATTCAGGAGTTTTCAAAAAGTATACAGTACCTTTGAGCCTGGCTCTAACAAATGTCTCAAGCAAGCATCTAGAAAGTTAGATGAAAGTTCCATGATGTAGCCCTTACCCAAAACAATGGGTGTATGGGGGAGGGGTCTTTGTAAAGATTTATAAATCTTGGGCAACACAGCCATCGTACCTAGCTGGTGATGCTTTTCGAAGGTCATCAATCATGAGAGGTTTAGCGAAAACTGATGGAACAACAATGAAATCTATCCAGTATTTAATCGATTCTTTAATTTGTGTGTGGAAGATGGTGTACGGTCATATTCTAGTTTAAAATAACTGGAACAGGTATTCTCTCTCAATCTATGGTGGTCCATACGAACCCCCATGCTCAAGTTATCAAATAGTATCTACAAGCAGCACACTTACACTCGCATACAGAGTCATCCAAAAACAGGAATGCATAAGCAGCACACTAAAACCCCTGTCAGAAAATAAGTGTTGTAAACTCAGTCTGACAGAAAAAAATGAAAAGTCGTCTCACTGAACACAAGTACTAATTTACCCTGAAACGTATTCTGCTTTACCAGAAAGGCTCATCCAGACTCTGCTACACTTTGCTGTGAAGGAAAGGTTAGTTTGCTGTTATTTTTTGTATTTCTGTATTGCCTTTCTATATTTTGAATACTGTAGTTTGTTTTCTTTACCTTGTGTTTTGCTTGCATTCTGTTTTAACAGCATATTAAAACTTCAAAAGAGACCACAGCTCTCTCTGTTCTGAGTTATTTTTTGTATTTCTGTATTGCCTTTCTATATTTTGAATACTGTAGTTTGTTTTCTTTACCTTGTGTTTTGCTTGCATTCTGTTTTAACAGCATATTAAAACTTCAAAAGAGACCACAGCTCTCTGTTCTGAGTTATTTTTGTATTTCTGTATTGCCTTTCTATATTTTGAATACTGTAGTTTGTTTTCTTTACCTTGTGTTTTGCTTGCATTCTGTTTTAACAGCATATTAAAACTTCAAAAGAGACCACAGCTCTCTCTGTTCTGAGTTATTTTTTGTATTTCTGTATTGCCTTTCTATATTTTGAATACTGTAGTTTGTTTTCTTTACCTTGTGTTTTGCTTGCATTCTGTTTTAACAGCATATTAAAACTTCAAAAGAGACCACAGCTCTCTCTGTTCTGAGTCAGGCAGAATTTTTCCCTCCCTCCCACCCATTTAAGTTGTCTTGTTAAATACCACTGTCTTTCTAGTTGCCTGCCTCTTATGTTAATCTGACCATATATCTCATTTCTCTCTACTTTCACTGGCTTATGTGAGTAATCACAAAACCATCACTTTTGAAATCCCACCCCTTCAATTATTTAAATTTATTGGCCATCCTACAGTATTTCATAGTACCAAAATACAAAAGTAACCACCCCTTTCAGTCCATCTTGCTGTTTTAAAAATAGTAACTCTCCACTAAACCTTAACTTTTTAAACAGGTAAAACTCAAGTTACCTACTTTCATATCTAACTTCTCTAGTGCACACTGCAGAGTGCATTCTTTTCAATCTTACCTTTAAGCATCCCTGTTACTAGCACTTTCTCTAATACCTAAAAAGATCATCTCTACTTGACTCCAAGTAGACTTTTCTCTATCTGTTAAACCTAGCACTTGCTCCTACAGTACTTATTACCTTGATACGGCACTCTTATAGATAGCACCCCAAAAAGGCAAACCCCCATTTCTCGGTCACCCACGTCCCCCAGAATCTCTTTTAAAGTTTTTTTGTCTAGTCCTTCTAGCATGTCGAGGGATCAGTTGCTAGTGTCCTCTCCTGCTCAGCTGGTGAACCTGGGAATATTGAGGCAATGTTACAACTGCCTCATGTACACAGACAACCCTCTCCTCCTCCCACAAAACACAAATACATGTGAGAGATGCAACTATACGGCCAAACTGGAGGCTGAGCTCTCTCAACATAGGACTGGCAAGACCAGTCAGGAGGAGAAGGTTACCACACACACTATAGACCCAGTCTCACATAGTACCATCACAACCTCAAATCATACACATAAACACACAAAGACATACTCGGCTCTGATCAAAAATCTACCAAAACAGCAGAGGCCACCAAAGCAGACACCCAAACAACCACCACCTCAGAACACAACACCTGCAACACATAGACCTCACAGTCAGTGTCTCAAACAGTCACAGCCCTTAAGGCCAAACACAATGCCAGACACACTAGTCATTGGTGACTCCATAGTCAGACACACTGACGTCCCGCCACCAGACTGAGTAAGGAGAAGGTCACAGTAAGCTGCCTGTCGGGCGCTAGAATCCGCCACATAACGCAAGCACTCAGGTCTCTCAACAGCAGGTACAAATACGACTCAGTCATTGTCCACGCTGGTGTAAACGACCGAGACGCACCTCCTTGGACTACATGAAAAGAGACATTGAGGAGCTCTCTGATTATGTAGCCCAGGCAGGTATGACCCTGACCTTGAGCAGTATCCTACCTTCACCAAGAATGATGCCACAATACAGAGATAAGATGATCAGCTTTAACAATTGGCTTAAACTCTGGTGTCATTCAAAGGGGATCCAATGTCTGTCTGCCTGGGATGACATGCTGGACAAGCCACGCTGCTTCGCAAGGGACGGCTTGCACCTGTCACCCTGGGATTCGGATATTGGCAAAGGCTCTTGCCACCCCATAGTGCCTTTTTAGGCAAGGCTCAAATTCTAAACCTACCACCCTAGAACACAAAAAGGAAAAAACTAAGGGTAATGCTGCTCAATGCCAGAAGTCTAAATCTCAAAATGCACGCACTCGAGGCCCTTCTCAGTATGGAGAACATCGATGTCTGTGCAGTGACAGAAACCTGGTTCAAGGCTCCTGAGAGCACCCCAGCACTATCAGGTTTTACCTCTTATCATGCGTTCTGGCCCCAAAATCCGGACAATACCAAGAAAGGAGGGGGGGGTATCCATATTCATCAAGGACACCCACACCTCAAGACTGGTGGCAACGCACGATGCATCGGAGACCATCCAGGTGCAATTAACCATAGGCAAGACTGCTCTGCAAATTGTAGCATGTTACAGGCCACCCTCACAAACTCAGGAACCTCACATGGCCTTCCTGAAAACACTAGAGGGATAAATGTATCACCAAACACCATCATACTAGGTGACTTCAATTACCCTAATATAGACTGGGAACACTACTCAAGCCCAAACACCCTAGCCCAAAAGTTCCTGGAATTCATAAACTCAAATGCCATGGAACAACTAGTCACCATCCCCACAAGAGGAGAAAACATACTTGATCTCATCATCACGAACATGGGAGCACAATGTTCAACACCGAAGTATACCCCTCTCTGGTGAGATCAGATCACAAACTAATCTCGCTGGAGGTCCTCATCCCACCCCCACCTAAAATAAAAAAGACCACAGTAAAGAACTTCTCGAAAGCCGACTTCACACTTCTAAAGACTAGTGTGGTCTCCTTTAAGGCCCCCGAGCCGGGAAAACAGTACTCAAGCCGCTGAATCACTTACAAATGCCTTCTACCAGCACCTGCAGGACTGCATGGATAAGGCAATCCCAAGCAAAACAAAGACTCTTTGTACCAAAGGCAAGCGTCCAGTCTGGTGGACCCCAGCCATAAACAAACTCTACAACAAAAGGAGGCAGCTACTACAAGATAGAGCAAAATCCTTAAAAGGTAAGACACCCTTGATCACTATAAGTAAAAAACTAAGAGCTCTCATAAAATCATCCAAAGCAAATTTTGAGAGAAAAATAGCTAAAGACTCAAAAGACAATCATAAGGCCTTCTTTAGCTATGTTAGAAACCTGGGAGGAAACTCCCAGATATGCTCAGAACTAGTTCAAAATTATGTGAAGATTACTGATCCTACAGACATTGCCAACATACTGGCTGACAGGTTCAGTGCAAATTTCTCCTCCCTCCCCCAAAAGGAGAGATATCTATACCAAGCGATTGCAGCCCCCAAACATCTCCAACGCCCAAGTGAGAACTGCTCTCTCCAAAGCAAAAACACAGCATCCATGGGACCTGATGGTGTCCCCGGCTGTGTGCTCCACGAACTCAACGAGGAATTAAACCCACAGCTAGGACAGCTGTTTAATCATAGTCTTACCTCTGGATACGCACTCCAGGAGTGGCGCACTGCAACTGTGGTCGCACTTCACAAAGGCGGTGCCTCCACTGACCCTGGAAATTACCGGCCCATTAGCTTGACAAGCCTTATCTGCAAAGCCATGGAGAGGATCATAATGGACCTCATAAATAAAGACATAGGGAATTTGCAGACTTTGGATCCATCCCAGTTTGGCTTTGTCAAAGGCAGATCATGCCTTCCAAATTTGGTTGACTTTTTCGAAACAGTCACCAAAGCCATTGATGAGGGAAAGGCAGTCCATACAGCCTACCTCGATCTGGCGAAGGCCTTCGATACAATACCCCACTCGGGTATCATTGAAAAACTCATCAGCTTAAATGTTAACCCATACATCACAAGATGGGTTGCAAACTGGCTGAGTGACAGAACCCACAGGGTCAGAGTTGCTGGCGCCATGTCAGACTCAAAGCCTGTCACAAGTGGTGTACCACAGGGCTCAGTCCTGGGCCCACTCTTGTTTGGCATCTACTTTTCCAAGTACAAGCAAACACAGGAGGGTTATGGCTGACAAAGTTTGCAGATGACTGCAAACTGGGCCATAGTAGAAAACACATCTGACACAGATATCCTTCAGAAGGGTCTCACAGAAACGGATAACTGGTGCCAGAGCCATGGCCTAAAGTTAAATGCCAAAAATGCATAGTCATACCCTTCGGGAAAAACAAGGTTACCCCTAGCTACCAAATAGGTGGCAATCCACTGAGCACAGAAGAAGTTATCAGGGACCTGGGGACCCAGGTTGATAGTAGTCTGTCATTCGACACCCATGTAGCTAAAGTAGTTAGGAAGACCTTCTACATTGCCCACCTTATCATGAAGGGATTCTCATCTAGATCAAGGGAGGTCATAGTCTCCTATACTCATCACTCATCAGACCAATGATTGAGTACAATGCCCCATTCGAATGTATCTGACCCGACACTTGCAGCAGCTGGAGAGGCCACAAAAGTTCCTCACCAAAAGGATAAAGGGTCTCAAACATCTGTCCTATGCTGCCCGACTGAAAGAACTCCAGCTCTATTCAGTCACTTACCGCTTGCTCAGAGGTGACCTTTGCCTAACATACAAGGCCATGTCAAACCCAGATTTGATGAATATGCTTCACCTCAAAAAATCTAGATCCGTCAGAGCCACAAGGGCGGAGACTTAAACCTCGACACGGCTATTAATAGGACGTGCTGGAGGGATAGATTCATCACCCAAAGACTCCCTATGCTGTGGAATAAAATCCCGGTATATGTGAGGCAGAGCACCTCGCTGGCCTTGTTCAAGAGAAATCTTGACCAATGGATGGGAGATCGCAGATATACCCCAGGGATTACCTCAGTGTCACTGCTCGACAGAGGCACAGCAAAATAATGGGTATAGTTCCCCATACTAAAGGGGTGGCGTAAGCCACAAAACTATGGGCTAGGCTTGTAAATGCCCTCGGGCAGATAGCCTAGTATGAACCTATGAACCTAAGAATAAAACACTTCCCGACACTTAACTTTGAGATAAACTACATAAAGTTTACACAATCAGTACATTTTCTCACAAATAGCTAAAAAGTGAAAAACAAGAGGTCCCAGATAGAAACTTCCGATATAAAAAAATATTATAAAAAAAAAGTTTTTTAATAATGAACATTTTTTACTTTTTAGATTGACTGGATAAAAAGCAAGGAAAAAGAGTGAAAACTTTGCAAAAGAATCAGATGAGTTGAGTTTAGAAAAGCATACAATGTTAGTCTTGCTGACTGTGGTAATGAGGAACCAGAAATAGCAGAAATCAGCAAAACCAACCTAAAATGCTTCTCTGAAATCAGCTTGTGTGCATTTCTTTTGCAAAGTTTTCACTCTTCTTCCTTATTTTTTACTTTTTAGAGTGACTAAATAAAAATCACTTTATTTAAATAGCTTATTTTTAGTCAAAGTAAAAATACTGCCCATCTGTCATTAGTGAGACAGAACCAGAGAGAGAGAAAAAAACAATTTGAATAACGAGTATTCTAACAAGAGGAAAGGGGGGTGGTTCTTAAAGGGGAAATCCCTCCAAGCAACCCAGTTTAAAAAAACAGCAGTTTTGTAAAGGGCAATATTCCATCAGAGAAATATGGAACTCAAGAAAGGTACAAATGGAAATGTTTATGGAAGTATTAAATATGCCAAGGTTAGAGGTAGATGAGGCTCCATTACTAACAGTTAGGACAGGAGAAGATGGGATAAAAATGATGATGTATAACCAATCCAGAGGAAAGTCCCCAGGGATAGATGGTATTCCTGTGGAAGTTTGGAAGCTGGGATGGAAAAAAAGATCCCAAAGGTTTTAACAGTATTTTAAGAGGAGAAGTACCAATATCCTGGAAGAAAGTGGTGGTAGCTGTAATAACTAGGGTGTAAAGATCCATTAGATCCACCTTCATACAGGCCCATTTCAATATTAACCATGATTATAAAGCATTTTTTTCTATAATGGCTAAAAGAAAGGCAGAAGTGATGCCAAGATAGATAGATATGGATCAATGTGGTTTTGTGGAGGGGAGTAGGAGTATATATGGGGGGGGGGGGGGTCGGAGGTGAAAATTAAAGTGGGCGAGTCCTCTCTGATAATTTCTGCTTGAGCAATGGAACCAGGCATGGGTGTCCTCTTTCCCCTTTGTTATTTGCATTATATTTAGAGCCATTAGCAAAGAAAATAAGGGACTCAGAAATTCAAGGATATAATTGGTATAGTAGTCAAGAAAAGCTGTTGCTATTTGCAGATAATATTTTATACCTGAAAAAAAAAAAAACAGAAAGGGACATTACAGTGTTGTGAAACATTTTGAGTCAGTTTCAGATCTTTTCGGGATACAAAATTAATAAAGCTAAAACAAAAAAAATCAATAGTGCTAAATTATGTACCCACACACAAATTGGTAGAGTAATATCCATATTTATGGGTGTGACATCCCTCCTCTGGGCCAGTAATCAAGGAGCCTCAATTCTCACCACTGACACCGGTGGGGAACATTCACTTAGAATAAAAATGGATACACAGTAATTTCAGATGCAGCTCTCAGCACCAAGCACAACTTCCCTTAAGAGCACACAGGATGCATACACAGTCCTGGAGGCTGGGGCTGGACTTCCTCCTCCAGGCCCCAAACAAGACTTCCCCTTTCCCTTTGCAGAAACCAGTACTGTGCGTCCCTGTTCCTAGTAGCCGACATATACACACACACAAACACAAACACACACACACACACACACACACACACACAAGGCTGGCACACATTTACCAGCTACACCACCTCTACCCAGACTATAAAGGTAAAGTCACCACCACCTACTTTAAAGCTCTTACCAGGCGTACCCAATTACTCTTAGTAAAATTAACATTTATATAAACTGTAATGCTTTCAAGCAGCAAGACCTTCAGGAGCATGAACCCACAATGTCACCAATTAAAATACAATTACTTGCAAAGGTTAAACTATTTTCTAAAAGACCAGTCACAATGAAAGCTACCAATATATTTAATAATCAATAATAAAACAGAAAACATGAAAATACTGAACATCTATTTACAATAAACATCCGAGTTTCAATTCACAAGAAATACAACACAGATGGAAATACTTGGACAGATACAAAAAACAGTATTTAACTAATCTCTCTATATTTTCTAACTAACTGAAGAATTACTATTCCCTACTTACTTGCTACAGCAAGGCACGATGACGTGAATGAATGTCTTTATTGTCAGTTCCAATAACAAGAGTGCAGAGTGCCACTCATCTCTCATCTAATATTTAAATTAGAAATTTTAGTGCTGGATATAGAATGACATCACATCTGGTCACCCAACTCTGTGGTTCCCACACTACCTCCTGACTAGAAAATGAATCAGGATCTAGCACAGATATGTCACAATACAAACGTAAAGCTTTGCTAAGGCATCTGGAGACTGTAAAACTATTTCAATACTTTCATACTTCCTGGAGAGACTAACCAGCCATTCTCTGGCACAACAGGGCAGCAATTAGTTCACCACTAAGGACAAGAGCCCAGGCCTTTCCCCAGACATTGCATCTCTGGCTGCATTCAGGCCCGTGAGATAAAATTGTTATGACCTAAACTAAATCATTTAAATTTCTGACTATTTTTCTTTAGGTAAACGCAGCTGAGCTCAACCCCTTCCCTTCCTCTCTTAACATTTTATATATATATATATATATATATATATATATATATATATATATATATATATATATATATATATATATATATACACACACACACACACACACACACACACACACACACACACACTTCCTCAGTTACAAAAGTATAATCTGACATAGAAGAGTACATTTCTTTTCTGTCCAGCAGGACCCACTGTTGATACATTTTTAACACAAGCATCTATACAAATTACAAATAACAAAATTCTTTACAAAATTCCAGCTAGTTATGCTGGCATATGTGAACCCCGCATTGCCCTACTCTCTCTGGTATAGCTGCACTACCTCATGTCATCACATTGGGGACATGATAAAATTAAATATTTAGGAGTATGAATTAAAAAGGATTCCAGTGTGGCAGTTAAGGATATGTGGGAAGAGACTAAACAAAAACAAAGCCTGAGAAAATGGAAGGTCAGTTATACGGGCATTGATAGCAAGATACAGCAGTTAAAATTGTTTTCAGTCCCTTTAGTCTTATGCACAGGTCAGGCAAATTTTTATCAACCAAAGGGAAAGTTGTGGATAGCAATTAATAAAGAGCTGAAGGATTTTTATCTGGGAGGGGAAGATGGCAAGAGTCAAGGGGATAAGATGATTCTTCCAATAAAACAAGGCAGATTGGGATTACCCAATTTGAAGGGGTATTTTAGAGCAACACAGTTAAGGCTCATACACATTAGCACAAGCAGAAAACTAGCAGAGACTGGGATTTTGAATACGGACCTTTAAGGAGAATAGCAATAACAATCATACAGATGATATTCATAAAGTAGCAGAAAGTATTCTAAGAACTAAGCCAACAATGGAATGGAGAAAGGAGATTCTGCCAATAGGGATAACTGCAATTAGGGATACATACAATAGGCAAGAGGGGCCTGGAATTTAATTGGGAAAATTGGCAAAGGAACCAAGGTACTGGGAGTAAATAACTACAGAGGAAAAGGTAATAGAATTTGTTGGGACTGCTGGTTAGAGATTGATATCACTCCTTGATAGGAAAGGCAGAGAAAAGGAAAAAAGAAAGAACCAGGGGATCCTAAATGAAAGACCAGCACTGGTAGAGTTTTCAGTAAAATCTAGAACAGAAGCTGCCATTTAAAAAAGGAATAATTAGTACAGTATATCAAATATTGCACAATAACTATAAGAATCAAATCAGTGGAGATTAGAAAGGATTGGGGAGAGAGATTAATGGGGGGGGGGGGGGTTATACATTTGTCTCCTAAATATGCAATAAAGTCTAGAAGACTTAGGTATTTTTATATCTCAAGTAGACTCCACAAAGAATTTTTCCTCAGATTTACAGCAAATGTTGGAGGTGTGACGGGGAAGAAAGAGGTAACTGGGAACAGACTTGGAAACTTTAAAGATTCCCTAAAGACTGCTTTGTCAGAGATAATAGGTGAGCAAATTTGTGTAACTAAGGAAATGAGGTTTTAAGCTATGATAAAGAACTGGAATTGCCTAGACATATTAAGGCCTTGCAGAGTCTAATTATGGTAACTGCCAAAAAAGCAATTACTAAAAAATGGAAATCAAAGTCTAAACCAACTTTGTTACTATATTTTGTGACTTCTTGTAGAGATAAAACAACTAAAAATGGAATTTTTAAAAAAGGGGTAGGAGCAAATTACATAAGGAAAAATGGGAATTGTGGGAACACATGCAGAGAAGGAACAAGGTTTAAAAGAAGGCAGGATTTGAATGAGCTATGTCAAGTTTGCCTGATAATGACGGGACAGATACGTGATGTATAATGTTTGCAACTACAATTGGTGTCAACATGGTTCGTAATGTATAATATTTGCAAGTGAAAATGTGTCAATATGTTTTTTTTTCATTTATATAACTGTAACATCGCTTACGTCAAAAAGGGTAATATTCCATGTGGAAGGATTCCACACTGGGGATTTATCTGCCATAATCAAAGCTGAGGCCCGGGTGCTGGTCCTGTGAAGCCTCTAAGCTGCTTCGTCAGCAGCAGCAAGAAAGTACTGAAATCACTCCAACTACTGAATTTCTCTCCAAAGGGCTGCCCTTTCCACAGTCAGGAGTGAAGTTGTGGGAGGGAGATACAGCCTTGGAAGCTGGCCTGTTGTGTCCTGGGGACGACGCAACCTATATAGCCTAAAGGCTGCTGCAGCAGTGGAATGATGAATATCTAGTTGAAAAGATAAGAATATCAGCATCTGCTTTGCATTTAATTTGACAAGCAATTTAGTATTTTAATACACAATATTTAGAAACTGAAAAGGAAGCAGTAGAAGTGGAGAAGCTAAACAATAACTTTCTTAAGGTAGCATACCTCTGCTTCCCTTTCTTTCCCCGAATTTAAAATAGATAAACTAAGTAAAATTACCCGAATTTAAAATGATAGTCGATATAACACATGGGAAATTACACTTTTCATGGTCTGTACAGTTATGACCTTTTAGGCTTTGCTCTTCATAGCATAATTACTTGCACAAATCCTCTAAAGTATCATTTTTACTGCACACATTTTATAATCCTCTAAAGTCTAAAATGAAAGTGGACAGCGTTTCATATTAGATGTAGTAACAAGATTCTTTTCCAGCTCCTAAAAAGTAGATAACGATACATTTAAAATATCAGTTTCAGTTAACAAGATTCTACTACATATTTTTTTTGTTTTAAGATTCTCATACACAGTATTAAAACTCAGCATCTAGCAGGAACTCACAAAAGTTCAGATTCCCAAGAGTTTGAAGTCTGACTTGAAATCAGTACAACACAAAAGCAAGCGCCAAGCAACAATAAATATAAACAAACTTCTACCTTTTTCCTTTGCATAAGTAATGAAAGAGTGTGATATTATAGCAATAACCCGCGCCTGGGTGTGGGTAATGCTGGATTTATCCACGGTTGGTGTGGTTTGGTCACGAGGGCGAAGCCAGAGTGGCCAAACAAAGACAACCGTGGGTAAATCCAGCATTACCCACACCCAGCAGTGGGTTATTGCTATTATACAATGACATTATTTAAGAAAAAAAATAATTACTTTTCTTAAATAATGGCATTGTATAATGCCTCCTTGCTGTCCTTCTGCAGCTGTCTGGAATTCTGCAGCAGTTCTGATGTACTGCACATGCGTACACTTATGCAGTACATCAGAGCTGGGTGCAAAAGCAACGGAGAAAGCAAGATCTCCATTGCTTTTTAAAAAGTGTCTCGCTATGTTAAATGGGTTTAACATAGTGAGACAGCTTTAAAACAAGCAACGGAGATGCTCCGTTTCTTTTTTTAAAGCTGTCTCGCTATGTTAAACTCGTTTAACATAGTGAGACATGGTGTAAAAAGCAACGGAGATCTCGCATTCTCTGTTGCTGTAAAAGAGTTATACTAATGGAAAAAGTCTGGGCGACCGGACCTTTTTCCATTACTATAACTCTGATTTACAATGTGCACGCTGACCAATCAGCGTGCACGTTTTGGAATATTAATTGGGGGGGGGGGTCATTGTATAATTAAAACTAACGAAGTTGTGATGCAAAAACTTTGCAAAAGCTACAACTGAATACATTGTACAAGACAAAAAAAAAAAAAATGTTTCCATACTCAGTCAGCTTCGTATATAGACACTGCCCATGCTGGGCTCCACAAATGTAAAAACTCTTCCCTTTGTTGGGTCCATCTCGAACTCCAGTTTTCAGCATACACAGAATTCCTAGAAGAAAGTACAATAAAAGCAATTACACCCGACTTTCCAAGGAGGTACTTCATTCTGTTACAAGTTTTTACAAACCAAGTAAAATCACACGAATCAAGACAGAATGTTAACAGCAGTGGTCCAAATAAAGTGCTGCTCTTGTATATTAATCCTACTATTTCTTCAAAAATAAAACACACTGTGTTACTTGATTAGGTCTAATTTAGTCTGGCTCAAGAAAAACTTATAGACTAGATTAAATGCAATCATTTGGGCAATAAATTTAAATGCAATCTACATTTAACTTTATTGCCCAAATGATGATTGCATTTAACTTTACTGCCCAAATAATATCATTTGGGCAATAAAGTAAGGGGGAGCAAGTTAATCAAGCCAATAAACTATCAAATGTAAAATCTGCTTAAAATCATAACCAAAAATAGGCATATTGTTAAAATAGGAGTTAATCTTGGACTACTTTATTGCTGATAATTCCTCTGCCAATAGCTCCACTCAGCAAAAATTACAAAATTTCCTTGGCTGCCACCTCTAGGAGGTGTACATTGTCCAATACCATGTGCTGAATGTCCATTCTCCAAGATCCCTAGTGAAATCCCCATCCAAACAGCAAACACAACCTATGTAATGTATAAAAAAGAAGCTCAGGAATATAAAATGATACACCTGCCTAACTTACAGTTAAACCTGCCCAGAATCTGCAGAAAAAGTCGGTCTAGACACAGGAATAATGATGCAAGGGAAATAAAAGTATAGCTGTATGAGGAATTAACGTAACAGATGCTCGAGTAGGATCACTTTCAGTAGAATTCCTTACATGGACACATGAACAATAATGTGAAGGCAATGATGTACAGATGAGAGAGATACTAACAGCATTTGTTCAAGTAGGATCACTGTTGCAAACAGAATTCCTGACAAATGGAATTAGCTGCAGACAGAAGTTAGCATGACCAGCCTGACTTTCAGGGCTCTGTGGACATATGGGTGTAGGCAGACTCCTCCATATACAAGGATGCATGTCTGCACTTTGGATAAAGAGGCAGACTTGCCCACGCCATCTTCTGTATCTTACTGCAAATGAAAGGGAAGAGTTTTTCACCATGAAAAGATTATAACTTAGAAAATCTCAATTGCAGTACCCTACCTTTAGGTGCTATGGGTAAATGCAGGTACTGACAAGGGAAGAGACTATCTTCTGTTCAACCCTTTACATCTGAGGCTCTTTGAGGGAAAAGCAGACTTCAGCTTGAACTGCAACAGAGATCCTACTCAAACATCTATTCAAGTTTCTCACATAATTATACTTTCTCTGTCTCCTGTCATACACTCCTGTGTTTAGACAACCTGCATCTGCAGCTTCTAGGTAGATTTTCCTGCAAGATAGGCAAGTTTGTAATTTTATATTGTTGAGATTTCTTCTACATTATTCAGGCTGTTTGCCCTCTGCATGTATTCAGTGGGTACTGTCCTCTTCATATTGGTCACTGCTATAGTAGAATTCCCAAAACACTGGAAACTCTTACAGCTACACCAGCAAAGTGCAGGTAAAAACAGCAATAGCTGTCAAGTCTCTTAAGATAAGCCTTATATGACCTCAGTCCCAAACATTGCTTACCTCAGAGACTATAGATCCAGTTAAGCAAAAACATAAGCTGAGCCATAAAGCAACTACATTACCGAAAACCTTACAAAATACAATAAAAAAACGCAAACAGGCCAACTAGACAACACAAATTCTTTCCTTTTCTACAGACTTCTTCAGAAACAGTATGCCACTAAAATGCAGTCTTTAGAACGCTAACCATATGTTCATTTGTAACATCAACTGGCATCTTCCCTATCAAGTCGTTAAACTGCACAAATCTCAGTCATTGTGAAAAATTCTGCCAAAACTCAATTCAGCAATCCCCTTACCTTCCAATATATCTGCATAAGCCAATGTAAACATATTTTTAAAGGGTACTTGCATATCGAAACCAGATTTTCGAGATAATAATGGTTGCTTCCCGATGTGGAAATGTAACCGATAGTGGTGTGACAATGACAGACAATGGGTTTACTTTCACACTGAAGGTTGTTTTAGGCAGGGTTATAAGTAAAAACTGAGTAAGCTAATGTCGCTGTTTAGGTATGCACTTTACCGCCAGCATGTCATGTAGCTCGCAGTAAAGTGCATACTGGCTTCAACTGTCAGGGCTGCTGTCTTACTCACTGCAATTGCTCTCCAGTTTCCCCCACATAAAAAGGCACAGACACAGGAATTATGCTTTTGCTTCAACTTTTTATTTTTAACTAATTTTAAACATAAGTTCAGGTCCAAACATGGCAGTAACGACATGAAGAAGTGCAGCCTCAGCCAGTAACATGTTTTCCGTACTGTTGTTAGTAGGTTTAATCAGGAACCTGTAAACAGCTATCAACATCATCTACCCTCAGGGAAGGGAAAGTGACTCACGAAAAACACCCTGCAACCTTCTAACATTTAAATATATGAAGTTCAAGGATTGCTGCCCTTTCTAGTTTATGTGTCAAGATTTTCAGTAATGGTGCTAAGAAACTGTCCCAGTTTGGGAAGCAATGCCCATAGTTTACACAAAATGAAAGATACATTCAGTCGGTTCCTGAATAAACCTATTAAGACCACTTCAGGAAACAGCTTGATGATACGATTCTTCCTGTTGTCTGTGGCATGTAGCATGCTTTTTCAGTGGGACCTGATCATATGTTTATAGACATTGTTAAAAATAAAACGTTAACCAAAACCATCCTTCATGTCTTTGTGTGCTTGCCTTCTCTGAAGGATTCCTTCCACTCAGTGAAAATAGTCTGTTCATCAGTACGGTGGCATGTATGATGATTCAAGCGTGTGTCTGTGTGTGTAATGCATGCAAAAACTGGAAGAGGGTTTTCTGAAATGTTTCTTTTCCCCAAGCTAATGCAAAGTTATTCCACAGCAGTAAACACTGTGAATACCACCATACAGTGTTTCATGACCTTGTCTCTACCAAAATATGCGAAATTCGCAAGCGCGAAAACCTGGTTGCGATAATACGCAAGTACCTTTTAAAGTTATGACTACTGTAGAATGTACAGTGCATTAACTGCAGATTTTTACTTTCATAGCATACAGATGCTCATAAATGCTATCAGAACAGTTTTTTTGACTTTCTACCAAAATAAAGCACATTGTTTGATATGCAGTAGCCACTTAACACTACATTTTTTTTTTACAATACAATCAAAATAAGTACCTGAACTACAACTGCCACAACCTATTTAAAGTAACAATATAGATGGCCCCTTATTAATCAATTAATCAGCTTGCATATCTTACAAATTCCACCACATAATCCCCCTGGTTCTATAACCTACCTTCTTTTAACTAAAGTATTCTCTCTATGTTCTAAGATTGTCCTGATGTATTTATGTCTCTTTACAAAGAATACTGGTTAATTTCCCAAACTTGTGTGTACATTTGGGTTTCTTTGCATAGCTGCCCATCTTTAGAGAATAATTTGTTACTTTTAGGATCCACACTACAACAAATTGACACACGCTCTCCCCATACCACTCTGGGTCCAAATGGAGGGATAATATACCAGCAAACAAAAAAAAAATGCAAGAAGCCCAGAATTTCCACACAAAACATATATAAAAAGATTAAGAAAACAATTAGAGAAAGGAAAATACTTACAAAAGAAAGTCCATCAGAAGCTTCAAATAAGAATTTATGTCCATTAATACAACAAATTTATGAAAAACATAGACCAAAAAACTAAGTTTGGAAAAACAAAGCGACTGAGGAAGTGCAAAAATAAAAAGAACAAAATCTAGAGATTTTTGAAAAGTATAAAAAAAAAAATATGGAAATTGGAAAGAAAATGAGATCGGATAAGGTGCAATAGTTATGCATAAGAGAAAAGCAGCCCCAAAGATATTCAGAGAGAAATACAGGCAAAGACATCCAGATATGGAAAATTTCACAATACAAAAATAAGATCACAGGAATGCAGAACAGAAAAGTAAAGCAGAAGTTCATAAAGACTAACAGAGGTTATATCACAACATGATCGAACGAGTCCCCAAGTTAAGAAGAAACAGGAGGAACAGTCGACATCTGATAAAGAAATATGGACATGGGAAAGACAGAGAGAGATTTAAAATGGTGAAATATTTATGCAAAGGTGAAAGCAAAACTAATTACTACAAAACAGGCAGCGCCAAGCATACTTGAAGTGAAATACAGGCAAAGGAATCTGGATATGGAAAATTTTTCAACACAAGAAATAAGAAAAGAAAGAGGAAAACAGGGCTAGCAACGAAGAAGTTAAAGAAACAGAAACTGAGGTTATGGACTTCCTGCAAAGTGAAGGATTTAGGGTAGAAAACCTAACTCTGATAACATCATAGCAGAATAGAGCAATGGATCCACAAATTAAGGGGAAACCAGTGGAGTGGAAAATGTCTGATCAGTTGCCGTATGAAGATACTTTGGAGGCTTTCACAGGAAACCAGTATAAACATTCAGTTGGAGTTGCACAGCAAGAGAAGGAACAGGAAATTGTGTCAACTCTGACAGTCAATGTTGTGGAGTGACAGACCAGTGAGTTCTCATTTGAAAGATCAATGGATGACATAGGACAAAACTGAAGGCAATATGGCAAAGGAATATGCTGTGGAATTTTCTATAGAATGCCAGCAGGAAATGCAGAACAAAGAATGTGCCGTCAGTTTAGGAGAAAACGATCCAAGACAAGAGTTGCTTGATTTAAAATAGACAGACTTATTAAGCTCGATGCAAGAAATAGACTATGGAAAGTCAATAAAACCCAAAAGGTAGAAGTTTGATAAAACAAATGAACACAGTAATTAGGAATGCTCATAGAGATTCATGTGATATAATACAAGTAAATAGGATATATTACTGTGCAGCTAAATTAATAAAGTCTTACCACAAAACACAAGGCAGTTAGAGAAAGGAAAGCGAGAAATCAAATCATGGAAGTATCGAATAGAGAAAACTACAGAGCAATTAAAACAAGAAGGTGTCAATATTAGAAGAGGGAACAGAACAAAAAAAATACTTAAAGATAGACATGATAAAAGCAATGCACTATCGCAAATAAGCTAAAAATAATCAGCAGAGGCAAAAAAGCTTAGAAGATATGCAGACAAATGTAAAGGAAAAAGTACAAAATAACCAATTTATTGATGGCCCAAAAAGGGTTTATAGAACTGAGAAAAAAAGGTAAAAGAAATTGAAACACCACCAAGAAAAAAAAAAAAAAAGATACATTTTGGAAAAATATCTATGAAGATCCTGTGGATTCTCGGCTGGAGCGCTTTCTGTATGGAGTCTGTATGTCCTCCCCACAGTCGAGTGGAGTTCGAAAGACATGCGTGAATGGACGTACCTTCGTTGAAGGTTGGGCGTCAGGCTGGCACCTTGGCACTGTAAAAATCTGCCAATCATTAGTAGACCGGAGTTCCGCTGTGGCAACCCCTAACCGAAAGCCGAAACAACAACGATTTAGCCATGAGTAAGAACTATGTGCATGCACACCCCGAACAGACACCAACCTGGCTAACAAGAAAAAACAATGCACCTACTTAACAGCAAACCATCCTAAAAACTATAGACCAATAACTTGCCTTCTGACAACATATAAACTAAACTATACACTGGAATTGATGCAGACACAGTTTATAGTCACTTAGGAAAAAAAACTCAATCATGGCAATAGAACAAGAGAGTAATAAAAGAAAGTCATATGGGAGAAAGGATCATTTGTTGTTAAAGTCATAATGGAGAACTGTAAAAAGGAGAAGAATCTAAGTATGCCACTGGCAGACTACAAAACAAAAAAACAATCTGACAGTATCCCACATTTGTGAATAAAAGAATGCTTAAAAATGTACAAGATACACTCTACGCTGATCGATTACATTACAGCAACCATAAAACAGTGGCAAACCACTTTGCAGTTAAGCTGTTGTGACAATGTGAGGTATTGCCATCTATGCCAGAAGTAGGGCAGTGAATGCGTAACATATCAACATAGCTAGCTGGAGTTTTGTAAAGAATTATATGTCATCTGTATATCAAACAGATTTGTGTAGGTGCTTGTGTTGAAAATGTAAGTTGCTTGTGCTAAAAATGGACAGAAAAAGAAGTATACCTGTATGTCAGACTGTTTGGCAACTACTGAAATTAATATATTGTAGCAGAGAATACTGAAAGAGAAGAGGTTAATCTCAGTCCAGCTAAATTTGAAAAATAGATTTTGTCTCTTGCTGCATTTGAAACCTGAGAGAGAACAAAGTTTGTTCAAGGAAAAAGAAGTTATGTTCTTACCATAACGTTCCATGTGAATTGTTCATCTCGCCTTTGCTCTTACACACGGGTAGCGTCCCTAGCTCCGTTACCCTGGGTGACTATGGAAGAACGTTCCTGAGTACAGTGGAACCAAAAGATGCTCTGTCCTTGGAGGACCTGTCTACTTTGTAGTGAGCGACAAACGTATGAGGTTTTGCCCACGTAGCCACTGCACAAATAGTATCCAACGGAAGAAGAGCGGCATGGGTAGAAGAAGTAGAAATGGCCCTGGTAGAATGAGCCTTAGGTTTGAATGGAAGTGATTGCTTTGAAGCAGAATGAACAAAATTTATGCAGTCCGAAAGCCATTTGGATAATGTCCGCTTGGTTACTGCCATGCCTTTCTTATTCTCTGCAAATGACACGAACAGTTGGTCCGATTTTCTATAGTCTTTTGACCTGTCCAGATAAAATCTCAGTTGTCTATGTATATCCAACTTGTGTAGCATGTATTCTAATTTGTTTGAATGATTTTTGAAAAATGTGGGTAGTTCAATGGATTGGGTAATGTTAAGTACAGAGCATACCTTCGGGAGAAAGGATGGATTAGTACGCAAGGACACTCTGTCAGGGTGAAAAATCATGTACAGTGTTCTGACTGACAGTGCCTGTAGCTCTGAAATTCTACGAGCCGAGGTAATAGCGATGAGGAATAGGGTCTTCCATGACATATACTTAATTGAACATGTTGACACTGGCTCAAAAGGTGATAGTATAACCTGAGACAACATCAAATTCAAATTCCATGGGGAAACCGGTTCACAGATGGGTGGTCGAAGGTGAAAGGTACCCTTCATGAAGGCCCTACAAAGCCTGTGCGACATAATTGAAGAATCCTCTTCACCTACATGGAAGTTCGATATGGCCGCTAATTGCACCCTTATCGCAGAAGTAGAGGCCCCTTCATGAAACAGTGTGGATAAAAATTCTAGAATTTTGTGTATAGGGGCCACCAAAGGATCTAATCCTTGTGTTGACGCCCAGCAAGCAAAACGTTTCCATTTGCTTTTATATAATTTTCTGGTAGAAGGTTTGTGAGAAGAAAGTAGGATGTGCTGTACTGAAGAAGACAAAAACTTTGACCTGGCTAAATTGGGAAGTGGAGCAGCCAAGCTGTCAGTTTGAGGGACCGTAGGGACGGATGAGGAACTCCCGACGAGTGAGTCAAAAGATCTGGCTCCGGGTCCAGAATCCATGGTTCCTCCATCAGGTGGGCACGAAGAAAGGGAAACCAGATCTGTCGAGGGCAGAATGGAGCTATGAGTATGACCGTCCTTTCCAGGTACCCGGCTTTCTGTAGAAATTTGGGAATCAAGGGGACAGGAGGGAAAGCATACAGGAGACCCGGGGGCCAATCGTGCACTAGTGCGTCCCTGGGGGCACCCCCCGGAGGGAGAAGGGCAAAGTAGCTTCTGCATTTGGCATTCGAGGGGGATGCAAAAAGATTGCAGCAAGGCTGGCCCCATCTGCGGAAAATCCTTTCAGCCACTTGGTTGTTCAGGGACCACTCATGAGGTAACAGGATGGCTCTGCTCAACCTGTCCGCAATGACGTTGAATGACCCCGAGATGTGCGTTGCTATCTGCGACCTGTGGACGCCGCCCATTGCCAAATTCTCTGGGTCTCTCTGCATAATGGATAAGATCTGGTTCCACCCTGCTTGTTTATGTACCAGACCACCGACATATTGTCCGTCTGAACTGCCACTGTTCCTAGAGGTAGAGACTCGTGAAAGTGTTGCAACGCTAGGAACACTGCTAAGCTCCAGAACATTGATATGCAGATTGTACTCGATCTTGGACCACTCTCCTTGGACTGTTCTCCCCTGAAAAAGTCCCTCCCCACCCCATCAGGGAAGCGTCCGTGGTTACTGTGGCTATAGGACTGAGTAATACAAACGGACGATCCATCGTCAGATTCTGGCTGTTTAGCCACCATTGAAGATCCCGCTTGCAAGATTCCGTGATCGAGATGTGGTGAGACAGAGGGAGTTGTTGGAACGACCACTGCGCGAAGAGCAGCCACTGGAGGATCCTCATGTGCATCCTGCCGAGAGGAACTGCAATCAACGTGGCTGACATCAAGCCCAGCACTTTCAGCACTTGTGCCGCAGAAACTTTTCTGCTCCGAATCAGAATAGCGACCTGGTCTCTGAGGGTTGATACTCTTGTTTGTGGGAGTTTGATCAGCATTGTAGTAGTGTCTAATTCCGCCCCTATGAATGAAATATGCTGCGAGGGCGATAAGGCAAATTTTTCAAAAATTGACTGAAATCCCTAAATGGGAACAAAGGTTGATCGTGTATTCCCTGGATTGTAACGGACGATGCTTGGTGGTGGCAGTGAGGAGCCAGTCAACTAGATATGGAAACACCTGGAATCCTAACCACCTCAGGTGAGACGCTACTACTGCCATGCATTTGGTGAACACCCTGGGGGCTGAGGTGAGACCAAAAAGCAGTGCTCGAAATTGGAAATGACTGGCTCCCAGCCGGAAGCGCAGATGATCTCGGGACGCTTTGGCCATTTTGATATGGTAGTAAGCATCCCTGAGATCTACAGAGTACATCCAATTGTCCTTCTGTGGGAAGGGAAGGATCGACTGTGTCGTGACCATCCGGAATTTTTCCTTCCTTACGAAGGTATTGAGTTTGCTGAGGTCCAAAATTGGCCTCCAGTCCCCTGTTTTCTTTGGAACTAAAAAGAACCTTGAGTAAGTTCCGGATACTATCTGGTCAGCCAGGACATAGTTGGATGACTCACTTTTTGAGCAGCCTTTGTATTTCTATTGCTGCTTGATTTCGCAGACTGGGTGGAACATCTGGAAATCTCTTTTGTTGGGGGGACATGGTGATAAAAGGGATATTGTATCCTCTGGTTACTAAGCTTTTTACCCAAGAATCTGATGTAAGACTTAGCCAGGCCTCTGGGTATAAAGCTAAGCGACCCCCGACTGCCTCCAGAGTATGACAGTCGGGCCTCCCTTCAGGAGTGCTGGAAGGGCTTCCCAGGGATGCTATCCCTGTCGCCCTGGTTCTGCAGACCCCCTCTGCCGCCTGGGCGGCGTCTTCCATTCCTGCCTCCTCCTCTGCCTCTGGAGGGGGCGTCGCTCTGTGTGGGCTGGAAAAATCCCAGAGTCTTTCAGAACCACATTTTTCCGCCTCTTTGCCCTTTGGGGTATGGTCTGGTTGGGGTGGAAAAACGGACTCCTACGGCAGACAGGGTCTTACCTTCTTGCTCACACCGAGTGAGAGTCTCCTTCACTTTGGGACCGAACAGGGTGGCACCATCGAATGGGGCATTGGTAAAGGAAGACTTGAAGGCTTCCGCAAAGGCGCATCCAGGATTGCCTCCGTAGAGCGATCGCTGAAGTTGCAGCCCTACTCGACCCTTCGGCCACATACGAGATGAGCCTCATGGACGAGTTTACTACTGAAGTGAGGGTGTTAAGTTGTGCTGTTACCTTATCGGAGACAGCAGCATCTATGTTACCCTGGAGAGTATCTCCCAACTCTTTAATGAGATTTCTCTGAAGTCGTGTAAAATGCATGAGGTAGTTCAGCGAACGCATGGAAAAAGTTGCTGAACTGAAAACGCTCTTACCGTATCTGTCCATAATCCTGGAATCCTTATTAGGGAGATAAACAGAGGAAGATGACTCAGATATTTCCTTCTTTGTGGCTGCCGCTACCACCATAGCATCCACCGGGACTCCTTTTGTAAGATAAGCCTTGTCTCAGGGGGCAGTAATATACTTGTTCGGCTTCCTAGGGACTGGTTCCACTGTAATCTGGAGTCTCCCATGCCCTTCGAGCTATCAGATACATTAGTTCATCGAAGGGCGGGGTCACCCAGGAGGTAGAAGGTTGAGCCCCAAATGCCTTGAGCAACACCAATTCGTCTTCAGTGGGGGCAATGGTCTGCCAATCACCCCTCTATTTCAAGATCTCCAGGATGTCAGCAAACGAGACATCCTCCGAGGGGGACCGTGGGGACCCCACTGGCTCCTCCAAACCGGTGTCCGATGTGAATGATTCTTGTGGAGAATCAATGTGCCTCCTCTTGTACAATCTTTTCCTCGGGACTTCATCAGAGGTGGCATCTGGTGAAGCTTCCGAGGAACAGGGGACACCCTCTGGGGTTGGCTGAAGCATTGGATCTCTACGCTTGGGTGGGATCGCTGGTACAGAAACAGAACGCGGCCCTTTAGGGGAAGGAGAAGATGACTCCGATGAGGTGAATGTCTTTTCAGACAAGACCTTCCTCATAACGAAGGCACCGGTGCCCCAGGCCGAGGACTCCACCGGGTCCAAAGAGCACAGTAGTTTCCCCGAAACCGGTACCACGGGCTCCGACCCAGAGGACGAAGCCAAACTAATCTGAGCCGAGACTCCGAGGAAGAGTTGGAACCGACAGCTCGGTTCGACTCTCAGCCCCGGAACCAAGGAGAGACCGTCAGCTCCGTGACTCCTCGATGGGCTCTGAGGGAGTCGAGGTCAGTGGCGCCGAGGGTTCCACGATCATCGGTTCCTCTTCTCCCGGCTTCGAAGACTCTAAGGGTCTCTGAGGAGGATGTGCTGGAGATACAGGGAGGGCTTCCAGTTTCGAAACCAACTGGGACGAAACTGCAATTAGCTTGGACAGAGCCGTATTCTCCATGAGCTTCTGTACCACACGATCGACGTCAGTATCCGATAAAGGTCTGGAAGAACAGGTCGAAGAGTAACCAACCGAAGGATCGAGGGTGGAGGCACCTCCGACACAAAGACCTGAGGCTCGATGAGAGATAATCGTTCGGTGCTCGACCCCGAGGTCTGTGGAGCTGGCAACCGAACCTTAGACGAGGTGCTCGGAGCCGATGAACTGGGCTCCAATACCTTCAAAGTCTTTGACCCCTTCGAAGACTTAGATGTCTGATCAGCCTTTTCCAAGGCTTCCTGTAATTCAGGCTTTAGTAAGCCCCTTTCTATCAGCTTCCTGCGCCTTTCCATCATGACCCTTCCACTGAAGGAGTGACAAATAGAGCAGTCCTCCTGCAGGTGGAGAGGGCCAAGACAGTAGGCGCAGGAAGCATGATTGTCAGTAATGGACATCTGTCCACATTGACACCTTTTGAACCCTGATTTAACTTTTTCAGACATAGCTGACAGGGAACAAACTTTATCAAGCAAGAAAAGTTATTCTAAGACACCATAACACTAAGTTACTAAGAAATATAAACAGCTAAAAATGAGCAACAGTCTAGTAGTCTTAATAGTCCTAATATAACTATGAAAAACTATAGTAAATATAGATATATGAATATATAAAGGAGTAAATATCAAAACACTGCACACAAATATTAACTAGAAACAATCTACTAAAGTTCTACTACTACTAACTTTCAGAGCCCTGACAGAAAAAGAAAAATAGGCCTAAGCCCTAAGATTATATGTATAAAATATCTATAGGCCACAAAACCTGGCTAAAGGTACACACACACCAACACACACATTATATATATATATATATATATATATATATATATATATATATATATATATATATATATATATACATACACACATACATACATACATGTATATATATATATATATATATATATATATATATATATATATATATATATATATATATATATATATATATACACACACACACACACACACACACACTAGCAAAAAAAAAAAAATTAACAGTTCTTAAAAAAGAAAAAATTAAAAGTTTTAACTGGCCCAGGCTCTCCTTTTGATGCGATCAGCTGCAGCTGCAAACTATATCTGAGGGATGGTAGAGGAGTATCATGGGATATAGTCTGTGCCTCGAGCATTCTATTAGATGCAGAGCTTGTGAAGCGGCCGACTCGGAGCCGAGGATCGGCTCCGAACCCGTGTGTAAGAACAAACAGCAAGATCGAACAATTTCACATACTTTCTGTATCGTCTTTACCGGTGAACTAAATTGCTACTCTGAAAGGGTGAAATTTGAAATTGTTTTATGACTTTCAGAAGCTGCAACAGATCTTAGCAAAGCTGTGTGCGTGTGTTTTGTGTATATTATTGACACACAACCGAGATCCTGGTTCACTTTCTAGTAAGGGGGGGGTATGAGAATCAGATGACCAAATGTATATAATGTCTTTCTGTAATCCAAGACTGAAATGATGTTTAACACTAGATAAGACTGAAGTCTCAGAGCAATCGGTTTGTGGAACCTGACAATGAAGGACCTCCCCATCAATTTAATCTTGCCTTGCTCTAGTAAGTGAACTAGGGAATTGTAATTGTTGAGATTAGTCATGAAAATATAATGAGATTAGTTAAGCACTGTTTTTCTGTATCTGTGTGAATCTAGTCATCTGTGTTATTTTAATACTTCCTGTGGTTAAACCACTGGAATATCTATTTATAATAAACACCATATTTTCACATTCTTTTATTATTTATTATGAAATATATTTCAACTTTTTATTGTGGCTGGTCCTTTAGAGAATATCTGAACCTTTGAGAGTACTTCCACTTACTTGGTGACACTGTAACCGCTCTTGAAAGCCTTGCTGTTTGGTCAACATTACCACTGGTATTAGTATCAATTTCACTCAGTATAATTGGTTACCCTTGTAAGAGCCTTATACTAGCTGGCTTTGGAGTGTTAGGTGGCAACAACTACCTTATAGTCTGGGCAGACAGGCATAGCTAGCAAGTCTTTGCCATCCTCTCTCTGGCGTGTGTGTGTGCGCGCGCGCGCATGTGTGTGTGTGCGCGTGCGCGCATGTGTGTGTATGCGCACGCGTGTGTATGCGCACGCGTGTGTGTGTGTGTCTGTATGCGCGCGTGTGTGTGTATGCGCGCGTGTGTGTGTATGCGCGCGTGTGTGTATGCGCGCGCGTGTGTGTGTATGCGCGCGTGTGTGTGTATGCGCGCGCGCGTGTGTGCGCACGGGTGTGCGTGCGCGCATGTGTGCGCGTGTGTGTGTATGCGCGCACAGATGCGCGCGCGTGTGTATGCGCACGCGCGTGTGTGTATGCGTTCGCGTGTGTTGGCTACTTGGAGCAGACACACAGAACACTGATTTCATAAAGGGGGTGGTAGAGTACTTGGCATGGACACTTGGCTGAGGACAGAGACAGACTAATGATGATACATCTTCAGGCTATTTATTGTATAGCTCAACTACACAAAAATGTCTGTTCTATCCTGAATGGGGAGAAAAATGACAGTAAAAGATTACTGGTGATACCTAGCAACACTGAGATTTGAAGCAGTTTGGAATATTCTAGTAAACATCTTAGAACTGTACATCATGACCCTCAGCTACAGAACGCATTCTATTGGTTAGTCAAAGTATAAAAATATACACAAAACTTCATCTCTTCCTTCTGATGAGATGTTAAATCGAGGTCCCATCTGCTAGAGTTGGTGGTGGCGGTAGCTCAGGTGAATGTGAAAAAATCCCAAAGCATCTATTAAGAATAGGAGAGTTCCCTGATGCCCTGGCCAAATTTCCTCTAGTAGTAAGTACACCCTCCGGTCTCCCCTGCAAAGAGGCTACTAGCTTAATGGAACTAACCTAGTCAAAAGATAGATCTGTGAAGATTTAATTTATCTAATATGATTCAGTGCACACAAATTCAAAAGTAGAGGGACAGCCATAAATCCAGTGACAAAATATTTCTCTCTTCAGGAGAAATGTAAAGGAATTTTACTTCTTATGTAATAACTCAATAAAGATATATCCATGGCTTGTAATAACTCAATAAAGATATATCCATGGCTTGTACAGTACAACTCCAATCTGAGCAGACGTCCTATACGCAATACCCGTGGAAACTGAACGCAAGGCAGTATGCCACATTGTGATAGTGAAACATCAGTAAAAACCTCCATTTGGTATCTCAGTGTAAAAGGCTACATATCAGCCACTTCGGAGACTTGTTCTCAAAACTTCCAGGGAATGACAGTAAGATACACTGCTACAAAATGCAACCACAACTGCAATTCTGCCTTATAGGTTTCATTCTATCACACTGCTAAATGTGACTAACACGTTGTTGTCTTCAGAACTTGGAGATGATTTTGCAGTTACAAAAATGTTGGTTTTGTGAATGATTTTTACCTCTTTTTGTAATGACAGCTCAGGAAAATATATTCTGGACATATGCAGCACACTCCAGCCTAAGAAGTCATACACCCACCACTTACAGAAACAAATATAATGCAACATTTAAGATTATCACAGAGAAGTGCCTGTGAAACCCTGGGTTGGATTCATAGATAGTCTAGTACCTACCTATGAACCTATAAGTATAAAAAGCCATATATGTCACTCCTCCTTTTTGAGGATTCTTGGTAAACCTTTCACGGAATGGCAAAAGAATATTAATATATGAAGTATACCCCAAACCAAACTTTTACCTTAGGGACTTTATTGCAGCCCGGTGTTTATCTTAACTGCAACTCATGGTCATACACAGAATTTGGAGTTTTAGTAATGGTAAACTTGCAGCTACAAAAATGTTTTATCTAATAAGATACATAAACTTTTAATACTTGATGATGTAATATTTTACAGATGCACACCTCGACATAACCATAAAGTGGCAAGTTTGTAATAGGCTGTTAATCAGGTAGATCATTTGTACCCTAGCCTCATGATTCCATTTCATCAGTACCCTAACAACACAAAGTACTAGTCAATTTCTTCCAGTTTCAGTGAGAGTTTGAGTGGCCAAACCAAAGGTGAATTTACTGTTTTCCATCCATTGTCTAGGGTGCATCTGAATGGGGTCAGGGAGCTACTTTGTTTCACATCTAATCTAATGTATTTTGGCTGCATGCCACATTCTTTATCTTGAAAAGAATGTGTATGCTCACCTGTAATGCAAGGCAAAGTGTAAAGCAGCAAGCCAAAGTGTGACTGTGTAACCATCCATGAAAAGTTCTTCACAAAACTGTCAGTTACAGTAGGTTACTCTGGTGCAAAATTCACTTGAATCCGATTTCAGTGCAGCTTCTTGAAAATTTGATTGGACAAACTCTGTGCAGAGAACAATAATTTTTTGATCATACCATATTCTCTAGTGACAAAACTGTCTCGAAATATTATATGCAGTTATTTCATTTTTGTTGTAATTGCAACTTTTTAAGTATAGAGTAGATGTGCTGTATTTCCAACCCTGAGCAAAAGTCAAATCATCCTCTGACAGAAAAAGAATCTAACTCAATAAGGCAAAATGTGATTACAAAATACCCGCAAGACCCAACATTTGGTACCTGTGCATAAAAAGCCATATGCCAGTCCCCTTTCAGAGTTCTTGTTAAATATTTTGTAAATTAAAGCATGACACTTGGGTATAAAATACACCTTAGACTGACATTCTATCCTTGGGGATTTTTGTGTACCTTAGTGCTGAATTTGATGCTGCTTGTTTTTCTGCTTTGACAATATAGAGAGTTTTGTTTATGCTATGTCTGCAATCACAAAAAAAATGTTCTCTGGTTAAATCTCCTTCCACATGCTAAAAGATGGTTTTACATATGGCTAACACCAGACAGCCAATAACAAAATCAGTCAGACTTGAACAACATATATAGTTAGCAAAAACGAGACAAAGTCAAACGTGGCCGGATTATCAGCTTCTTACTGCAAAGTTTAGAAAACAGGAAAAGCCTCCAGTCAACTAGAAACAACTTCAACAATACTGTAAGTAAATATGTATTGAGATGAACAGATTTAAGGGAGAATTTGTTACAAATGGTGGTGTTCAGATTCCTCTGTAAAATCACAACACTAAGATTAGCATGGCAACATAACTACCTCAAACCCCTCTACAATCTAGTTACTAATCATTAAGATCTCTTACCATAACCTATCAAACTACACAACTCCCTCTAGGACACCCACAACCAATGAGGAAAACCTAAACAAGCTTAGAGTTCCTCATCATTGAGCTAAACACTATTATTCAGAATTTCAACTATTCATTGGAGAAGACTGAAACATACATTTCATCAATGCAAACTGTGTAGACCAGACAGTACACTCCCCTACCAGAGACTCACATTTACTAATGCTGGTTTCACAAATATGGCCCAGTTATGTTCTAGACCAATACTTACCCCAATACTAGTCAGTTATACCAAACATCACTTGTCAAATATGGCCATTACTACTATTCATCGAGACCCTTATTCATCTTGCCCACAAACTCTACAGTTTTTAGAGATTTCCCAAAGGCATACATAAAGACCCCTTCTTCCTTGAGTATTAGTTAACACCATTGCAATTGCTGAGAGTTTCTGTTCACATCTCAAAGAATGCACCGAGACATAGTGCCCAATCCAACACAAATACAATGCTAAGTTTAGGAACAAACTCCTGTTGTGGAACTCTAGCATAAACAAGCGATATAAACAGAGAAAACTTTACACAGAGGAATGAACTGAAAGCCATGCACTTCAGATGGGGACTCAAGAAGTTAAACAAGAACTTGACACAATATCAAATCTGCCGAGGATGACTATGAAATGAAAAAAATTCGCCTCCTCAGTCATGGACAACCACAAAACCTTCTTTTTTTTTTTTTAAACTATAACAGAAACCTTAGGAATACCAAACATGCATCAAAGCAATACTTAACAATAACACTTAATCATGCCCTTAGGACATATGGCAAATAAATTTGGCTTAAACTTCTCCCACCTGCCCCCCGCCCCAAATCATCTCCATGTATAATACTTGCACCCACTCCAAAGAGCACTTAAGAGCAACTCAAAGTCAATCTCCAAGACAAAAACACTAGCTCTAAGGGTCCTGATAAGGTGCTGTGTTACTGCCTCAGACTGTCTGCTCAACCCCCCAGCTTCTCGAACGATTTGGCGCAGGAGGCATGGAGAACATCCAGGGTAGATCCCTTCCACCACAGGTAGCACCCCCACTGATCTTGGCAATTATAGATAATAAGCCTTACTAGTCTTATATGTAAGCTAATGGAATGCAGCACTATGGAATTCAAAGGCACTGGTCGCTTTTAATCCAGGATCCAACCAGTGTGAGTTTGTCAAAGGAAAATTCTGTTTGCTTAATCTTGGCTTCCTTGAAGAAGCCACCAAGGCATTAGAGGAAGGTAAATCAGCATGAACCACTAGCCATTACCTGGCCAATACCTTCTATACCATTCTGCTCTCTGACATTACCAACAAATTAACTAAATGTAATCTCTTACATAATCCACTGGATAAACAGATTAAATGAAACTCCTTTGGACTGGGGGTACACAACTCTGAAAGGCTCATCTCTAGAGAGTATCCCCCAAGGCTCAGTAATAGGGGCACTGCTATTTGACATTTACTTGTTTCTCTATGTTAAGGGTCTTTGGCTGATCAAGTTTTCAACTTTCTGGAAGACTCACAGATCCAGAGTACAATCATTTGCCAGGACCATGGTCTGCAGATGCAGGTTAAAAAAAATAATAATAAAAAAGGACACTAATGCATCCTTTGGAAAACAGCAGTACCCATGTAACTATCACAAAACTTTCAGAGTTCTGCATTGTCTTAATTTTGCCTGACTGAATTTTATATATTTTCTGGCATTGTTTTCTGTTTCTCATCTGTCCTGAAACAGATTTTTTTCCTCCCTTCCACCCTATTCTTGTGGTGGTGTTACAGTTGGTGGCTTCGCAGTTGTCCACCTCTACTGTAAATTTGATCTGGGACACTCCTCCCAGTCTAGTGTTCACTCTACTTAATACAGAGAGAACATCTGAGAAGGCCAACCCACTTAGGTTCTTAACCTTGAATTATCTTCTGCTCCTCCTTCCTCTCTCCTTGCACTTTAATAAAAAAATGCACTTTATTCATCTGTTTTTACTTTGTGTGTTTCTTCCTACTTTATTTTGCTTTTAGCTCTTCTTAAAAGTACTCAATCGTATTTACTCTGCTGCATTTATTACTGCTTGGTAGTAGCCTGATTAAATTAACTGTTATTCTAAGCCTTTGGTTTGAGCACTTGGGCTTCAGACCAGTTGTTTTACATTAAGAAGGTTTGTGGTCTGCACTGCTGGGGCAGGACAGGTAGCTTACATCCTTCTAAGTTGGGAGTTGATGACTGAAGGCTGTCTGTTATTGTAAGAGTGAATTAGTTCTGGTTTAAGCACTTGGACTTCAGGCCAGTTATTTTACATTAAGAAGGTGTGGTCTGCACTCTTGTGGGAAGAGACAGTAGATTCTGCCCTTCTGAGCTGGGAGTTTCTGGTTAAAGGCTTATTGTGCCTGCTTGTTTCTTTCTGAAATTGGTAGGCCTTGTTTGCTGTAGCATAGACTAGATTCAGACCTGCTGAATCTAGCTTTGTTTGTATAACATGAGCACTAATCCAGACCATTTTTTTTTTTTTAAATAAAGGTTCCCCTGCACCCTACTGGCAGGAGTGTGCAGTTAGAACTTGTCTGATCGAAGACTGCTGGAACGGGGCTCAGTTATTAGCTTTTTATTGGTCAGTTTGTTTAATCAGTTTGCTCATTTACTACTGTTATAATGTTGTGTCTTTTGGCTTTTCCGGGTTAGGGGTCGCCACAGCGGAACTCCGGTCCGCTAATGATTGGTAGTTGATTTTTACGTGCAGAGTTACCAGCCCTGACACACGATCTTCAACAAAGGTAAGTACTACTGTTATAATAACAAAAAAAAAAAATTATACATCGCCGTTTAGCTAGGGTTAAAGTAATCCCGGCGTCAAAGTCTGCTCTTCAAATTTTCCCTTAGAACTAGCCAGTTTTTTAGTTTTAGCACTCAAATGTTTCTTTGAGCTCAGCACTTGTTCAAAACGTGTTGTAAGCACTAAATAAGCTACAAATTATTATAGCACTCAACTTTCCTCACTTGTCTAGAGGAAAACAGTTTTTAGTACTTAATAAGCAAGCACCTATCCAGGCATGTCTAAGGGTCAGCTCCTGGTGTCTTCTCCTACCTGATGAATTTGGGCATCTTGGGACAATGCAGCAATTGCCTCATGCACATGAACAACTCTCTCCTCCTACCACCCAGCACTACAACCTGTGAGAGATGCACTTATAGCCAAACTGGAAGCAAAGCTCTCTTCACCCAAGACTATACTAGACAGTCAAGAGGAGAAGGTAAACACTTGCACCACACCACACTCATCACATAGTCCCTCAAAACCTATACCACCAAAGCACACACACAGAAACACAAAACACACACCTACATTCTCAGAGGCTAACAATAAAAAGCTGCTCAAGCAACAAGAGACCTCCAAAGCAGAAATGTAAACAACCTCCACCCCCCCAACACTACCCAAATGACACATAGCCCACAAACTCAGTGTGCCACTCAACAGCAGCCCATAAGGCATAACAACGTACCCAACACTCTAATCATAGGTGACTCTATAGTCAGCACACTGACGTTCCACTCACCAGGCTAAACAAGGAGAAAGTTACTGTCAGCTGCCTGTTGGGTACCAGGATCCGCCACATAACGCACGCACTCAGTTCACTCCACAACAAGTACAAACAGGACTCTGTCATTGTCCATGTTGATGTGAATGACCTGAGACGTACCTCCCTGGACTAAATGAAGAGAGACATGGAGGAGCTCTCCAATCTTGTAGCCCAGGCAGGTATGACCCTAGCCCTAAGCAGCATCCTGCCATCACCCAGAATGATACCACAGTACAAGGACAAAATGACTGACTTCAACAATTGGTTAAGCTTCTGGTGTCATTCTAAGGGGAATCCAGTATCTGTCTGCCTGAGATGACATGATCGGCAGACCACAATGCTTTGTCAGAGATGGCCTACACCTGTCACCCTCGGGATTCCGTATACTGGCCAAGGCTCCTGACACCCCTATAGTGCCTTTTTTTAGGCAAGGTTCAAATGACAAATTCACCACCATAACGGGTACAAGCAAGCAAAATCGGAGGGTAATGCTACTCAGTGCTAGAAGGCTAAACCTCAAAATGCACTCACTCGAGGAACTCCTTAAAAAGGAGAACATCGACACCTGTGCAGTGACAGAGACCTGTTTCAAGGCTCCAGAGAGCACATCTGCATTACCAGGCTATAATTCAAACCACACCTTTCAGCCACCTAACTTGGACCGAAACACTAAAGGCCGAGGCGTGTCCATAATCATTAAGGATATCCACACCTCCAGGCTAGTTGCTAGGCTAGATGCTCAGCATAGTGCATCCGAGATTATCCAGGTGCAACTAACTCTGGGCAAAACCGCAATCCAAATTGTAGCTTGCTACAGATCCCCCCACCATGACCCAGGATTCCCACTCCTCATTTCTTGATACACTGGAAGATATTAGGGTACTAATAATGGGTGATTTCAACTACCCCACCATTAACTGGGAAAACTACTCATATACAAACTCTTTTGCTCAATGTTTTCTGGAATTCATACATTCCAATTCCTTGGATCAACTTATCCACACCCACACCAGGGGCAGCAATATCCTAGACCTGATCTTTACCAACACGGGTGACCGGTGTTCCACACCAGAGGTCAATTCCGCATTGGTCAGATCCGACCACAAGCTAATCACCCTAGACATCCACATCCCGCCCAAGCCCCCCATTAGGGAAACCACCAGAAAAGATTTCTCCAAAGCCAACTTCACGCTTAAGACAGAAGTGGCAAACTTCACTACACCTATTTAGACGGACAACAGAGGTACAACTGCCGAATCCTACACAAATGCACTTTATAAGCACTTACACGAGTGCATGGATCGTGCTATCCCTAACAGAACCAAGATGTTATCTTCCAAAAAAAGGAAGCCAATCTGGTGGTCCCCTGCCATAAACAAACTCTACAATAGAAGAAAGAAACTGTTGCAAAAGAGAGTAAAATCCCATGATTGGAAGAACTCCCTGCTCAGCTTCAGTAAGGGGCAGAGATCCCTCATAAAATCCTCCAAAGCTAGCTACGAAAACAAAATCTCCACCAATTCTAAAAGACAATCACAAAGCATTCTATAGCTATGTCAAGAATCTTAATGGCAACACTCGGATCTGGTCTGAGTTGCAGCACAATGGCACTAAATATACAGAACCAACCGATATTGCCAACATCCTGGCAGATAGGTTCGGTCCTAATTTTATTTTACACCCCCCCTCGGTCCTAATTTTATTTTACACCCCCCTCACCTCCTAAAGGGCCTATCTCAATACTGGAAGAATGCAAAGTTCCTGTAATCACAGCTACACAGGTAAAAAAAAAAACAAACACTCTCCCAAGCCAAGAACGCAGCATCGATGGGACCTAACAACATCCCAGGCTACGTTCTACACGAACTATAGAACGAACTGGCACCCCACCTAAGTACCATGTTCAACCATAGCCTCACCTCAGGCTTTGTGCTCACTGAATGGCGCATAGTGACGGTTATCCTACTCCATAAAGGGGGAGCCACCACGGACCCCAGGAACTACCACCCCATTAGCCTGACGAGCTTGGTCTGCAAGGCCATGGAACTTATAAACAAAGACAGTGGTAATCTCCAAACTCTGGACCCCACCCAGTTCGGGTTTGTAAAATGCAGATCATATCTCCTGAACCTGATAGACTGCTTTGAAGCAGTCACCAAAGCCGTAGACGAGGGTAAGGTGGTTCACACAGCCTATCTAGATCTCGCCAAGGCTTTCAACACCATTCCCCACTCTGGAATTATAGATAAACTCACTAAACTAGGTATAAATCCCTACATGTCACAACATGAGTTGCCAACTGGCTCACTGACAGAATCCACACTGTGAAAGTAGCAAACTCCAAATCAGACTTCAGACCAGTGACAAGTGGAGTACCACAGGGTTCAGTTCTGGGTCCTCTCCTGTTTGGTATCTACTTCTCTGAAGTACAGGCCAACACAAAGTCTTTAGCTAACGAAGTTCACAGATGACTGCAGACTAGAAGCCATAATCGAAACTCCTAACGATGTGGACATCCTACAAAAGGGCCTCACAGAGACAGATGCCTGGTGTCAAAGCCATGGCCTCAAGCTCAATGCCAAAAAGTGCATTGTCATCCCTTTTGGTAAAAACTCTGTACCCATGAACTACCACATAGGCGGTAGTCTACTTAACACCAAAAGTGTGATAAGAGACTTTGGGACACAGGTGGACAGTAGTCTCTCCTTTGATAATCACATCACCACAGTAGTTAGGAAATCCTTCTACGTGGCACACCTCATCACAAAAGGTTTCTCATCCAGGAAAAAAAAAAAGAGGTCACTGTTCCCCTATACTCGTAAATCATTAGACCCATTACAGAATACAACACCCCTTTTGGTATGTACCTAACAAGACATCTACAACAACTGGAAAGGCCACAAAAATAGCTCACAAAGAGGATTACCAACCTCAAACAGATACCCTACGCGGACCATCTCAAAAAACTCCAGCTTTACTCAGTTAATCTTTGTCTAACATACAAAGCTGTGTCAGACCCACAGCTGTTGGACATGCTCCACGTATAGAAATCTCAATCCCTCCGAGCTACACGCTCCAGGGACCTAAACCTCCTCGCCACAATAAACAGAACATGCTGAAGGGATAGATTCCTGTCCCTGAGACTTCCCATACCCTGGAACAAACTACCTATCTATATCAAACAAAGCTCAGAAAAATCTTGATGACTGGATGGGAAATAGGAATTTCATCCCAGGGATCACGTCTGTGGCTCTGCTCGACAGGGGCACAGGAAAATAATTTTCTTGGGTGGCGAAAACCAGGGTACCTTTTTGGCTAGGCTTATATAGGCCCTAGGGCCAATAGCCTAGTACCTACCTATGAACCTATAAGGCAACTCTCCTCAAAAATCAGCACAGTTGTTATGGGCCTGGACAATTTCGTAGACAATGAGCTCAGCTTAGACTACTATGTCTACTCTCATCAGAAAATCCTTCACCCAAGCCCAGCAGAATACCAAAGGTATATCTTTTAGGTCCCACAATATTATCCACTCCTCCTTTATTAGGCTCATAATGGAGTATAATGCTCCATACAGCAGATATCCATACATGACCAGCCTGAAAAAAATCCAAAGTTTCTCCACAAAGTCAAGGGACTGCTACATGAGCTATGCAGCACATCTTAAAACTCCATCTATTTTTTTTCCTTCTTATGCAGACTGTGACAGGGTAAATTCTGCCCTAGCCTAACAGGCTTCAAATGACCCAGTCCTGTGTGACCTACACATCTGCAAAACCTTTATCATAAACACCCACACAAGAGACCTAAACCACAACCACAACATAAACAGACCCTGCTGGTGGAATACGTACCACTCTCAATGAATTCCTCTCATGTCAATCAAAAAAAATGCTGCAAGGCAACAATGCCGACAGCTACACTATCTTTTTCCGCTTAGGTGTATTTTCTGCCATTAGTACATAACCTTGCCACAGCACTGCTCTAAAATTAAAGGAAATGGTTAGTCCAACTTCACTTTATACATTCATATGTACTTAATTTACTAGGTAATTGATCCACAAGGATGTTTAGAAGCCTACTCCTGCATTCCCATGAAATTTTTAGCCCTCATAATTCAAGTATGAATAACCCAGAGCCAGGCAGAAAATTCACGTTACCCCTACCAATAAAGGACAAGGGTGGTAAACCACTGGCGAATTTATAATTTCCCATCCATTGTCCAGATTACATACAGTACAGAAAGGACTTTGCTTTTCCTCCAACATGTTCTATTTATGTTGCAGATCAAGATCTCAAGTGGGTGTTTATGTCACCACTGGACTTGCAGTTGTGCATCAGATCTGAGAGTATACAGTCTGCTGAGGCTCTGTATGGAAGGCAGAGAATGCTCCTCAGTAGCATATATGTCTGAAAGCCTTGCCCCTCTTCATGGTATCAAATTGGTGTGGTTTTTTGTGATTCAGGACCTTGATTTTCTTGGTGAGAAAGCATTGTGTTAAAGGTTTGAAGAGGTACACACCAAAGGTGGCATTATACTTAATGCTAGCCTAATAAGTGTCAGAGTGGAATGATCACACCCCTAGGCCTAGATACCATACCATTACTAATAAGCTGCAAAGTGAAAAAGGACCTTCTTACAATTGTGGATACATGGTAATCTAAGCACAGTTAGTTCTCCACATACATGCCCAGGTCCCCAACTACTGGATTGATTTTCAGGGGGTGTGTTGTCAATGTGATAGTTACAGGAGACACCATGCTTGCAGAAGGAGACTTTTAAACATTTCTGGAATTTAGTTTTAGTTCATAGTTAAGGCATCTACTATTTGTATGGGAAAGACCATCTTGGAATATTTATGCATCCAGTGAACAGTTTCAGATGACAAAGTTTACAGTCATCAGCTAAACCATTTAACATTAATTAGCTTTGACTTCAGAGAAGTAAATAACAAACAGAAGTGACCTAAGCACTGAACCCTGGGGTATACCTCGTGATAGGTCTTTTGGAGGAGGTAGAGCCACCTACCCTAATTTCTTGGGTTCTACTTGACAGACAATTGGCTATCCAACAATTTACATAAGAATTAATATTTAACTAGAAGAGTTTTATCAACAATGTCCAAGAAGGGGATGATGTTGAATGCCTTGCAAGATCTAAGTATTAGGGCTATTTAGGTTAGGGTGGATTGTCCCTTATCCATTGCTTCAGTTCAAAGAAGCTGACCAGGTAAAGCAGGCAGAATTAGCCCTTCAGAAAAATATAACTGGCTTTGATCAAGAGTTTGTAGGTTACCCATGTCCTTATTTATCATTTCCATACTGATCTCCTCCATAGCCTTATAGATACGGCTGGCAAAACATGAGGGTCAAAAATTTCCTGGGCCCGCTGACACCCAACTTTTTTGCAGTGGGTTGACACTAGCTAACCTCCATTCATCTGGTTCAAAGCCTGTTTGGAGGCAGATACCAAATCGCCTCTGTAGGGGTTTGACAGGTCCTGTTTCAGAATGGCCAGTAGGCAGCCCCTTATGGTATCTGACCCCACAGAAGCAGTGTTCTTGCCTTGGAAAGCACTTTGAGGACTTGTTGGAAGATTTAAGAGGGGGGGGCTAGATGACTCCATGTGATCTGGAAATGTATGGGGAGAGGAAGATATGAAGGTGTTCAGGATAAATTTATTGGTTAGTGGGTTGGCTATGTCCTCAAAGTCTGAGTATAAGACATTGTTTTCTATTAAATCTGTGCAGTGCTGGGCATTGTTTCTGAGGGTTTCTAACATAGTTGAAGACTTTATAGTTATCTTTTGCCTATGTGGCTATTTTTACCTCATGTCTAGCTTTGGTTGATTTGATCAGTGACAACAGGTCCTTAGTTATTTATTTATTTGACATCTGTTAACTGGGATAGTCCATCTGAGCAAGAGCCCTTTTTCAGTGCAGGCCCAGGGAGAAAAGCTCCACAGTACAACTAAACAAGAAAATTTACAAAACTGAAGATGAAAACAGTGAAAATTTTACAATAAAAACAGTTAAGCAAATGCAGAAAAAGCTCCACAATACAATATATTAAGATGCATTTCTACACTGAAGAAAAAGCATAGGAAAGAAATATACAATAAAACATTTGAATGAATTTACATAACAGTGGGTTATTATTAAGTTTATCAAAACTGTATTTGACATCTTAAACATTATACTTATTATTTTGTGCAATGAGTTTTTTCTTTTGCTATACAGCCCATTTATAATTGTGTTCTACCATAGGGGGTTTATTTTGAAATCTGGCATCTTGCTTCAGAGGTGGACATTTGCATCTATTTAGCTTTTCACATATACATAGAATTTGGCAGTAAATGATTGTGCATACACAGTGGGATCATCAGGTTGGAGTGGGGTGTTGAATTTTGTCAGGTCACTCAGTTTTAGTAGACGAGCCTTTTCCCTCTGTCTTAACACTGAGGCATTTGAAGATGCTTCCGGTTTCAGTGTTATGGTGAATGTGACCAATTTATGGTCCAATTTGACTAGGAAGAAAAAGTTACAACTGATGGGAAACAGAGCTGTCCCATATCAGTGAGGCCCAAGTCCAGGATTTTGCTTCCCCTAGCTGGGATGCAGACCATCTGGTCCAGAAGATTTGTATTTATGAAGTCCAAAAATCTCTGGCTATGTATGTTAAGGGATGCACAAGACTCCCACTTGATGGAAGGGTAGATCAAGTCTCTTGGAGAATGGTGTTTGGCAAATATATAGGTACTCCATACTGATGGAGCAGGAGTTATGGGCCAAGGGGGCATACATGAGGTCCTATTGTTAGCTAATGTAATAGACGGTTTTATTAATGACAAAGGAGATGTGGAGGCGTTCCAGGTAATTATCTTGTCTCACAAACCTGAAGGTCAGATTTACATTTTACAAATATAGGAACCACCACCACCTTTAGAGCTTTCATTTAGTGCTATGTGCCTAAACATGATAGGTGCTGAAACCTTGCGCTGATAGGGTGCTCTCAATGGTCTTGAACCACGTTTCTGTGATGATGCATATATCAATGCATTCTAGGGTAAGTAATACCCGTAGGGAGTAGAGTTTTGTTGAGACTCTTAGCATCGAGTTTCAGTACCTTTTTGTTATCCAGATTCAGTTTTAAGTTGGAAGTTTTTGTAGATTAACATTACCTAAAAAGGCACCATATGAGTGGATAAGGTTTTAACCAATCTACATGAGCCTTGGGGAGATACAGTAGATATAAAAAAATTAATTGTACACAGCCTGTTAAAATGCCAGATTTTTGTGATATACGCGACCACAATAAATCATTTCAAAACATTTCCCACCTTTAATGTGGCCTAGAACTTGTACAATTCAATTAAAAAACAAACAAATCTGTTAGGGAAAAATATAAAAAAATAAAATAAAAAAATGTACAACAAGCTGGCTGCATAAGTGTGCACACCCTTAAACTAATACTTTGGTGAAGCACCTTTTAATTTAATTACAGCATTCAGTCTTCTTTGGTACACATGCCATCAATTAAAGAGACTCTGATTAACCCCAAATAAAATTCAGCTGTCCTATTAGGATTTTCCTGACATTTACTCAGTTGCCAGCTACAGCAAAAGCCATGGGAGCTTACAAAGCATCAAAGGGATCTCGATGCTGAAAGGTATCAGTCAGGAGAAGGGTACAAAAACATTTCCACAGCATTGGATATACCATGGAACACAGTGGAGAAACTATGGGACAACAGTGATGATGCAAAGAACTGGACATCCCTCCAAAATTGATGAAAAGACAAGATGAAAACTGCTCAGGGAGGCTGCCAAGAGACCTACAGCAACACAGAAGGAGCTGCAGGAATTTCTGGCAAGTACTGGTTGTGTACATGTGAAAACAATCTCCCATATTTTGCCATATATCTGGACTATGTGGTAGGGTTACAAGCCGGAAGCCTTTTCTTACACAGAAAAATATCCAGGCCCAACTAAAATTTGCAAAACAATACATCAAGTCTCCCAAAAGCATGTTAGAAAATGTGTTGCGGTCTGATGTGAACAAGGTTGAACTTTTTGGCCACAATTCCAAAAGGTACGTGTGGTGCAAAAAAACCCACCAAAAGAACATCATCCCCACGGTGAAGCATGGTGGTGACATTACCATGTTTTGGGGGTGCTTTTCTTCAGCTGGAACTAAGGCCTTAGTCAAGGTGGAGGGAATTATGGACAGTTCCAAATATCAGTCACTTTTGGCCCAAAACCTTCAAGCATCTGTTAGAAAGTTGAAGATGAAGAGGAATTTCACCAATGCGACAATGACCCCAAGCATACACCTCATAACAAAAGAATGGCTTCAGCAGAAGAAAATTAAAGTTTTGGAATGGTCCAGCCAGAGCACAGACCTAAATCCAATAGAAAATCTGTGGGGGTGACCTGAAGAGGGCTGTGCACAAGAGATGCCTTTGCAATCTGACAGATTTGGAGTGCTTTTGCAAGGAAGAGTGGGCAGATATTGCCAAGTCAAGATGTGCCATGCGGACTCCCACCCAAGAAGGCTGAATGCTGTAATTAAATCAAAAGGTGCTTCAACAAAGTATTAGATCAAGGGTGTGCACACTTATGCAATCAGCTTATTGTACGTTTTTTACATTTTATATTTTTCCACCTAACAGATTTGTTTTTCAGTTGAATTGTGGTCACATTAAAAGTGAGAAAAGTTGTGAAATGATTTATTGTGGTCTCTTTTTATATCACAAAAACTTGGCATTTTAACAGGGGTGTGTACACTTTTTATATCCACTGTAGGTGCAGGCCATCCCTGGTTAAATAGAGGCGCTTGTTGAGCGTTCGGGATGTTGCTAAGTTTGTTTGTTTCTTAGGTTAAACTTAAAAGTAACCTACCTAAACCAGAAAAGATTCTTAAGAGCCTTAGCATGTGTATGTCTGTGTATTAGGTCTGTATAGTATGGTGTTACTGACAACCTGTTTCTTGTCTGTAGTGACTTTATGTGAGACCTTTGCTTCCAATAACATTGTGTAACTAACAAACAGTGTGCGAGAGATGTGAAAGTAGTAGGTGGCTGTCGGTAAACATGAGAAAATTGCTACATTGAAATGAGCTACCTTTGACAACTAAGCTGGCTACACAGGCAGTTGCAAAGTGCAGATTCATGGCACCAAGTGCTTACTAAAGTGGGCTGACTGGGGAATAGTGCTTAAAACGTATGGAGTTGATTACTGAGGTACAATCTGTCAGGTAGTGAACACTGTGCTGGTCACACGCACACACACACACACACACACACACAGCTAGGAATTGCTACAGTCTTCTCTTGGTAGATATCCTTGACAGACCTCACAGCAGCTGGATGCAACCAAAAGCCAAGCTGCACAAAGGCCCTGAAGGGATTCTCAGCAAAACTGCAGCTGGTAATCCAGTGAAGTCCCGTACACTCTAATCTGAGACCAGCAGGAATCAGTGCCCCCCACCACTCCTTCACTCACCAGCAGCAAAGCAATAGCACTAACCTCAAACTGTCTTAGGTGCATAACACAAAGCACTGAAACAAGGTAAATAATAAAACACGCAAATGTAAAAAAAGACAATAATGCAACAAGGAAACAGAAAATAATGAAGCACACAGAAACAAAGTTGGAATGGTGATTTAGGATACAAACAAGGATCATAAATCACCATAGGTTACCACAGTTACCATAGGTTAATACTAGGCCAGCTGCCCTTGTGGGCCATTTTAAGCCTAGCCAATTACCCCATGTGAGAATCAAACCCTGTACCTTGTGTCTGCAAGGCAAATACCTTAACCATTATCCATCCACTTCCAACCCAAGTGAATACAATCAAACAGGTATCCCAACTCACAAAAGGGAAACAGAAATGAAGGGAATAAAAAGGCATATATCTGGCTCATAAAAACTCTTACTGACAGCAACTTTTAAAAAGATGGACTGCTGAAAAAGTATAGAATCTTGCATAAAAGATGGTTATGATAATCTTGACAACAAAATTAAAAAATGTGAATTTAATATATAGAAATTCATAACAGAGCTTATTAGCAAAAAAATATTTGGCAGTATATGGTCACTTACTTTCTTGTTTTTGCTTTTCACTCATCTGCCCCCCCCCCCCCAAAAAAAAAAAGCAGCAGAAGAAAAGAACACCTCTGCTTCATTTCATTTACCTTCAATGAACCTCATGCATTCCTTTCCAGTATATTTCAAGTCCTTTTGCTAAAAATACTAATCTAAGGCATACACAAGACTGAATTATCAGGGGAAAGACTGCAACTGATGGTGAAAAAGCTATTAGAGGAAACTGTGCACCACAGTGCAGTTAATTTAGTTTTAGTGTGCTTCCCTTACATTAACTAGTAAGCCAGTTGCCGTTTACTTATTTTTGTAAATTATAATCTGTATTTCATGTGGAGCTTTTCTCCCCGGGTCTCCGCTGAAAAAGGGCTACTTAGCTCAGTCAGACAAACCCGGTCATCAAATGTAAAATAAGTAAATAAATAGATAAACAAGTTAAATGGAATGAGCCCAAAGGTCCTTTTCTCAGCCACAATATAATAAGGTAGATCTATGGTAAAAATAATGCAGGAATTGGAGACAAAAACTGATTTGCAGTTTCGTGCACAGCAAAGGCCTCACCTAAAAATAACATGTACTAAAAAGTGTCAGTTGATACTGGCTATAAGAATAGTGCAGGCATTTACATTTCACTAAATGATAATTGAACTGTCAAATTCAATTTTACTTGGTGGAAAGTTGGTTCACTCTTGACAGAACAGTATTAGAGATTTCCACACTTGGGAATCCCCTAAATGAATATACCCTGGTAAAGCATTTTAATAATAATAATAACAAAAGGGGGGGGGGGGGAGTAACAAGTTGGAAGCATTACAGGGGAGTTCCTTAGATTCTGAGTAACGTGTTTCGCATGCAAGAAGAAGCCTTGGCGATTTTGCGATGTTTTAGATACAGTGACTCCCTCTTATCCGGCCTCTCTTTAACTAGCCTCTTCTTTATCCAGCCATCAAATTTCTGCCGTAGCCCTAGCAAAAGACAACAACACTTCTGCCAACTCTTGGCTAAATAATGACAGACATCTGAGTTTTAGACTTCACATTCATTAGAAAAATACATACTAACACAAATCCTGTTATTCTAGCTAATTTATAACCTATACATGCTATTTTGTATGCTTTTGCTGATTAACCAGCCACTCGTTTATCCAGCCTAAGGTACGGTCCCAGCCATTTGTTTATCCAGCCTAAGGTACAGTCCCAGCGAGCCAGATAAGAGGGAGTCTACTGTAAAGTATTTTGTAACTAAAACAATAACATGCCATGCCTGCTCTGTGACTGACTGGCAGCTTATTAGCCTGCTGAAATGTGAGTGCTATTCACATTTGGGGACATGAATCACAAACGTGCAGAATTTATGGCAGTGTCCACAGTGGTGAACGTCTCTTACAAATGGGAACATAAGGAAAGCCATTTTCCAAAACAAGTTAAGACACATACAAATATATGACACATTTCACTAACCCACAGTTGGCAGTTGCACAAAATATACACAGCAACCTTTACCTGTGACTATCAAATGGGCAACATCCAAACACAAACCAAAAGTCAGACTAATCTTGTTCCATTTAAAATGTTCATGAAAATGATTGCTGCCAAAATAAATACTACAGTATGCAACTAAATACGTAAGGGCACCCAAAGCAAACCATGTGTTACTTACTAGTGGTTTGATCTAGTTAACTGTTTGATCTAGTTAACTGACTGACTACTGAAACCAGAAGATGCTATAGTACAGTTACGTAAAATCTAACCATAATAGTGGATGTCCTTATCTTCACCGCTGCAGTATCCCTTACATTCACTACTGCAGCATTCCTTACAAATGGGGATTCCCTGCTGTGAAGCCCACTGCCCAGCCAGTTTACCAAAGTCTACCACTGCTTTACGGTATGCTAAACGTCACCTACACACTCCTTGTATATGGCAGGGCATAAAGGCGACGTTCAGGCGTACCATCCTCAACTGATTGCTCCAGTAGGAACAGCAGACCAAGGAGACCCTGCACATCCAGGAAGGAAAAACACCAGGGGGATGAAGGGAGGAAGTGAACACTGCAGCGGTGAAGGGAATGACATCTACCGTTATGGTACAATTTTATACAACTGCATTATGTCCTTACATTCACCGCTGTAGTACTCCTTACAAATGGGAGAGTGCCAAAGCTTGGGAAGAAATTTAGGAGGAGGAAGAAGCAGAGCCCTCTAAGCACCCATGAAGAATGGTATCAGCAAAACCAGCTCTAGCTCTGGTGATACCATCCAACTGGTAACGTTTGGTAAAGAAGTACCAACACAAAAAAAACTACTGACCAAATTGCGGTTAGGAAACGACTCCAAAAAGAAACCACTGGTAGTCCACAATATGAGGCACAAAAATGATCCACTGGTAGTCCACAAATAAAGATTTTATTGTAAGATGAAAAGCGGTAAGCGCTTTCGTCCCATCAATAGAACTTCATCAGAAATTTTAAATTAACAAGTAGCATTTTTAACGACCGTCACAGAAATCACATGATGTTAAAGCCGCACCCCCTTAAAGTCAATGAACAAAATACTAAAATACGTATTATACTATAGGTGTTTAAACACATTTAAAAACAAGTAAAACCAAATACATCCTTATTATAGTGTTGAATAATAAATAAATAAATACTATCTTCTCAGTGCTCTTTATTTTAAAAGGGAATTAATAGAAAGGCATTCATTTAAACCTGACCAAGTGCTAGCATTTAATAGTAGCTGCCAGTATAATTCTTTCCTTTCTAATAAGGTAGACCAAGCACCACCCCTAATGTTCATATCAATGCTGTCAATTACAAAGAAACAAAGGAATATTCACTATTCACAGAGATATGTTTATGTTAGAAAAATATGTATTTGAACATATATAAAGTGCTAGTTAAAAAGCAAATAGTATATAATGCATTTTATTCTATTAATAATATAGCAATGAGAATGATTTTACATGTAATTGCTTGAAGCTTTGGAACTGCAGTGTATTTGAACTCTGACCCTGGCAGTAGCCAGCTCAGCAAGCTTATGTTTTTCACTAATGATTATCTGCTGGGTCAGGAAATTACATGTATAAGGCATTGAGAATCGTCTTCTCCTTCCTCTGGGACAATTGGCCTTGTGAATGTTACCAAGATAAGACACAGCTGTTGGAAGAATGTTGCAAGAAGAACAAAGAAGTGTATTACAAGACTGAACCAACTATTGTATTCGAGCAGGCAGGCTTGAAACCTTGAAGGAGTAACATTTACAGAAAAACATTATAACTGACCAGGTGCTTTGCAAGGCTGTATTATTCCCAAGGGAAAGTTTTTTTAAAAAATATAACATCAGCAATCTTTATGAATAGAATACTGTTAGTAAAATGATGTAGATGCCCTGTGACTAACCACGTCAGAAAGGTAGGCACAAACTAGAAAATAGAAACTATAAGAATTGTGTACTTCCTGTATCATGTCAGACAAAACTCTGTACTTGTATGGTTTTTTGCCTCCTGGTGTACACTAGTAAACTTTTGCATCTGAGCCTCCTGTGTTATCATTGTTTATATTTAACAGTTTGGTCCTTCTTGAATCGGAAACCCTCAGACAGGTACAGATCAGAGTGTACCGGTGGTCGAACACTGCGCAGGAGAAGCTACAGAAACAGTTCTTCTTGAAATACAAAAGACCTCCGACTGAACTGTCGTTTTGAGAGGCTGGCCACTTTCTGATCTGCGGTCTTGAACTGGTCGACTCAGGAGGCTCAGATAGGAAGATATTTGCCTATTTTCTGTTTTAGATCAGGGACTAGGTTGCAGTAAATACTATTGTCAGAAGATTTGTTATACAGATCAGGGACAAAAGGAAATTACTGTATATTTGGTCAGAGATCAGGGAAACAGAATAAGGTAGGCAGTCATTCTAGATAAACTGTGTAAGGAATTGAAATACCACGTGGTGAAAAGGGTTACGTAACATTTTCTTTTAGTATGGGAAATCAGTGCACTAAAACATCGCGAGATCCGGCCCTAACTGAAGACGCAAAATATATGCAATTACAACGGGCTGATAATGTTAGGTATTATACAAAATGGGTTAATAAATACGGATTTGATGGTAAATTAGATAAAATTTCATTAGTTAAACTTTTAAAACAACTTAAATCTGACGCAGAAGGTCAGGCAAAAAAACAACAACAATTAGGCATTCCTCAGGCACACAGGTGGATTGAGGAAGTAAACCGGAACAAAAAACTAAAAATGCTAAGACGTTATTTTTAGATAAAGAGGATAATAATATGGTAATAGCGACGGCTCCTCCTCCCCCGCCCCCTCCGATGCCTTTCTCAGGATATGAAGCAGGAGGACAAGCTGGTCCACCTCCACGTTATCCTGATGTCACAAGAACACTAAAACCATTTGTTAGAGATCCTATTGAAACTAGGTCCCGGACACGTAAAACACTTGGGGACACAGACTTGTATCAAGTAGGGAGAAACACACTAGAGGAAAGTGAGGAAGAAATCTGTCCACTAATCGAGGTACCAAATCCTCAGGCAGGACAGGAAGGGCAGGTCCCAACTCTTCTAGTATACAGACCATGGACACCGGAAGATATTCGGAAAGCTACAGAGGGAATCCCTCATCCAAAAGTTAATTACACAAAGTTTTTACGAGATTTACAAGGTATGAGACTGTTACCACTTGAATGGGGAAAAGGTAGTTAGACAAATTGTGGGTCCAGACTGGCACATGATTTGTGGCACCTGGAATCCTCGTAATGCAGAGCTTAAACCACTCCCACATAGTGACGCAGAACTAGACAACAGAGTAAAAGGTCTTACAGACCGAATTTCTGAAAAATGGAAACCTAGAGCAGATTGGACTTGCATTAACCAATGCATACAACAAGAGAATGAAACTGTAGATGGGTACTATGGTAGATTACTGGAATGTTTCAATAACCATAGTGGTATGGCTATTCCTGAAAATCAGACACATGATACCTCGAACCTCAGCTTTGGCCGGCTAACAACTTGGTTATATTCAACTGGACGTATAAGAGAATTTAAGTACCTTTATCTGCACTTTAAAAAAAAAAAAAAAAAATACGGTATTTAATTTGATTTAAACTGTGTTAAAGGAATATTAACTGAACTGGCAGTTTTTCTGCTCTTCTGCTCTTTAGTAACTTGAACAGAAGCTAGTGTTTGCTGAATTTTGTTATTTGCTAGTAATTACAGGTGTGGGGGTAGCCACATTCTTTGATTTCCTGTCCTTGCCTAGTTAAGTGGTGCATTGTGAAGTATTTTCTGCTTAAAAACCTCAGCTTTGCCCGCTAACAACTTGGTTATATTCAACTGGACGTATAAGAGAATTTAAGTACCTTTATCTGCACTTTTAAAAAAAAAAAAAATACGGTATTTAATTTGATTTAAACTGTGTTGAAGGAATATTAACTGAACTGGCAGATTTTCTGCTCTTCTGCTCTTTAGTAACTTGAACAGAAGCTAGTGTTTGCTGAATTTTGTTATTTGCTAGTAATTACAGGTGTGGGGGTAGCCACATTCTTTGATTTCCTGTCCTTGCCTAGTTAAGGGGTGCATTGTGAAGTATTTTCTGCTTAAAAACCTCAGCTTTGGCTGGCTAACAACTTGGTTATATTCTACTGGACGTATAAGAGAATTTAAGTACCTTTATCTACACTTTTAAAAAAAAAAAAATACGGTATTTAATTTGATTTAAACTGTGTTGAAGGAATATTAACTGAACTGGCAGTTTTTCTGCTCTTCAGTTATTAACACCCACCCTCCCTGGTTTTGTTTTGGTGTTAATCTTAGTGGCCTTGAAACTGCCCGCCCCTCAGCCTGCATCTGGGCTCATCTCATTTGCTCACTCAACTGAGTGCAGTGAGATCATATTCTGATTTCAGGCACTCCTACTGTGTACAAAGAGAGCATCTGGGAAACAAAATTAAGCTCATTTCCTGCCTTTCCTGTTAAGTGGTATAGACTATTTGTAGGCTTCTGAGCCCCCAAGCCCTTCTGTGTTTGAGGGAAGCCTTCTAGCTTGTTTTTTTTTCTTATAACTAGCCAGTTTTCTAGTTTCAGCTCTCAAATCTGTTTCTTTGATCTCAGCACTTGTTCAGATAAAAAAAAAAAAAAAAAGTTTCCATCTGCTTTTACTGTAATTGTGCTTCTACCTACTTCATTTTACTTTTGCATCATCTTAAAAATACTCAATTGTATTTATTACTGCTTGGTGTAACTCATTCTAAGCCTTTTGGTTTAAACACTTGGGCTTCGGACCAGTTGTTTTGCACTGAGAGGGTTTGTGGTCTGCACTGTTGTGGCAGAACAGGTAGCTTACATCCTTCTAGGTTGGGAACTGCTGATTGAGGGCTCAGTGTCTGTTGCACTAAAAGTGTATTAATTCTGGTTTAAGCACTTGGGCTTTCAGGCCAGTTATTTTACATTAAGAGGGTTCGTGGTCTGCACTCTTGTGGGAGGAGAGGCTGGACTCTGCCCTTCTGAGCTGGGAATTTCTGGTTAAAGGCTTATAGTGCATGCATATCTGAACAGCTTCTTACTGAAGTTGGTGCGCCTTGTTTGCTGTGGCATAGACTGGATTCGGGCCTGCTGGATCTAGCGTTGTTTGTGTAACTTGAGCACTAATCCAGACATTCTCTAAAGTATTCAATTGTATTTATTACTGCTTGGTTGTAACTTGATTAAAGTGTAGCTATCATTCTAAGTCTTTTGGATTAAGCACTTGGGCTTCAGACCAGTTGTTTTACATTAGGAAGGTTTGTGGCAAGCACTGTGGTGGCAGGACAGGTAGCTTTCATCCTTCTAAGTTGGGAACTGCTGATTGAGAGCCCAGTGTCCAAGTGTATTAGTTCTGGTTTAGGCACTTGGGCTTCAGGCCAGTTATTTTACATTAAGAAGGTTCGTGGTCTGCACTCTTGTGGGAGAAGAGGCTGGACTCTGCCCTTCTGAGCTGGGAATTTCTGGTTAAAGGTTTATAGTGCCTGAATATTTGAACTGTATCTTACTGAAATTGGTACACCTTGTCTGCTCTAGCATAGACTACATCCAGGCCTGCTGAATCTAGCTTTGTTTATATGCTTGTTGTTTGTTTGCTTGTTATTTCCCTGGAAGCTAATTCCACCTAATACGCGGCTTCTCAGTGCTTCTGTGGATCACTAGTGATATCTGCATTGCTTACTTTACTTATTTCCTTGTTTCACTTGAAAGAAAGTTACTGTTTGTCGTTTTTGCATTTAGTTACTTGTAACACATTGCACTCAAGTTACCTGGCACTTGCTCACTAAAGCAATTATATAAGTCAGCACTAAAAAATTAAAAGCACTACACCCCCTCACTCCCCACTGGCCCTTGTTTTCAATTAAGGAATTCCCAATATTATTCTAGCATGTCCAAAGGTCAGTTGTCAATCTCCTCTCCGGTCCAGCTGGTGAATCTGGGAATCTTGAGGCAATGTTATAACTGCTTCATGTACACAGACAACCCTCTCCTCCTCCCACATAACACAAATACTTGCGAGAGATGCAGCTATTTAGCCAAACTGGAGGCTGAGCTCTCTCAACTCAGGACTGGCAAGACCAGACAGGAGGAGAAGGCAACTGCACACACCACAAAACCAGCCTCACATAATGCTACCACACCACTGAATCAAACACATAAACACACAAAGACATACTCGGAGGCTCTGAGTAAAAATTTACCTAAACAGCAGAGGCCTCCAAAGCAGACACCCAAACAACTGCTACCTCAAGACACCCCACAAGCAACACATAAACCACAAAAGCAGTGTGCAAAGCAGTCACAGCCCTTAAGGCCAAATACAACACCAAACATACTTGTCATAGGTGACTCTATAGTCAGACACACCGACGCCCCACTCACCAGGCTGAACAAGGAGAGGGTCACAGTAAGCTGCCTATCGGGCGCTAGAATCCGCCACATAACACAAGCACTGGGTCACTCCACGGCAAGTACAAATATGACACAGTCATTGTCCATGCTGGTGTGAACGACCTGAGACATACCTCCCTGGACTACATGAAAAGAGACATAGAGGAGCTCTCTGATTATGTAGCCCAGGCAGGTATGACCCTAACCCTGAGCAGTATCCTTCCTTCACCAAGAATGATGCCACAATATAGAGACAAGATGATCAGCTTTAACAATTGGCTTAATGTCTGGTGTCATTCAAAGGGGATCCAGTGGCTGTCTGCCTGGGATGACATGCTTGACAAGCCACGCTGCTGCAAGGGCGGCTTGCACCTGTCACCCTGGGATTCGGATATTGGCTAAGGCTCTTGCCACCCCATAGTGCCTTTTTAGGCAAGGCTCAAATTCTAAACCTACCACCCTAGAAAACAAAAATGGAAAGAAACTGAGGGTAATGCTGCTCAATGCCAGAAGTCTAAATCTCAAAATGCACGCACTCGAGGCCCTTCTCAGTATGGAGAACAATCGATGTCTGTGCTGTAACTGAAACCTGGTTCAAGGCTACTGAGAGCACCCCGGCACTATTAGGTTTTACCTCATATCATGTTCGGCCCCAAAACCCGGACCACACCACAAAGGAGGGGTGTATCCATATTCATAAAGGATACCCACACCTCCAGGTTGGTAACGCACAAAGCTCGGAAACCATCAAGGTGCAACTAACCATAGGCAAAACTGCTCTACAAATTGTAGCATGCTACAGGCCACCCTCTCAAACTCAGGAACCCCACACAGCCTTCCTGAAGACACTGGAGGGTATAAATGTATCTCCAAACACCATCATATTGGGTGACTTCAACTACGAATATAGACTGGGAACATTACTCAAGCCCTAACTTTCTAGCCCAACGGTTCCTGGAGTTCATAAATTCAAATGCCATGGAACAGCTAGTCACTGTTCCCACGAGAGGAGAAAATATACTAGATCTCATTATCAAAAACATGGGGACAAAATGCTCCACACCGGAAGTATATCCCTCATTGGTGAGATCTGATCATAAACTAATCTCACTGGAAATCCACATCCCGCCCCCACCCCAAACAAAAAAGACCACAGTGAAGAACTTCTCTAAAGCAAACTTCACACTACTCAAAGACTGGTGTGGTATCCTTCAAGGCCCTGAGACAGTGGAAACCACAACCCAAGCTGCGGAAGCCCTTACAAATGCCTTCTATGAACACCTCCAGGACTGCATGGATCAGGCAATCCCAAATAAAACCAAGACTCTTTCCACAAAGGGCAAACGTCCAGTCTGGTGGACCCCAGCCATTAACAAACTTTACAATAAGAGGAGAAAGCTATTACATGATGGAACAAAATCCATAAAGGGAAGTCACTCCTGATCATTATTAGTAAAAAATACGAGCACTCATAAGATCAACTAAGGCCAATTTTGAGAGAAAAACTGCCATGGATTCAAAGGACAATCATAAGGCCTTTTCAGCTATGTTAGGAACCTGGGTGGAAACTCCCAGATATGCTCAGAATTAGTCCAAAATGATACAAAAATCACTGAACCCACAGACATTGCCAACATACTGGCAGACAGGTTCAGTGCAAACTTCACCCCCCTCAAGGAGAGATAACTATCCCAGCAGTGTAGCCTCCCAGACATCTCAAATGCGCAGGTGAAAGCTGCTCTCTAAAGCTAAAAACACAGCATCAATGGGACCGGATGGTGTCCCCGGCTGTGTGCTACACGAGCTAAATGAGGAATTAAACCCGCACATAAGGTAGCTGTTTAATCTCAGCCTTACCACAGGATACGTGCCCAAGGAGTGGCACGGCAACTGTGGTCCCACTCACAAAGGCGGTGCCTCACGGACCCTGGTAATTACCGCCCCATAAGCTTAACAAGTCTAGTCTGCAAAGCTGTGGAGTGGATCATAATGGAGCTCATAAACAAAGATATAGGGAGCTTGCAGACATTTGCCCCGACGCAGTTTGGCTTCAAGGGAAGATCATGCCTTTTGAACTTGGTCGACTTCTTGAAACAGTCACCAAGGCCATTGATGAGGAAAGGCAGTCCATACAGCCTACCTTGACCTTGCAAAGGCTTTCGATACAATACCCCACTCGGGTATTGTAGAAAAACTTACCAGCTTAAATGTAAACCCATATGTCACATGATGGGTTGCAAACTGGCTTAAGGACAGAACCCACAGGGTTAGAGTTGCTGGCGCTATGTCAGACTCCAAGCCGGTCACAAGTAGTGTCCCACAGGGCTCGGTCCTTGTCCCCCTATTGTTCGGCATCTACTTCTCAGAAGTACAGGCCAACATGGGAGGACTTTGGCTGACAAAGTTTGCAGACGACTGCAAACTCGGCGCCATAGTGGAAAGTGCATCGGACACGGATATCCTTCAGAAGGGACTCATGGAAACAGATAGCTGGTGCCAGAGCCATGGCCTGAAGTTAAACGCCAAAAACTGTATAGTCATACCCTTCAGGAAAAACAAGGTAACCCCAAGCTACCATATAGGTGGCAATCCACTAAGCACAGAAGAGGTTATCAGGGACCTGGGGACCCAGGTTGACAGTGGCCTTTCTTTTGACACTCACGTTGCTAAAGTGGTTAGAAAGACCTTCTACATTGCCCACCTGATCATGAAGGGATTCACATCCAGATCTAGTGAGGTCATTGTTCCCCTGTACTCTTCACTTATCAGACCAATGATAGAGTACAATGCCCCATTCGGGATGCATCTCTCAAGACATCTGCAGCAATTGGAGAGACCCCAAAAGTTTCTCACCAAAAGGATAAAGGGACTCCAAAGTCTGTCAAATGCTGCCAGATTGAAGAAACTCCAGCTCTATTCAGTCGCATACCGTCTGCTCAGAGGTGACATGTGCCTGACATACAAGGCCATGTCCAACCCAGAATTAATGGACATGCTCCACCTCAAAAAATCCAAATCCACCAAAACCACTAGAGCAAGTGACTTAAACCTTAGCACGGATATAAATAGGACGTGCTGGAGGGATAGATTTATCACTCAGAGACTCCCTATGCTGTGGAATAGAGTCCCGGTCCATGTGAGGCAGAGCACCTCGCTGGCTCTGTTCAAGAGAAATCTTGACCTGTGGATGGGAGATCATAGGTTTACCCCGGGAATCATCTCTGTGTCACTGCTGGACAGAGGCACAACAAACTAATGGGTACAGTATTTTTTCATATAAGGGGTGGCGTAAGCCACAAAAATTCGGGCTAGGCTTATAAATGCCTTGGGGCAGATAGGTTCATGAACAGCAACTGAAAAATGCATTTTTGAAAGGTTGCATTGCACCTATCAGTAGCTTTATTACGAAGCATATGATAGATCATCGAACAAGTAGGCTACAAGCCTTACTTGAATATGCTAGACATGCTGAAAGACACTTTAATAGTAAAAAGAAAAAGAAGACAAGTCTTCACTGCTGAAGACGGAGCTGAGGTTTTTGTAGTACAGTCCGGTAAAAAAGGGCAAGAAAAATGCCCAGGGAAATCAAACGGTCAGAAGATTTTGAAGAGAGAAAAAAGAAAGGGGAGTGCTTTAAGTGCGGGAAGAAAGGACATTTAGCAAGGGATTGCAGGCTAAATAAAAAGGTGACTACAGAAAGTAAGGGTGATGAGGACTGACTATATGATAGTGATGAAAGTCAGAAATCATCAGGAAAGGCTAACAAACAAAGGACAAATGTAAATGTAGTGGAAGGAACAGAGGAAGTGCAAGCAGATGTAGAGGATGAAGAAAGTGAAATTTTAGATTTGGCATTACTGAGCTTGGAGCTCTATCTGGCAGACACAAAACCGGAAGTCACACTTCTGGTGAAGGGAGGGAAGTAAAATTCCTGTGTGACTCAAGAGCATCCCGGACTTTGATACACCCCTCCAAGTTACCAGAATATTCCGAATCACCCGATTATATATTAGTAAAAGCAGCAAACGGACAGCTATATAGGGAGCCACTCTCCCATGATATAGCAATAACTGTTTCAGGTACGACTCAGAAAAGTAAAATTGTAGTTTCTGCAAAATGTCCAGTAAACCTACTGGGAAGAGATCTTATGCAGATATTTGGCATAGCGGTAGTTCCCACTATGCAGGGTATGGAGGCACAAAGACAAATGGATACTTTTGAATGTGGACCGGAGGGTGAGACTTTTACTGGTACAGCCAGGACCTAGTTACGACTGGTCCAGGGGCAGTAACCGAGGAACTGATGAATGTAGCCATCAGTAAGGCCCCCTCCCTTGACACTGACCAACAGCATTTGTTACACTGTACTCTATACTACTGTAGCATGCCAGGACCTGATAAAGAATATGAACAAGAATTATTCAAAAATCCTGCTAACAGATTAGTATTACGAACCTTGTATTGGGATACTGAGAGAAACAGTGTGGTAAGCTGTTCATTACCGCAGGAATTCATGACACTGTACAAATCTAATCGACTACCACATGTCAGCTTGACGAAAAACAAGAATATGAAATGGGCAGACTTAGGAGAAAAAGTAACAAGATGGGAAAAACAAACTGATTTAGAATTATCAGAACAGGGAATACAAAAACAGAAATTGAATTGGCTAACACAGACACATCCAGCTGTACACTTACAAACTAGTGAAGACAGCTGATTAGAGTTCTTATTAGAAGAAGAAGAAAAAGCCTTGTGTGACATACCAAAGATTCTTTGGTCAACAGGCAAATCAGATGTAGGACTTATTCAAACAGCAGGACCAGTTACTATTACACCAAAATCAGCATTTAGACCACAGAAAAGACAATACCCCTTGAGGAAAGATGCAGAGCAAGGAATCAAGCCTATAATAGCAGCATTACTCAAGGAAGGAGTACTGGTAGAATCTCTTGATTCACCATGTAATACCCCTCTATTTCCTGTTAAAAAAGCAAACGGGAAATGGCGGATGGTACAGGATTTACAAGCTGTAAACAATGCAATAATACCTAGAGCACCTACGGTGCCAGACCCACACACCTTATTGAACGATTTAAAGCCCAACAAAAATATTTTACTGTAGTAGACATAAGCAATGTTTTCTTTTCAATACCTATACATCCTGATAGCCAGTATTGGTTTGCATTTACATTTCAGGGTAAAAGATATACCTATACTCTGCTACCACAGGGATATTGTGAAAGTCCAACGATATTTGCACAAGAAATGGCAAGCAACCTGGCAGGGTTTACCCCACCAGGAGGTAGTCATATTCTACTTTATGTAGATGACATTTTGCTAGCAGCCCTCACCCAGCATCAATGCAGGGAGGATACGATAGCATTATTGAAATTTTTGGCAGCACAGGGACATAAAGTAAACAAAAGTAAGCTACAACTTTGGAAAAAAACAGGTCAGATACCTAGGATATGTAATATCCAATGAAGGTAGAATATTAAACGAAGACAGGAAAACAGCAATTTTACAGGCACCTAAACCAGCAACCAAGAAGGAAATGATGTCCTTCTTGGGAACAACTATTTTTGTCGAAGCTGGATATCAAACTATGCTTTAGAATCTGCTCCACTGGCTGATTTAATATAGAAAACACCAATGGCAGTACAAGATATATTACAATGGACACCCGAAGCAGAAACAGCTTTCTGCAGACTAAAACAATTGACAGCTTCTTCATTAGTTTTAGGACTTCCGAATTACCACAAAAGATTCTTTCAGACCGTAGAGTGTAAACAGGGATACATGACGTCAGTTCTGACGCAACAGCATGGGGATAAGCAACGCCCCATAGCTTACTATTCATCACAGTTAGACCCAGTGGCACGATCATTGCCTCACTGTGTGCAAGCAGTGGTCGCAGCTGCAATGGCCGTACAGGCTTCAGCCTCAGTGGTGTTATTCCACCCTCTCACATTGAGAGTGCCTCATGCAGTCGTGATAATTTTACTGCAAGAAAAAATAGCATATTTATCTCCTGCTAGACATCTTTCATGTATGACCATCCTGCTGAGCCAACCTCATATGGTAATTGAACGTTGTACAACATTAAACCCATCAACGTTACTTCCAACTCCTGTGGATGGCACGCTGCACAGTTGCCTGCAGGAAATTGAGCAAATAACTTTGCCCAGACAAGATCTCACTGATATGCCCTTGGATGATGCCGAGGTGACATTTTACGTGGATGGCTCATGCAGAAAGGGTCCTACAGGGAAAAATCTAGTAGGATATGCAGTAGTCACAGATACAGAGATCTTAGAAGCCCAACCTTTACAGCATAACCTATCTGCTCAAGCAGCAGAACTGATAGCCTTAACACGGGCATGCACTCTAGCGAAAGATAAATGTGTGAACATATATACTGAGTCAGTATGCTTTCTCTACAGTGCATGTTTTTGCGCAACAATGGAAAAATAGGGGAATGATAACATCTATTGGCAAACCTATTAATCATGCGCAACTTATTTTGAACTTATTAGATTCCATTCAGTTACCTACTAAAGTAGCTATTTGTAAATGTTTAGCTCATACAAAACAGGATAGAATTTCAAAAGGAAATGCAAAAGCTGATGCAGCTGCAAAGCAAGCAGCCTCATAAACTTTACTTTTAACCGAGGAATTACAACCCTCCGAGATTTTAGATCTAGAAATGTTAAAAACAATGCAGACACTAACTACGAAAGCAGAGAAACAAAAATGGGAGAAACGAGGTGCAATCCTCGAAAATGGACTGTATGTCTCCAAAGAGAAAAAAAAACAATATTACCGTCTAATTTATTTAGATATGCAGCTTTGTTGAGCCATGGGCAGTGCCATGTCTCAACAGGGGGGATGGTACAGTTAGTAAATTGAATATTCCAAACATACGGATTCATAAATTATACAAAAAAATTTTGTGCAGCATGTCATATTTGTAACAAACATCATGCGCAAGGGGCATTCAAACCCAAGCAAGGGAGTTTTCCTAAACCACCATATCCGTTCCACACTATTTGTATGGATTTCATAGAATTGAATAAATGTGAAGGGAAAAAATACTGTTTAGTAATTATAGATATGTTTTCCAAATGGGTAGAAGCGTTTCCAACTACAAATCCGGATGCAGCAACCGTGGCAAAAGCCCTAGTAAAAGAAATAATTCCCAGATTTGGCATACTGGAAAGGATTTATAGCGACAATGGGACACATTTTGTTAATCAGACGATTCACCAGCTTGGGAGATTCTTTGGAATCTCCTTAAAGAATCATTGTGCTTACCACCCACAGTCTGCAGGACTGGTGGAAAGGTACAATGGAATTCTATAAAACAAATTGAGGAAGCTAGTGAGTGAGACACAGAAAAACTGGATTTGCTGCCTGCCTTTGGCACTGCTAAACATGAGAACAGTTCCAAATGTAAAGGGTTTGACTCCCTTTGAAATGATATTTGGAAGGGCATATTATGTGCCACAGTGGAAAGCTCTCATGCCTGCAGAACTAGAGGCTGACAGCTCATTAGCTAGATATATGAGAAAACTGTTAACAAATAAAACTGTTTTGCAGTTGAACTCTTTTTCAGATAAAAGACAGACCAGACCGTTAGAAGCAGTGCTGACTTAGGTGTGGTTGAAGGTTACGAAGAGGAAGAATTGGGCGAGTCCAAAGTGGGGAAGGACCGTACCAGGTAATGTTGGCAACACCTACTGCAGTCAAAGTTGCTGAGAGGTCGTCCTGGGTCCATCTGACGCACTGTAAACCGGTAAAGAATTTTCAACTTGATAAACATTTTGGGACTGATACACAACAAAGGCAGGATGGCCAAGAGCAAAACGAGTAAAAAATACAGATCAACCCCAAAGATGTTGCTTAATCATCTTGTTGACTATGCATTTATTGACTATGATTGCGATGACCTTCCTTTTGTTGTGGTTTTTCCTACATGTAACCACACAAGTGAAAGTGGAGAGACGTGATGAACTGTCTATAGACTGGCATCCAAACTTTAACACATACCTAGCTATGAAGCGTGTATATGTAGAGACTATGAACACTTCAAATTGCTGGGTTTTGTACTGCTATACCAACAGCATATGGAGTACTGTTAATGTCCGCTGTCCCCTTGGGGATAAATGAGACTTGGGAGAATTTACTTTTTGATACAGGATCTGTAAGATCACAAGACAAAATTGCATTGTATTTGCCTATTACACAGAAGGGAATTGTATGTTTTTATAAGAATGATACACTTCAAGTGGGTTGGAGTAACTGTAATATAACCATATCTTATAAATGCTACATTAAAGTTAAAGATAGAGGCACTGTTTGTAATACGAATTATGATTCATATTTGAGATTAATGAAAACAACATTAAGTGATGTGCAGAGAAATCCTGTTTTGCATAAACAACTGTCTATTATAGACAAGAAAATGTTTCATTCAGAATTAACCCGCATCAGTACTAAAGTAGAAAACTGTTATTTTGTTTGTGGGAAAAAGGCATACAAATGGCTACCTGAGAATTGGTCCGGCAGTTGTTTTTTGGGTTATCTGGTTCCAGCCATAATACATACTGCAGAATTACCTCTAGGTAAGATACGAAATGTGAGAGATGTAGCTCGGAAACCTGAAGGTCCAATTGGAAAACCTGTCAATCCAGTGGGACAAATCGAAGCTGGTTGGAAAGACCATCATTCCGTAAAAAACAAAGAAAAATTGACTCGTATGGACTTGAGTGACAGTGTAATATCCTGGGCTGGAACACTTCCAGCATATGGAGCAGTCAAATCGATCTGGGAGTTGAGAAAGCTGTCGAAACTTCTCAAAGTAATGAGTAATGCAACTTTTTCTGCTCTCGAACTAGTGACTGATGAACTGAATGCAATGAGAACTGTAGTGCTACAAAATCGAATGGCTCTTGACTTCACCCTAGCGGTAGGGTAAAGCGTTGGCGCTTATCAAAGAAGAATGCTGTGCGTTTATACCAGACAATCGACATGAAATTAATGACCACCTAGAGGTAATACAGCAGGTATCGGCCATGACTGAACCAGGCCCAAACCCACTGATGAACTTTTTCCAGAGTCTGTTTGGTGGGTGGGGTTCTATCCTAATGAACATCTTGATTGCTATTTGTGCTGGTCTGCTCCTATTAGGAGCACGCGTCTGTTGTGGGATTCCCTGCATGAAAAGATTGATCAAAGATTTTATTGATATATCTGTAACTGAAACTTTGTACCAAGACATTGAGTTCAGAAAGAATTTCATCTGAAATTAATTTTTCTAAGTATAAACTAAATGACTTACCTGGTTGAAAGTCCTTAGAGGAGAAGGCCAGGGGACGAAATTACATTGTTTATATTTCAGAATAGAATAAAAGTATTAAAAGGGAGGAAAATGTTAGGAAAAAAATGTATTTGAACATATATAAAGTGCTAGTTAAAAAGCAAATAGTATATAATGCATTTTATTCTATTAATAATATGGCAATGAGAATGATTTTACATGTAATTGCTTGAAGCTTTGGAACTGCAGTGTATCTGAACTCTGACCCTGGCAGTAGTCAGCTCAGCAAGCTTATGTTTTTCACTAATGATTATCTGCTGGGTCAGGAAATTAAATGTACAAGGCATTGAGAATCTTCTTCTCCTTCCTCTGGGACAATTGGCATTGTGAATGTTACCAAGATAAGACACAGCTGTTGGAAGAATGTTGCAAGAAGAACAAAGAAGTGTATTACAAAACTGAACCAACTATTGTATTCGAGCAGGCTTGAAACCTTGAAGGAGTAACATTTACAGAAAAACATTATAACTGACCAGGTGCTTTGCAAGGCTGTATTATTCCCAAGGGAAAGCTTTTTTAAAAAAATATAACATCAGCAATCTTTATGAATAGAATACTGTTAGTAAAGTGATGTAGATGCCCTGTGACTAACCACGTCAGAAAGGTGGGCACAAACTAGAAAATAGAAACTATAAGAATTGTGTACTTCCTGTATCATGTCAGACAAAACTCTGTACTTGTATGGTTTTTTGCCTCCTGGTTACACTAGTAAACTTTTGCATCTAAGCCTCCTGTGTTGTTATCATTGTTTTTATTTAACAGTTTATATAAAGCATTAATATCTTTACAGGTTCTTATTTCATATAAATGCTCATATACTCTGTTTTTAGGTTTCCTATCTGTTTTACCAATGTAAAAACAATTACATTGGTTACAAAGGGCACAATATACAATTTGTTCAGACTTACAGGTATATTTTTGCTTAATGTGAATATCCATATTGTTAACTCTAGAAACAGGTCCTTCCTTAACATGGGTACGAGTACCTACACATGCCACATTTGGTCATCCGTCCATTTTTATTGGTATTAGTTAAATGCTGCCCTTTTTCAAAGGAATTATTTAGATTGCTACCCATTTTAAAAATTATAATAGGCTTTTTATCAATATGTACTCTCACATTTCTATCATGAGCCAAAATGGACCAGTTCTTATTCAAAATACCTCTGATATCTAAACTGTATATTGTGAAAGTAGTGATAAAAGAAGTGTTACAATTTACATCAGCACATTCACCATTAAGGACGGTAGTATTGAATGCATAGTCTTCATTTGTTAAAATTTCTGCTAAAAGAAGGGTATAAAAATTCCTTTACCTTTGGTCAACTACTTCTAAAATAACTTCATTTACCAGTTTAAATAGATACCCTCTCTTTAGAAACATATCCTTTAGGGTGTCACATTCATTCAAAAAATCCTCAAACACTGATACCATATGGGCAGCCCATACAAGCTGTCTCTTTATAATGGCTCTTTTTTGCTTTTGAGGATGAATACTGGTAAAATGTAATAGTGAATTAGAATAAGTATCCTTTCTATGTATTCTTGATATAAAACTTTTGTGCTTATAATCTTTAATTAACATGATATCCAGAAATGCAATCCTATCCAAATTAAATTGATATGTAAACTTTAAAAATGAGGTAGTTGAATCAATATATTTTATAAAATCACTGACAATGCTATAAGGTCCATGATAAAGTTATAAGTAGATTAATTGACAAAGTTACAGAATTAGACTCAGCAATTTGAGCACACCGACAGTATATAGATTTCAAAAGTGAGCATTTTAGAATTTTTAAGAGTATTGATGAGTTAAGTAACAACATTAAGTTTTGTAAAATTAAAAAATTAAATAGAGACAAAATGGAATACAGTAAGGGCATTGCATATCCTAACCCACCACCATCCCAGGAGTGGGGTAATAAATATAATAATCATGAAAATGTGAATGCTAACGCTAATAATGGTCCCCAGGCCAATTTTACACATGAAATAGGTGAAGATTATTTTTTAGACAAGGAAGAATACCCTCCCCTAAGACGCTCAGAGCGACTGAAAAACAAAACCCCCCAAATAAGCAATTTGAGGGAAGAGAATTACCCAATACATCCCCACACCAGCAATCAATGGAACAGAGGGAGGGGGGGTATGAATACCAACAGGGGTGGGAGGAATTTTCGCAACAGGAATTGGTCGAACAGGAAATAGATTATGGTATGAATCCTGTATCTAATAGCATAGGCAGTAGTGAAATAAATTCTACCTGTAATAATGACCATATTTTACCAACTCGTTGTATTCTAACCAACAGTTCGGGTGATTTCAAAGTATATAATTTTTCAAATATTGAACTCAAAGAGCAATGTGATATTTTCTCTAAAGGATTTACTTATGTTCCTTGGCAACGTAGTAATATAGCAGAGACGTTGATGGATTTGAAATTATACACCTGTAAAATTAACTTTAAGGTTTTATTTCAGAATTCCTTTCCCATTCACCCCCCCCCCCCCCCAACCCTTTGGCTATATCTAGTGTATACAATCCTCCCTTGCATCCAATGGTCACTTTATTTGAAAAAATATGTGAACTGGACATTAGAGCTTTACTTTCCAGTTATCGAAAAGGGGATGATTATAATACTCATGAAGACGTTACTATTAAAAAAATTAAAAGGTTTTTAGATAAGGTTAGAATAATGAAACCTGATAAAGGAGGTGGGGTAGTTCTTATGAATTTGGAAGGCTAACAGAAAAATGTTATTTATACTGAACGGGAAGGCATATATTAAGTCCTCTATTAGTGAGGTGAATGGCGCTTATTTAAAAATTAAGAATGAATTACAGGACTTATTCATTGATGTCCTGAATTACTTGACAGTTATGCACCCTAGACTAGTGGTCATATTTGGTCGTCCAAAACTACACAAAGACCTAACACAACCCCCCCATGCAACCCATTGTTGATTCCAAGGGTTCCATTACACAACCCCTAGCGAAATACATAGATTCTAAGCTTAAGAAATTCATATACCAAGAACCACATATATGTAAAGACTCATGGGGATTTTTAAAAGAAATTAATAGAATTCCCTTTAAGGAGTCTTACATGTTACTGACTATAGACATAAAGGATTTATATTCAGTAATCGCCCATCAGGAAGGTTTAGAATGGTTCAATGAATATTTATATGAAAAGAAGGTTGAACACTTTGATGTGATCATGTACACCCAGCTGATGGACACTATATTAAAGAATAATTTAATTTTATTTAACAATGAAATCTTCCTTCAGCAAGAAGGGGTAGCCATGGGATCAGCATGTGGGGGCTTATATGCAAATATAGTAGTTTTACAATGGGACAAGAAACATCTTTTTTGTTCTAATTTTTATAAATACATTAGATACTACACACATTTCCTTGATGACCTTTTTATCCTATGGGATGGACCTTATAGTATTATCAGTGATTTTATAAAATATATTGATTCAACTACATCATTTTTAAAGTTTACACATCAATTTAATTTGGATAGGATTGCATTTCTGGATATCATGTTAATTAAAGATAAGCACAAAAGGTTTATATCAAGAATACATAGAAAGGATACTTATTCTAATTCACTATTACATTTTACCAGTATTCATCCTCAAAAGCAAAAAAAGAGCCATTATAAAGGGACAGCTTGTGCGGGCTGCCCGTACGGTATCAGTGTTTGAGGATTTTTTGAATGAATGTGACACTCTAAAGGATATGTTTCTAAAGAGAAGGTATCCATTTAAACTGGTAAAGGAAGTTACTTTAGAAGTAGTTAACAAAAGGGAAAGGAATTTTTATACCCCCCTTTTAGCAGAAAGTTTAACAAATGAATACTACCGTCCTTAATGGTGAATGTGCTGATGTAAATTGTAACACTTCTTTTATCACTACTTTCACAATATACAGTTTAGATATCAGAGGTATTTTTGAAACTGAAAGATTTTTTTGGCTCATGATAGAAATGTGAGAGTACATATTGATAAAAAGCCTATTATAATTTTTAAAAGGGGTAGAAATCTAAAGGATTCCTTTGAAAAAGGGCAGTATTTAACTAATACCAATAAAAATGGCCGGATGACCAAATGTGGCATGTGTAAGTACTGTACCCACGTTAAGGAAGGACCTGTTTTCAGAGTTAACGATATGGATATTCACATTAAGCAAAAATATACCTGTAATTCTGAACGAATTATATATTGTGCCCTTTGTAACCAATGTAATTGTTTTTACATTGGTAAAACATAGGAAACTAAGAGTATATGAGCATTTATATGAAATAAGAACCTGTAAAGATACTAATGCTTTACATAAACATATCTCTGTGAATAGTGAACATTCCTTTTGTTTCTTTATAATTGACAGCATTGATATGAACATTAGGGGTGGTGCTTGGTCTATCTTATTAGAAAGGAGAGAATTATACTGGCAGCTACTATTAAATGCTAGCAATTGGCCAGGTTTGAATGAATGCCTTTCTATTAATTCCCTTTTAAAATTAAGAGCACTGAGAAGATAGTATGTATTTATTTATTATTCAACACTATAATAAGGACGTATTTGGTTTTACTTGTTTTTAAATGTGTTTAAACACCTACAGTATAATACATATTTTAGTATTTTGTTCATTGACTTTAAGGGGGTGCAGCTTTAACCATGCGATTTGTGAGACAGTCTTTAAAAATGCTACTTGTAAATTTAAAATTGTCTGATGAAGTTCTATTGATGGGACGAAAGTGCTTACCACTTTTCATCTTACAATAAAATCTTTATTTGTGGACTACCAGTGGATCATTTTTGTGCCTCATATTGTGAGATACCAGTGGTTTCTTTTTGGAGTCGTTTCCTAACCACCTCTGCACTTTGGTCATGGTTTAGTAAAGGTATGCAAAAAAGTCCAAGTAGCAGGTTCAAGAACAGAATTAGCATCTAAGCCTTTGGAAAAAGCACCAGGAGAAGCCACAGCTCTAGTGGAATGAGCCTTTACAGAAGAAAAAGAAATGCTCTTGCCATGAAAAGTGTAACAAAAGGAAATAGCCTTTGAAATCCAAGTGGAAATAATTTGCTTGGAAACAGCCAAACCTAAAGACCTAGAATGAAAGGAAACAAAAAACTGGTCAGATTTTTTGATAGGTTTAGTTTTATCCAAATAAAATCTTTGCTGTCTAAATAAAATCTTTGCCGTCTATGCACATCTAAGGTATGCAGCACCCTCTCACTATCAGATTGCGGAGATAAGGAAAAAAGTAGGCAAATTAATAGACTGATTAAGTGACAACTCATTAACCATCTTGGGCATGAAAGAAGGATTAGTATGCAAGGACAACTTGCCCTCATGAAATATCAAAAAAAGGTGGACAAGCCATAAGGGCTTGCAACTCAGACACCTGTCTGATAGAAGAAAGAGCTAACAAAAGAACTGTCTTCGAAGAACAATATTGCAAGGAAGGTGAAACAGGAGACTCAAAAGGAGCTTGAGTCAATTTTTTTAAGAATGAAATTAAGATCCCAAATTAAGATCCCAGGGAGGAGGAACAGGCTTACTAGGAGGTCTAATATTAAGGACGCCTTTAAGAAATTGCTTAGCCTCAAATCTAGAGGATAACAGGGGAGGTAGACAAGCAGACAGAGTTGATAAGGGGGCCTTAATAGAAGAATAGGCCAAACCAGCATTGAGCAACTGACACAAATAAGAGAGAACCAAAGGAACATCCACAGAAAGTTGGTCCAGGTCACAAGAAAGACACCAAATAGAAAACCTCTTCCATTTAGACAAGTAGGATTTCCTAGTAGTAGGTCCCCTTTCCTCCTGCAGGGCCTGCAGCACATCCTCAGAAAAAAAGGTGTCTGAAGGGTCACTCGATATTGGATAGCCAGATGCCATACCAGAAGTGCCAGCCAGCAAAGACGGTAAGATCTCGTACCCCCCCTGTTTGTTGATATACCACATGACTGTGGTATTGTCTGCAAATACCTTGACAGGCCCACGAGAGAAGAGAGGATGAAAGGCCTGAATAGCCAGCATAAGAGCCCTCATCTCTTTGATGCTGATGTGCTCCCTCTGCTGACGAGGCGACCACACTCCCTGAACCTTCAGGGAGCCAAATGTCACATCTGAAGCGTCTTTGAACAGATCCTGAGAGGGAAGAGCCCTGGATTCAGAGACAATTGGTGGTTGCTGAATCCACCACAGAAGTTCTTTCTTGAGACATAGGAGAAGAACACGAAAGTCTAGAGATGTGCATGCTGAAGCCACACCGACTTCAGAAACCACTGGAACTTCCTCGTGTGGAGTTTGGTCACAGGGAGCATTGGAATGGTGGAAACCATGAACCCCAGAGCTCTCAGAAACTCCCTGACTGTAATGGTGGCCAGGAGGAAGAAGAGTTTGAAAGAAAGACATGAGAGTTAATGCCTTTGGACTAGTGAGGGATGCCAGCACTGGTACCATCTGAATCCTGCAACCCAGAAAGACATGATCCTGAGAAGGAGTCAGGGAAGACTTTTTAAAGTTTATTGTGAACTCCAGGCTCTGAAGAAGAGAAATGGTAAAATGCAGATTTTGCAAAAGGACCTCTGGAGAAAATGTCTGAATCAGCAGGCTGTCCAAATAAGGAAAGATTTGGTTCCCTTGAAGCATGCAAAAGGCAATCACAGGAGGAAGGCATTTGGTGAATACCCTTGGGGCAGTAGAAAAGGCCAAAGAGCAAAGCACAGAACTGAAATGCCAGAAAGCAACAAAGAAATGCAAAAAATCTCCTGAAAACAGTTTGGCTCAGAATATGGAGATAAGAATCCTTGACACCCTGAGACACCAGAAAGGCCTGAAGGAGGAACAGAGGAAAAAGGGACTGAAGGGACAACATCCCAAAGGAAGGCACCTTCAGAAAAGTGTTTAGACGGGAGAGGTCTTGAATAGGTCTCCAAGTACCTTCTTTTCTGGGCACTAGAAACATACTTCAATAAAAACTTCAATAAAACCCTTTCCTCCTTTGGGACACAGGCACCTCTTGAATAATGCCGAGACAAGAGGTCTTTAAGAACCTCTGGGGAAAAAAGGAAGTTGTTCCCAAGGAGGCTGAGGAATGCCCATAAAAGAAGGGTGGGAAATCCAGACCATGAAGTACCCTTCCCGAATGATTGACAGAACCTAAGTATCCTGGGTGATTTGGAGCCAAACAAGAAGAGAAAGGTGAAGAGAAAAAGGAATGCAGCTGGGAACAGGAGGATAGTCAGACAGCATCTGGTTTGTCAGGAAAGGAAGGCTTAAGAATCTATGCAGTCTGAGTGGCCATAGAAGGGGCATCTGCTGCATCATAACTACATTTGATAGAATGAAGAACTACTGAGAGGAAGTCCCAAGCAAGGAAATAGTAGAAGAAGATTTACTCTCAGTTTGGAAAATCAGAAAGAAGCTTACAAGCCTGAGAAATAAGAGCCAAGACATATCTAGAGATATGGGTCTGATAATTAATAGCCTTAAAAGCTAGGGTAGCCGAAGTATAAACCTTCTTACTCAGCCTATCCATGGTTTTACTGTCCTTGTCAGAAGGCAGTAACTTGGACAGAGGCTACAGACACCACAGAGGGGTCAGCAGCAGGGCATTTAAACAAAAAGGAACAATCTTCAGGCACCCTATAAAACCTATCAGACTTCTTGAGAGCAGGGGGCAAAGAATCCAGAACTTTAGAGGCAGTGGAAAAAACATCCAATAAAGCAGGCAAGACAGGAGGAATGGCCGTAGGTTTAGGAGATTCCATCTGCAGTAACTCCTAGTACCTCTTATGGATATTTGAAACCTGGCCACAATCCCACTTGAAAAATTCCATCATCCTAGAGATTTATGTCCTCAACAGAAATTTCCTCAGAAGGATCATCTAGAGTATGAGAATCCTCCTCCTCAGACCCGTAGTTTAAAGGAGAAGGAATCAGGGTAGAATATGCAATATTTATTTATTTATTTTATTTTATGTTTGTTAACGGGGGGCTGTCTGACTGAGCCGAAAAGGCCCTTTTTCAGCAGAGGCCCGGGGAGAAAAGCTCCACAAAGGAAAATTACAGACACATTTAGTTATTTAGACATAATCAGTATGCACACAAATTACAAGAGACATGTTTTTTTATGCGGCACATAAATATTTACAGTGGAGAGAACAAACAAAAACATATTAATTTTAAAAATAAAGGTAATTAATAGATTTGTGGTGTACAGCTGAAATTTGGAACATAGGTAGAATACATGCATAGTACACAGGTACAGTACATACATTGTAGATTAGCCAGTGTTTGTAAGACTGAAAACTATTATCAAGTGCTCTAGATTTAGTATGTATATGTTATCCGCTTTCACTAGCCTGGGGAGCAATCATGGCACTGCCAACTTTGCTTGAGATGTTGCCTGATGAGGTCTTTAAATGATGTGTTTTGCATTCTAGTAGGGACAGAGTTCCATTTTTTAGCCAATGAACTACTATATAGTGCATCTCCTAAGCTATTGTAACTGTTGGTGACTTCTAGTAGTAGTTTGCTTGCTGATCTAAGAGGCCTTTTGGCAGAGTGATGTTGTACTAAGTTTTTGAGGGCAGGACACTTATTGGGGAGGTAATAGATAAAATGACAGAGGCAGAGCTGATTGTAGGTTAGGAGGTTGGGCAGTTAGGAGGTTGGGCAGTTCAAGCCAGTGGAGCTGTCTCAAAGCAGTACAGTGATGAGTTCTATAAGAGCAATTTGCAGCAAAGCGGGCAATTCTGTTACAGCAGGCTTCCATTTTGCTTAGTTCAGTTTTGTTGAGATTAGTCAGAATGGGAGATGCACAGAGTAGGGTGGATAGAAGTTGGGAGTGAGCAATGGCTGATCTTGTGTTGTTGGTAAGAAATGGTTTGATACGGTAGAGTGACCCCAGTTTGGCATGTACTTTTTTAATATTTAAGTTGAGATGACTATCAAATTTTAGGTGGAAGTCTATGGTTATTCCCAATAGCTTAGCCTGTGCCACTGGAGCAATTGGAGTAGCATTTGTGGAGTAGATAGTGAATCGACTGTTAGTGTTTTTGTTAGAACTGGTTATAATCATAAGCTGAGTTTTCTTTGGACTGAGGATAAGTTGGGCTTTGGTAAGGTAGTTTTCAGCGTCAGAGAATGCTAGTCGAGTTGTTTGCAGGAGGGTGGGAATGTTTTGAGCAGCACAGATTAAGGTAGTGTCATCTGCATACTGAATTATAAATGCATGCTGTGTGGTTGTATGGAGGTCATTTGTGAAGACTGTGAATAGTAGTGGTCCTAAGATAGAACCCTGTGGGACTCCTATAGTTATGGGCAGCTGAGGAGAGAGAGAATTTTCCCATTTCACAGCTTGGTACCTGTCCTGTCAGTTAAGTAGCTTTGGAACCAGGTAAGAGTGGAATTTGATAGATACTGGTTTAGTTTGTTTAGCAGGATTTGGCGTGAGACTGTGTCAAATGCTTTGGACATATCCAAAAAAAAAAAAAAAAAAAAAGGAGTTGACACTTGTAGGCCTTCATTTTTGAGACGGTTTACTGTGTCTGTGAAGCAGAGGAGGGCTGTAGTGGTACTATGGGCAGGTCTGAAACCATGCTGAGTAGGTGACAGGATGTTGCTGTCTTGGAGATAGTTTAGCATGTGGGTATGGATGCATTCTTCTAGGATTTTGGCCAGGGGAGAGTAAAGCAATGGGTCTGTAGCTATTAAGTTCAGTGGAGGTCCCGCTTTTATGTATGGGTGTAACATAGGATATTTTCCAGAGTTTGGGCACATAGCTTTCAACAGCTGGTCTGTTTATGAGAGTGGAGACTGGGATAGCAATAGCATCTGCTGTGAGTTTCAAGAAATAGCTGGAGAGTAGGTCGGCTGCTGTTGATGAGGTTTTTAGTTTGGAGAGCATGCTTTTGATTGAAGTGGTGGAAACTGTTTTGAGGGTAATGCTTGTATTAGTGCTATTTGTGTTGGGGGGGATAGTGAGGAAGGAACTGTCCTGTGATACTAAGGACAGAATTGAGTTCACAAAGTGGGAGTTGAATTGTGTTTCGATGGAACTTTAGTGTCAGGGGTTGTTGGTTTGGGGGTAGCCTTTTGGGTGGATTTCAGTAGCTGGTTTACATTTTTCCAAAGTTTTTGCGGGTTGTGTTGGTATTTAGTTTGTAATGTTGTGTAGTAGGATTTTTTGTCCAGCCTGATGCATTTTTTTGCATGGTTGTGCAGTTCTTGGTACTTAGGCTTTGTGTTTGTTTTTTGATAGTAAAGCCAGTCAGAGTCTCTGGACTTGAGGATTTGTTTGGTTTCTTTACTGAGCCAGGGGTTTGTAGAGGTTCTAACCTTGATTTTGCGCAATGGAGTGACAGTGTTTAGGTGTTCTAAAAATGTTTTGTTGAAATATGCTACAGCCTGATCAAGTGGGAGGGTTTTTAGGGGGGGTCCAGTCACAGTTACAGAGTAAAGTGTTGAGGACCTCAGGAGAGAATTTGTGTTTCTAGTGGATATATAGTTAGTAGTTTTGCATTTGCTTGTTCTACTATGTATAAAGTATATTATGTTGTGGTCACTTAAGGTGCCTGGGAGACTGCCTGTGTGAGGGTACAATGTGGGGTTGTTAGTTAGGACCCAGGCAAGGATAGATTCCCTTTTAGATTTTTTATCACATCTAGTTAGAATTTGGACTAGTTGGTGGTAGCCATGGAGATTTATTTGATTACTTGGTGGTTCTGATATACAGGTGAACCAACCTAGGTTGAAGTCCCAAGTTTGTGAATATGTGGAAGAACACCAGGATAAGAAGTCTTCAAGGCTAGCAGGTGTATTACCAGGTGGAATATAGATCACAATTGTGGTGATGACCTTTTTAGGGTGAAGCTGAAGTTGTGAGATAAGTATATCCCAATTATTGGGGGAGGGGTAAGAGTTTGGTATAAGTTGGACTTGTACAGTAAGGCAGCTCCACCCCCTTTACAAAGTGGTCTGTCTTGTCTAATGATATTGTAGCTGGTAGGGAGAACTTCTGAGTTAGCTATGTTTTTATTTAGCCAGGTTTCTGTTAAAGCAACTATGTCTGGGGAGTAGTGTGCTACTGTGGCCTGGAGTTCAGGTATTTTATTTTTGATACTTCTAATATTAATACTTAGCATTAAAAGATGGTTGGTTTGGCTGCTGTTGTTGATATGCCCAGGGATGAAGAAAGTGGGGTTATGTTCAGACATTTGTGTTGGAGCAGTTTGTGTTGGACAGGATGGATTTGGGCCTGGGTTGGGGTGGATATCCCCACTTATGGGGAGTCTGGAGTTAAAATGGTTATACAGATGTTGGAGTTTGGTGAGTAGTGAGAGAAAATATTGTGTTTTTTTGGAGTAGGAATGAGAGCATATGTTTAGTTCTGAATTGGTCCATTATGTAGTTCTTGAATAACTGTGGGCAGATATTATTATAATGTGTGGTGTCTGTATACGAGAGTGCATAATGTAGTGTTGTGCTACTAAGTTTAGGGATATTGCTAGAGTGATAACTTGTGGTGTTGTAAAGAATTATGAGAAGACAGAATAAACTTAGTTGTGTGATAGTCATGGTTATAAAGTTTAAGTTGTTTCTAGGTGGGGGGTCTGAATAGGAATTATAGGGTTGCACTATATGTGGATGGGGAAGTAGTGTGGGTAATGTAAAACATGCCTAGTGGGAATGAGAGTGATTGGGAGTATTTTGTGTGGACCAAGTTGGTGTGGTATAATGTGATATGACTTGAGGAGCTGTGATTGGTGGAGGTGATGTGATGGTGAGCTGTGGGTGTGGCTGTGATTACTATAAATGTAGAGGTAGTGGGGGCGGGAGAGAATAGGGGGCAGGGGAGCGGAGAGAGCCCGAGCGTTAGTGAGGGCGAACAGAGTGGAGCAGAGCCAACCAAGACAAGAGAAAAAAGTAAGTATTACTTTACAAATCGGAACACTTTAAACAAATTCCTGAGGTCTAATGGCTTACCGGCAAGCAGAATGTAATTGCTGAAGAGCACTTGAGTCCTGGTGTGAGACTAGAAATTTAAAGAGGACTCCATGCTCAGCAGGACTCTAATATAGACTTTGTATTGGGGGAGGGAGCTAGCACAAGGGGTGTAAACCAGGTGGAATGCAAAGAAACCAGAGAGGCAATCAGTGGAAATCAGTGAAGGCCTCAGAGGGGGTAAGTAATAATTCTAACTACCTGTAAAGTGAAGGAGAGAAGAGACAGCAAAGTTTATTAAGGTTGGGAGTGTGTCTTCACATTGACTTGCTGATTAGTAACCAGTTTGTGCACACATTAGAGTAGGGAGATACATTAGCAATGAAGGGGAATGTATAGATATGCAAATAAACAGGTGGGCCTCCAAGTGATACAAACTAAGACAGAAAGCACTGAGAGGGCTGCTTGATGGTTAATTTAATCACAGGGATGTGAATTAAATGTATACTGTCTATTGGACAGTTAGGATTACTCTACTAGCAGTGGGGGGTGGGGAGGACACAAGGCTACAACAGTCAGTTTTATTAGCAAGCTGAGAACCACTAAAAAATACTGCTAATATAATAGCTTCACTCTCATAAAACATACAAGTAGAATGCCTTGGTGGACTGACCCTGCTCTTGAGGCTCAAAATGTATATCCTTGTTTAGTTTGCAGTACTGATTCCTTTATACTGTATGAGTGGAGTGGTAGTCACAGACTGCAGATTTGCTTGAGTGTGCTAGGCAAGCAGAATGTAATTGCTGAAGAGCACTTGTGTCCTGGTAAGAAACTTGAAATTTAAAGGATGTAATGGAGTAATCATCAGAATCCACCTCAGAAAAATTCAATTCTCTGGGCCTTTTAGGGGAAGAAGAGGACCAAGGAGGAGCAGGAACCGAAACCCCTTGAGGACACCTCAATGACAGTAAAGCATTAAATAACCCCTGAGTAAAGGCCTGCCTCTCACTTTGTAGATCCCTAACAGCTGGAGAAACGTGATTAGTTTTGTTTCTTTTTTAAGGAGACATCCATCCTAGAAACCTGAGAAGAACCAGACTAAGAATGGCATTCCACAACTGTAGTAGGAACGTCTTCCCAAAGAGAAACTACGGAACTTTCTAGACCACTCGGAAACAGTCAACCGTGGTTCCCCCTGAATGCCCGAAATGGAAACCTGCAAAGCTTCGTCAGACATGCTGCCTGCCAGATCCTCACCGGCCTCCAACCCAGACGCGGTAGAATAAACTTACAAAACAACCAGGCAAGCCTCCGGGTTCGTAATAACCTCGGGAGAATCTCCCAGCAGAGGGTGGAGAGCAGAAGATTCCAGTCTTACCTTATGCACCTTCTTCTTCCCTGGCGCTGACCCTCAGGGCAGGAAGTTTCATCCATAGTACATGCAGCAAGAAGCTTAAGACGCTGGTTCTCAAGATACAATGAAAGGAAGAAAGCCTACTATGACGAGTTTTGAGGACAAACACCTGACAAATTGAACAAGATTTAATATCGTGAGCAGCACCTAGGCAGAGAGACACTTAGCAGTCTTTATGGGGAATCAGTCTCCCACACTGACATTTACACTTCCTGGATGACATTAACCCAAAACAGCACAAAACAAACAGAAAAAGTAACTAAAAATCCAATGGGGGTACTTATCTGCAATGAAACATGTTAAAAAAACGGATGGCGGTAACAGACCCGATGGTTAAAACAGCGTTGGGACTGGTGGCAAAGAAGTTCTAAGGACAGTACACCTGAACATCACCTTTATGCCCTACCCAATTAATGTATAGGTGATGTTCAGCATACCTTAAAACAATGGTAGACTTTGGTAAACTGGCTGGACAGTGGAATTCATGGCAGGGAATCCCCATTTGTAAGGAATACTGCGATGGTGAATACAAGATCATCTCTCGTGCTCAGCGTAGCATAGCTGGCTGCTGTTTTGTCACAAAGCGTCACTTTTCTAAAAGGTCTTGCAGAAAACAATACTTTTTGGGGGGTTGGCATAACAGTTAAAGTGTTCACCTAACAGACACAAGATACAGAGTTTGATTCTTCCCTTTAGGGTAGGAAATTTAGCAAGGCTTAAAATGACCCAAAAGGGGGGGTAAGTCTATCATATGAAACATGAAATTACTGAACCTGGAAACAGACCACCCGAAAGATAAACTTCTAATTTATACAGACTTTTTAACATATTTTCAATTCTGAGACCTTCACAGCTGGGAAAAACACAGAAAGAAAGAACTGCTCCGTCCTGCATCCTTAGCATTGTGTTTGTACGTGAAGGACAACTATAATTCTTGTAATGCTTTTATTATCTCACGCATTGAAGTTCCTAACGTATGCATAAGGAAGATTACAGCCACAGCTCTTAACCTCCTATCTCATGAATCAGGGACAACTTAAGAAATAATGAGGGACACGTTTAAAGTATTAGTAGTATTAACCTGAGACATTGACAAAATAAGATAATGTGCATCAATATGCATTTTCTAAAGGAAAAGCGTATGACTCTAGTTACTGTAATTACTTAACAGCAATCCAACACATTTTCTCTCAAAATGACCAGTTTTGGGAGGGATTAAGAGGAACACAGTTAAATTCGAAGCCAAAATCAGGGACAGTAAACTTGACAGATCAGAACTTGTTCATTCATTACATCCTTTCTTGATTACAGTGAAAAATGCTAAAAACTGAAACAGCTATATAACAAGCAGGAAGCAGACAATGAAAAATAAACACTCACCATGTTTTTCGCAAACTACTTTATCCATTGCCGTCAACTAAGAATTTTTACAAAATCAAATAAAACGCAACCATATAATGCGTTTATAAAATGTAAAAATCCTACCCAACGCAACCCAGTAGTATCATTGATTATTTTTACTTAAAACTAGTTTGGACAGTTCAAGTCATGTGACATTTGCGTTCTGACGTAGATGACATACGCATTTTTAATTTCTTTGGTGGGAACTGGGAAGGTAGTAAGGACAATCACTGGCAAATTGTTGTTGACAAGTGTATTAAACCATATTAATTTGCCAAAACTTGGGTTATTTCCGATTTTTCTTTAGAATCCATTTCTCTCCCTGGCCTCATAGAATCGCAATATTTATAGCAAAAGTGTGTGCATGACAGTTAATAATAATACCATGTTGTTGTAGTAGACTATGCATAATTACTACTGTGTTAACCTATAAAATCTGTATGGACGTAGACATTTTTTGATCCCCTCCCCGTGCGTTTATGTAAATACACCCTTCTGGAAATGGTTATATGCTGTGGTACTGTCTCACCAAACCTTTAAAGAATGCATCTGAACAAAAACATATTTGCATACGAAAGCAAATGAATAGAAAATGTGTGTTTTTAAATGCAAGATAGTTTATTTTCACACAACTTGCCGCATACCTCACAACCGTACAGATTTTGTGCTTGGTCTGTTCTCTATAAAACTGGTTTTCTCGCAAATAGCTGAGGACAAACGTGACTAAATGAAGACATCCATATGAGTTTCAGACTTCAAATCCTTCAGAAAATGTATGCTAACACTAATCCTGATATTCTATGAACCTTCTAAAGTTCATATGTTTGAACCCCCATCATTTTAGGCTTTGTCCAGATTTCTTGTGTGCTGAGACAGAGGCTGACAGATGTGACTTGCTGTTTCTGATGAAAGGTTAAGGTGGGGACTCGTGGAAAGTGACAAAGCTACTAGAGCAACCCGAGTTCCGTTATTTCAATTAAATTTCATATAAAAACCAAACACTTCATATTGCAGTAATTGTTTTCCCCCCGATTTTGTATTACTATATATCACATGGATATAATCTCAATCTCTCTCTCCCCCACTCTTTACTATCATTTAAGTAGTGTCGCATACCTCTCAACTGTCCAGATTTTCGCAAAATGTCCAGATTTTTACCTCATATTTTTGCTTTGTTCCTCATAGAATTTTGGTTTTCTGGCAAATCTTTGAGGACTGAAGTCAGAAAAATAATAATAGACATTTTAATTTCAAACTTAATACCCTTCAGAAAATCCATGTTAATGTAAAGCCTGTTATTCTATCAATTTTCTAAGTTTGTTAAGAGCAATATTTAAAAATTATTCCTATTTCTGGGCCTTTGTTCCCCCATTATTTATGGATTTGTCCAGATTTCTTGCTCTAAGAGGTTGAGACGTATGGCAATGAGTGTTATGCTCAGATCTGTCAGTTTTATAGTTTAGCTATTTTTTATTTTAGTAGTACACTATGTGTTAGGTTTATAGTTAGTTATGTTTTGTTTTTCCTTCTGTGTGCTTTTTCCTGCTACACATACTGACCACCAAACCTTCAACTTTCAGCCAAACCCATTTGTCCCCTTGTCTAGGATACTCCCACTGGACAGCAGGATGAAAAACCTGAATCACTGGGGGGACCACAATGCCGTCCCTGAAGTGCATGCATGGTCCTCTGCACTCACAATAACAGTTATCGTCAATACAGCTTAGTGGTCAAATATTCCACCCTAGTCCAGAAACACCTGTTGTAGTGCCGTCCCTCCTCTGAAGGGTTATGACATTAGAAGGCCACAGACTTCCCCATCCCTCCCGGGACAGGTGTGCACATCCTCCTCTGTCAGATTCATCAAGCACCCAAGCTTCTGGTTGCCTGAGCTGTAGTCAGGACTTCATCCATCTGTCCAATGGTACTGGTTTAGTTAGTTTCATTAAAAGAAGCCAATTATACATTTTAATAAAATGCTTATGGCCCACTGAAGTCCTGAGATGAGAATTTCAGGACTGTGTTCCTGCAATTTATTTTTCTCAGGATTTACCCAGCTGAGCTGCCAACTTATTTGATGTGTTTAGCTAGTTTAATCTTAGTACATATGTTAGAATCAGGTTTATTTTTCAGTAATGACATTTCCCAACCAATTAGATTTGGTTCTAGTATGTTTTCTTTTTTTATTATTTTTATTTTTTATTTTAATTATGTGAAATGTAATTTTTCCAGTTAGTTAATAATACTTTTTTGAGAGTATATTTTGTATATGCAGTATGTGTAGATTTTTTTTTTTTTGTGTGAATGGGGTATTCTCTTAAATGATAAAGAAGGTAAAGTGGTAATAGATACTTGACGACATGAGTAGAATGGTAATAAATACCTGGTAGCAAAGGTAGGATAATGCTGTCACTCGTCTGGTCAGGATAAAACAGACAAATATTCATGGGTTCCGTTCAAGCAGCTTTGTAACACACAAACATATCAGGAAGGAGGCTTTGTAACTTAAACTTAAATAAACATAAACAGACTGACTACCACACTCATACATGTTAGCAATCTGTCTGTTCTCTCAAAATGTCACTGCTGCCTGCACGTGCTCACTATTTATATGCACATGCTACATCTGGAAATGCTTTTTAAAGATACATGCACACGCTCTATCTATATCCTCCCTCTTTGAGAAAAGATTCATATATGAAATGACAGTATTCAATGATATGCAATTTACAGAAATGATATTTTGACATGCAGTTATACAGAACTAATTAACTGACATGCAATCATGCAAAATTAGACACATATAAAACAATCATGTCCAGGTTGCTGTGTATTTTACAGTAGGACTAGAAATAACGAACAGATCATGTAACATAAAACTCAGAATTGGAACTAGTAATAGGGACTGACTTCAAGGAATGTTCAACTTTGGGCACGACTGGAACATCATCAGGAATGGGATTGGATACTGCAACATTTTCTTCTGTTCTTCAGCATGAACATTATCAGGGTTGCTCTGAGATATAGAGTCTGTATCACAGGTACAATGCTGTGATATCATTTCTGATACAAGAAGAAGATATCTGCAGTTTCTTCTGTACTCTGTACCCTTGGATTCCACTCAATAGTATCTCAGCTCAGCTCTCACTTGACCAGTTTGAGCAAAACATGTTGCCGTTTGCATCCTCACTGTCTCTCCTTCTTTTAACGGACAAAAAAAACTCCTCCTTTTGTCAAAGCTGGACTTCTGAGAAGAATGCTTCTTAAAAAGTTGGGCTTTGATTGCTCTTTTTTTAGCATTAGGCACCAACAAATTAGAATTGATAGGCAAGGTTGTTCTGGTTTGCCTAGATAGAAGTCGCCGAGCAGGCAAAACAAGTAGGTTGTCACAGGGTATATTTCTGAGATTGAGTAAATTCAAGAAGATATCGGTATTGTCACACTTTGACCTCTCTAGTAATTGTTTTGCACTCTGTATTGCACATTCAGCAAGGCCATTTGACTGTGGGCATTCAGGACTATTAGTAACATGGATAAAGTTCCATTCTTTTGCAAATCTCTGAAAGAATTGACTGGTAAACTGAGAACTATTGTCAGAAATAACTTTGTGTGTACTACCATGGACTGAGAAATGATGTTTCATCTTGGTAATAACATCACTGGACATTAAGTTAGGTAGAATATTGATCTCAAACCAGTTTGAATAAGAGTCGACCAACACTAAGTAATGCTGATTGTTCCACTCAAATATGTCAGTTGCTACTGTTGACCAATATAGTTCAGGAATTTGGCTTAGTTGAAGCTCTTTTTGCAAATGCTACTTAGTACTGTTGCACACTGAACAAGAAGAAGGAACTTCATCAATGTCTTTTAATAGAGAAGGCCAAAATACTAGTCTTCTCGCCCTTCTTTTGGTAGAATCAGAACCTGGGTGGTCACGATGCAAAATCTGGATATATTCATATTGTAAAGAAGTAGGAACAACTTTTGGACCTTTAAAAATGATACCATCTTCCATCGGCATCTCATCTGTGTATGGAAAGTAAGGTTGCACTTCTGGAGGTACACAGGATTGCTTTGATGGCCATCCTACATTGATGAATTGGTGGAGTTTTTGCAAAATTGGATCAGACTTTGTATGATCTCTCAGCTTATCAAGTCTCGTGATAAAAAAAAATATGCACTTCCATGACATCAAAGTCAAAATTCTCTACATCAAGCTGTTCCGTGGTATTTCTGGGCAATCTGGATAAGGTATCAGCCAGATAAAGAAGTCTGCCTTTTGTATAGACCATTTTGAAATTATACTTTTGCAATTTGAGCATCATTCTTTGTAGTCTTACTGGAGCTGAAAGCATAGGCTTCTTTAAAATAGTGACTAGAGGTTGATGGTCAGTTTCTATCTGGATTGTCTGACCATAAATATAGTCACGGAACTTCGAACATGCGAACACAATTGCCAAAAGCTCCTTCTCAATTTGAACATACTGCATCTCAGGTTTGGGTAAGAGTTCTAGATGCATAGGCAACAGGTCTGCCCTCTTAAAGAATAAGTCTACCAAGACTGAACTTTGAAGCATCACAGGAAGGAACTACTGGTTTGTGGACATCATAGTACCTCAATGTAGGTGGGTTGGCAATTTGCTGTTTGAGGTTATCAGATGCTCTCTGTTGTTGTTCTAACTATGATGAGGCAACATTTTTGCATGTCAGCTCCCTTAAAGGCACTGATAACTTACTAAAGTCAGGGATAAATTTGCCCAAATAGTTAACCATACCAAGAAAACGCTGTAGAGCTTGGACATTGGAGCTGGCATCTCAAGAATGGCTGCTTCTTTAGAAGGATTTGGTTGTAAGCCTGTACTGTAAATAAATGACATACATAAGAAACTTCTGGTAGTCTGAATTTACATTTCGGAGGACTGAGCTTTAAATTCACTTCATGTGCTTTGTCCAGAACTTTCCTGAGGTTTCTGTCATGCTCTGCTTCACCATTACCTCCAATCAGTACATCATCAACTAGTATTGAACACAGGTAGCCTGAAAAAATTTGCTCCATTGCATGATGAAAAACTTCACTGGCAGAATTTTTTCCAAAAGGCATCCTGGGGAATCTGGATCTACCAAATGGGGTACTGAATGTAATCAGTAGTGAAGATCTGCAATCAAGCATTACTTGCCAAAATGAACTCTTTGCATCTAAGACAGAAAAAACAGTGGCATTTGGCATGACGGTGGCAATCTCCTCGACTGTACACATAGGATGATGAGTCTTTTTAATGCCTTGTTCAAGTCTCTTGAGTCAATGCATATTCTGATTTCATCTGAAATTTTTTTATGAGCAGCTGCCATGGAAGACACCCACTCAGTTGGTTCTGCAACTGGACAAATCACACCTTGCTGCACCATTTTGTCTAGCTGTACATTGACTTTGTCCTGCATAGCTATTGGAACTCTCCTTGCTGGTCTGACCACTGGACTGACCACTGGGTCTACTTTCATGGAGTACACAACTGGAAGTTTGCCTAGCTTGTCATCGAAAACATCAGCATACTCTGAGAAAACAGTGTCAGTAGAGTTGGACTTCTTTAGCAGAAGAAAGCAGTTTCATTCTCAAACTGTCTCTGAGACCTAAGAATGATTGCACATGTCTTCTAACTACATAAAATTGCAAGCTTTAACTGTTCCAAACTGAATAGCATGAAAGCACTACTGAGCCTTCAGTTTGGATTTCTTCACTTCCATAAGCAACAAGCTTCGCACAACTGACCAAATTAAGTTGCTCACCAGCCCTCACTTTAGTCAATGCTTCTGCTGACATTACATTCCACTTTGAGCCAGTGTTTACTTTGAGCTCTTTGGGTTTACCATTGATCAGACAGTACAAAATACTTCATTCTTTGGCAACAAATCTACTACATTAATCTTTGCACCAACCACTGATACACCATCTACATAGAAAGTAGGGTTGCAGCTCTCTACATGATCAACTTTTCGTTTTTGAGTGACCTTTCTTAATAACTGAATGAGGCTTGCTTGATTTACAAAACTTTTGAAAATGATTGATAATGCTAAGCCCTTCTCTCTTTTAGACTCATGAGTGGCACAGCAAATACAACAGTTAACAATAAGTCTTGACTTGGGTTTTGCTGACTCACGTTATACTGCACTGAATATGCCCTTTTTACTGAGCTAGTCTTGGAACATGCTAGAAACCTACGGCTCTTCCAGGAAAGCTCACAGGGGTTGCAGCTGCCATGTGCTTAGGCCTGTTTCTGCTTGCCATGTGTTGCATACTGTCTACATTTGCTCTAGAGGCTGCTGAAACCATGCTCCTATCACTTGCAAGTATACTTGTGTGCCTTTCTTTGAGCTCATGGATATGAGAAATCTCAGTGGCTGTGTTTAACATTAAATCACTGTCACGAAACAAAATCTTTCTCACTGCAGCACTATTAACACCACACACAAGCCTGTCCTTTATTAACTCATCTTTCAGGTCACCAAATCTGCACATTTTGGCTTTATTTCTCAAGTCAATGGTATAAACTGCAAAAGTTTCATCTGGCTTTAGGTCTCTTGTATTAAATAAGTGCCTCTTTAATGTAACATTTGTCTGGGGGTTGCAAATTTCTCTAAATTTATGTTTTAAGCACTTAGAGTCCTCCCTTGATTCAGCTGGTACCACAATATAACAGTTTCTCCCTCTCCTGCATACAGTATACAGCTGGTGCATACACAAATGACTGCGCTCTTTCAATGGCTTCTGACCCAGCAAAGTTCATAGGTTCATACTAGGCTATCTGCCCTGGGGAATTTATAAGCCTAGCCCTAGTGTGTTTGGCTTTCGCCACCCTTTGATTTGAGTTTGCTGTGCCCTTTTTAAGGTTAGTTTACTGTGCCTCTGTCTAGTAGTGACACAGAAGTAATCCCCGGGGTAAACCTACGATCTCCCATCCACTCATCAAGATTCCTCTTGAAGATAGTCAGTGATGTGCTCTGCCTAACATGGACTGGGATTCTATTCCAGAGTGAAGGGAGCCTCTGGGTTATGAATCTGTCCCTCCAGCATGTTCTATTTATTTCTGAGCTGAGGTTCAAGTCCCTCGAGCGCATGGTTCTAAGGGATTTAGATTTTCTGAGGTGGAGCATGTCCATTAATTCTGGGTTGGACATAGCTTTGTATGTCAGGCATAGATCACCACAAAGTAGGCGGTATGCAACTGAGCAGAGCTGGAGTTTTTTTTAACCAGGCAGCATATGGGATCTGTTGGAGTCCCTTGATCCTCTTTGTGAGGTACTTTTGGGGTCTTTCTAGTTGCTGCAGGTGTCGGGTAAGGTACATCCCAAAAGGGGCATTGTATTCTGTGATGGGCCTGATGAGGGATGAATAAAGGGGCACTATTACCTCACTTGATCTAGATGTGAATCCTTTCGTGATAAGGTGGGCTATGTAGAAGGTCTTTCTTACTTTGGCAATATGGTTGTCGAAGGAGAGATTGCTATCAACTTGGGTCCCCAGGTCCCTAATTACTTCTTCCATACTTAATGGGTTACCACCTATGTGATAATTTGTGGGCATTTTGTTTTTGTCAAAGGGTATGACTATACACTTTTTGGCATTTAGCTTTAGGCCATGGCTCTGGCACCAGTTATCTGTCTCTGTGAGACCTTTTTGGAGGATGTTCATGTAAGCTGGAGAGTCAATTATGGCGCTGAGGTTGCAGTCATCTGCAAACTTGGTCAGCCATAGTCCTCCCGTGTTGGCCTGTACCTCAGAAAAGTATATGCCGAACAAGAGAGGTCCCAGAACAGAGCCTTGTGGGACACCACTTGTAACCGGTTTCGAGTCTGACATGGCTCCGGCAATTCTGACTCTGTGGGTTCTGTCTTTGAGCCAGTTAGCAACCCATCTTGTGACATAGGGGTTTATATTTAAGCTGGATAGCTTATCTATGATGCCCAAGTGGGGTATTGTGTCAAATGCCTTTGCAAGGTCCAGATAGGCTGTGTGGACTACCTTCCCTTCATCTATGGCCTTGGTGACTGTTTTGAAAAAGTCAACCAGGTTCAAAAGGCAGGATCTGCTCTTGACAAAGCCGAATTGGGTAGGATCTAGTGTCTGTAGGTCCCCAATGTCTTTGTTTATCCATTGAGGCACCACCTTTGTGGAGTGGGACCACTGTTGCTATATGCCATTCTTTGGGTACATATCCTGTAGTGAGGCTGAGATTGTACAGCAGTTTGACGTGAGGGTTTAGTTCTTCTTGGAGTTCATGTAGAACACAACCCGGGACTCCATCTGGTCCCATTGAAGCAGTGTTTTTTGCTTTGGAGAGGGCAGCTTTCACCTGAGCATCTGAGATGTTAGGGAGGCTGCACTCTGCTGGGATAGATATTTGCTCTTTTGGGGGGGAAGGGGGGGAGAAGTTTGCACTGAACCTGTCTGCCAGGATGTTGGCAATGTTTGTGGGTTCAGTGCATTTTTTGTCATTTAGAATCAACTCTGAGCATATCTGGGAGTTGCATCCCAGGTTCCTAACATAGCTAAATAAAGCCTTGTGATTGTCTTTAGTGTCCTGTGCAATTTTCTCTCGAAGCTGGCCTTGGAGGATTTTATGAGGGATCGTAATTTTTTGCTAGTACTGATCAGAGATGCCTTCCCTTTTAGGGATTTTGCTCTGTCATGTAGTAGCTTCCTCCTTCTGTTGTACAACTTATTTATGGCTGGCCTGCCTTTAGAGATTGGGTCTTTGTTTTGTTTGGGATAGCATGATCCATGCATTCCTGGAGGTGTCCATAGAATGCATTTATATAGGATTCTGTGGTTTGGGCCGTAGTTTCCACTGGCCCGGGGGCCTTGAAAGATTCCACCTTGGTTTTGAGAAGTGTGAAGTTTGCTTTTGAGAAGTTTTTCACTGTGGTTTTCTGGGCTGGGGTGGGGTCGGGTTTTGGATATCCAGTGAAATTAATTTATGGTCTGATCTTACCAATGAGGGGTATACTTCTGGTGTGGAGCATAGGGTCCCCATGTTGGTGATGATCATGTCAAGTATGTTTTCCCCTCTTGTGGGAGTTGTGACTAGTTGTTCCATGGCATTTGAGTTTATAAATTCCAGGAACCTTTGGGCTAGGGTGTTGGGGCTTGAGTAATGCTCCCAGTCTATGTTTGGGTAGTTGAAGTCACCCAATATAATGGTGTTTGGAGAGATCTTCATGTTCTCCAATGTTTTCAGGAAAGCCAAGTGGGATTCCTGATTTTTTGAGATGGTGGTCTGCAGCATGCTATAAACTGAAAGGCAGTTTTGCCCACTGTCAGTTGCACATGGATGGTTTCTGATGCTGTGTGCAATGCCAGTAACCTGGAGGTGTGGGTATCCTTGATAAATATGGATACTCCCCCTCCTTTTGTGGTTCGGTCCGAGTTTTGGGGTCGAAAAGCATGATATGAGGTATAACCTGGTAGTGCTGGGGTGCTCTCTGGAGCCTTGAACCAGGTTTCTGTCACTGCACAGATATCGATGTTCTTCATACTGAGGAGAGCTTCGAGTGCATGCATTTTGAGGTTCAGACTTCTGGCATTTAGCAGCATTACCCTTAGTTTCTTGTTCTTTGTGTTTTCTATGGAGGTGGGTTTGTCTTTTGAGCCTTGCCTAAAAAAGGCACTATGGGGTTGGCAAGAGCCTTTGTCAGTATCCGAAAGCCCAGGGGTGACAGGTGCATGCCGTCCCTAGCGAAGCAACATGGCTTGTCGAGCATGTCATCCCAGGCTGACAGGCACTGGATCCCCTTTGAATGACACCAAAATTTTAGCCAATTGTTAAAATCAATCATTTTGTTTTTATACTGCGGCATCATTCTAGGTGAGGGTAAGATGCTGCTCAAGGTCAGGGTCATACCAGCCTGGGCTACATGATCGGAGAACTCCTCTATGTCTCTTTTCATGTAGTCGAGGGAGGTACGTCTCAGGTCATTCACACCAGCATGTACTATGACAGAATCATATTTGTACTTGCTTTGGAGTGACCTGAGTGCTTGTGTTATGTGGCAGATCCTAGTGCCCAACAGGCAGCTCACTGTGACCTTCTCTTTGTTCAGCCTGGTGAGTGGGACGTCAGTGTGTCTGACTATAGAATCACCTATTACAAGTGTATCAGATGTGTTATTCAGCCTTAAGGGCTGTGACTGTTCGGCACACTGGCTTTGTGAGCTATGTGTTGCATGTGTTTTGCTGTGGGGTAGCGTTTGCTTGGGTGTCTGCTTTGGAGGTCTCTGCTGCTTAGGTAGATTTTTATTTAGAGCCTCTGAGTATGTTTTTGTGTGTTTATGTGTTTGGTTTGCTGTTGTGGTTGGACTATGTGAGACTGGATTAGTGTTGTGTGAGGTTACCTTCTCCTCCTGACTGGTTACACCAGTTCTGAGGTGAGAGAGCTCAGCCTCCAGTTTGGCTATGTGGTTGCATCTCTCACATATGTTTCAACCTGTTTGGAGGAGGAGAGGGTTGTCCGTGTACATGAGGCAGTTGTAACATTGCCTCAAGATTCCCAGATTCACCAGCTGGACTGAAGAGGAAACCATTAACTGACCTTTGGACATGCTAGAGTAGTAAAGGGAACTCTTTTATCACTTAATCAAAAAGGACCAATAGGGGACAAGGTAATATTGGAGAGTATATGAGGATGTAGTGCTTTTAGTTTATTAGTGCTAGATTGTAAGATTGCTTATTTGGGCAAGTGCAGGACCTTAGATTGAGAATAGGGTGTTTAATTTGAGAGATAGATTGAGAATAGGGTGTTTAATTTGAGAGATATAGCAGTTCTAATGGAAAAAGTGAAGAGCACACTTTGTGGAGCCAGGAATAGTTTAAACCCGATTAAGCGGCAATGCCCGATGCTGAGCTATGCGCACATTCGCACAAAGCCGTGCTAAAGTAGGTTTTTATGCAGGGGAACTTCAAAGAGCTAGAAATGGCCCAAAATGGCCAATTACTACAAGATTCTTGTGCTGAGGTCACTCCTTCAGGGACAGATAGGCTGCTCAAGGCTCCCCACTCCCACTGGTGAGCAAAGAAACTTCCTTCTATCCAAGTAAGAAAATGGGCAACACAGGAACTATCCAAAAGTCCAGAATACAGCAAAGCCTGTATTAGGGACTATTCTAGTTTAGGAAAGGCAGGAAACAAGGATTGTTTTTCCAGGAAAACAACAGGAGAATTATAGTATATTCAATGCACAGGCTAGCGCACTTGAGTGGGCAGCCTCAACAGTTAAATATAACAAACAAACTTTTAAACTAAGTGCAGGTAATAAAAGACACAAAATGAATGCCCTTGTATGTGCATCTTTGTCAGAAAAAACTGCTTGTATGAAAATATCATATTCCTACTCAAATACTCTCCAGTTCTCTACTATATTATGATAAAACACAAGTGGACTAGGTCTGCGAAATGCCACTGACATCTCAACACACAGTAGTGAAGGTACTTGGAATTATGTATAAACATACACATATAAATATAAATGCCAGAATTTTATGCCAGTACTTGTAATTATGCCCAATAGCATAACAAACTCTTTGAAATAACTGCACTTTGCCAAATAAATCTCCGTAGCACAAGAACACTTTGAAATCACTGTACTTTGTGAAACCACTCATCAATCTAAGAAATACTTTGAAATGGCTGCACTTTGCGAATAAACTGTACACAGCCCAAGAATCTATCAAAATGGCTGTAATTTGCAGAATAATTCTGTACAGTGTAAGAAACACTTTGAAATGGTGACACTCTGCGAATAAATGCATACAGCACAAGACACTTTTTGAAATGGCTGTACTTTGACTCCACTTTGCAATATAACTGTACTTTGCACACAGCAAGCTCTATGAAATAATTGCACCATAATAAAGCACACACTCTGCAAACACTTTGCACACTCTGAGATACTTCAAAGAATTCTAGTTATGCTTTGAATGGCTTCGGTCAATGCGAAATAGTAGTTTGTGCCCAAACACGGTCTCTTACTACAAAAAACATGCAGTTGCCTTGCTATTTAAGCTTAATTTTCCATTTTATTATACTCATTATGCCTTTTTAATCTCTAATCATGCTTATATGTTCATAGATTCATATGTGTGTACTAGGCTAATGGCCCTGGAGCCTTTATAAGCCTAGCCCATAGGATTACCCTGGCATTGTGCCACCCAACCTTAGTTCCCAGTGCCTCTGTCGAGTAGAGCAACTGGAGTGATCCCCGGGGTGAATTTTCTATTTCCCATCCACACATCAAGATTTCTATTGAGGAGGACCAGTGAGGTGCTCTGTTTGAAATGTATGGGAAGTCTGTTCCATAGCATGGGCAGTCTCTGGGTTATGAACCTGTCCCTCCAGCTTGTTCTGTTGAGTGTGGTAATGAGGTTGAGGTCTCTGGAGCATGTGGTGCAGAGGGATTGGGATTTCTTTACATGTAGCATTTCTAACAGAGCAAGGTCAGACATAGATTTGTAAGTCAAGCACAGATCGCCTCTAAGTAGGCGATATGAGACAGAAAATAGTTGGAGGTTTTTGAGTCTGTCCATATAGAACAAGTGTTTAAGGCTTAGGATCCTCTTTATAAGGTACTTTTGTGGCCTCTCTAGTTGTTGCAGGTCTCTAGTGAGGTACATGCCAACTGGGGCATTCTACTCAGTGATTGGCCGGTTCCCTATTAGAAGACCGAAGATGCATTCTTTCGAATGCATCTTGGTTGAACTCAAAAGCCTGAAATGGCAAAATATCAAAGCAGCTTTTAAGCAAATTCTTTCCCTGGGAAAGAATTCACTTGTCCACTTTGTTACTTTGCCATTTTCGGCACTGTAGTGCGGTCTCGGAGTTGGTATATTTAAGTAGAGGGTATGGAGGGCAAAGCCCCCGACTTAATGTAATGTTTAAAGTGTTTTACTTATTATTTTTGTTGGACCATCGATTATTTTCTCTAGGAAAAAAATTTCTGTTCTGACAGTTCGAAATTGTAAGCTTTTGCTTACATAGGGTCGATTAATCACCGTTCGCTTTTTGCTCAGTGATCTAATACAAACCTGACTGCCCTATTATACTTTTTTTGTGCCCATTTAACTTTAAACATGCTCGTTATGCAATCCAAAGTTAATTTTGAGCCCCATATGAATATTTCTGCTAATTTTATCAAATATCATGGTTTTGAACATTTTGTTTAATTAATAATGCGTTTTGTGCCTGACAAATGTGCCTTTTCATTTTCTTTACCAAATAAATAATTTGTGCAGTTTTTTGTTACCTTTAAGTTAATTTCTGGCCTCTTTTGTTTGTCTGAGCTCCATTTCACTCAACCAACTTAATCTGCCTTCACCTTCAACTCTGCACCTCATGGCTTGAAGAAGTTGCTCTCTTGATCCCAGTTTTGATACCATGTCACTCGTCTGGTCAAGATAAAATGGATGAACATTAGTGGGTTCACTTCAAGCAGCTTTATTACACACAAACACATCAGGAATTAGGCCTTGTAACTTAAACTTAAATAAACTTATAAAGAGACTGACTACCACACTCATACATGTTAACACTCTGGCTATTCTCTCAAAATGGCACTGCTGCCTGCACATGCTTACAATTTATATGCATTTGCTACATCTGGAAATGCTTCTTAAAGATACATGCACACGCTCTGATCTACAAATGCTAAACAAGAAATATATCATAGCATAGTTTGGTGGCTCTCAACAAAATAGAAGAACACAGTGACCCTGAGTCAACTATTTGTAAACAGTTATGTAAAAAGAGTTTATAACAGTGATGTAAAAAATCCATAGTAAATAGAGCAATCCGATAGTTACCTCATGTATTAATAAGTGCAGATTTCTTTAATGATTTGTTGGATGTAATCAGTAGAGTAGTTAGGGAGGGGTAAAAGGGGTAGCAGCTGCAGGTGCAAAGTGTTAGGGGATTTGGGTGACAGATGGTAATCAGACGTTGGTGCATTTCTGGTATTTAAAAGCTGGAATTGCTGTCTAAACTATTCACATACAGAGAGCTAAAGCACTTCAGTTCTGAAGTCCCGGGAATGAACTGAAATGCTTTAGCTCTCTGTGTGTTGAATAAATTATAGCAGATGCTTGCTACAATTGTAAAAAACAGTATGCTGCAATTTAAAAAAATAAGTAATTTTTTTTCCACAAAGTCCAGTTCCAGGACTTCAGAACTGATACACTTTAGTTCTCCATGTGTGGACTTTAGCAGCTGCTTGCTACAAATGTAGCAAGCAGTTGCTAGTGTTTAAAAAGAGAGAAGAGTGCTCTCCAGGTTAGGATTTCATAACTGCAGCACTTCAGCACTCATTTTATGGACTGTAGTAGCTCTTTGTTACAAATGTTTAAAGTGTATTGTTGCACTATTCATACATCTGTTTTACAGTTAAATTATTTCTGGGCATACTCCTGATGTTAAAGTTGCAATTGGCTTGAAAACAAAACAAAGGCTATGACATGTTTTTTGATGTCTTAGTTTCACTGTTGATTCAGTTTTTCTTTATGACCACACCCACCAAATGATGTCAAGGTAAATATTGACAATATTTTACATACAGCAGCAAAGGGTTCTGAATAATCAATACCACCGCCATACTACTTTAGAGAGGTAACTATTGACATTATGGTTTCAGTAAAAGAGAATCAGTGTGTTAATTTTCAAAGATGAGTGCCCATGGGTGTTCCTCCTGGGAGAACTAGCCGATAAATTGTTTTACCAAGATATAAGACTCCCTTGTTGCTGCACATAGCATGGAAAAATAGTAGCTTGCACACTAATAAAGGTAGTAAGGCATTGTGGGTATGGTCATGATGGCATGTCAGGATTTTTCAGCTTTAAGAAAATTTTTAAGGGGCTGTGCTTACCAATTAAATTGATTGCAAAAATGTCACATTACTTGCATCAAACACTGTAAAATTTAATATGGTATATGGTAAGGAGATTACTCCCATAATTAAGGATTGATTATTTACATTTGCTAAGAAAAGCGTGACAAATTACTTTAAAAATGCTCCATGGACCCTTTTTGCTCCTAAAATTAGAATTTAACAATTGAGGATGGCACCAGGTGCCAGAATAGCTAGTACACCTCTGAATGTAATACTTGGAAGGGACTGATTACCAGGACTATGGTAAAGTCAAAAAGGCAAAGCTAGGTGTGAAAACAGAATTGTAGCAGATAGTAAAGACAACCACAAGGCCTTCTCTAGTTATGTAAAGAATCTCCTCGGTAATACTCAGATTTGCTCTGAGCTGCTGCACAATGGTACCTCCTATACCAAGCCAACAGATATTGCCAATATACTGGCCAACAGATTCAGTGGCAACTTTACCCTTCTCTCCCCCCAAAAGGACCACTCATAATACCAGTAGATTGCCAGGCACCCGGTATTACTGCTGCACAGGTTAAAACAGCACTGTTCAAGGCCAAGAATACAGCTTCTATGGGACCTGACAATATCCCTAGCTGTGTTCTACATGAACTACAGAGTGAACTGGCACCTCACCTGTGTGCCATGTTCAATCACAGCCTCACCTCAGTCTTTGTCCCTACCAAATGGCGCATTGCTATAGGCATCCCTCTCCACAAAGGAGGAGTGACTATAGACCCTGGGAGCCATTAGCCCGACAAGTCTGATATGCAAAGCTATGGAATGTATCATCATGGACCTAATAAACAAGGATATAGGGCATCTCCAAACTCTGGATCCCACGTAGCGATCTCTGCTTAACTTACAAAGCTATGTCTGACCCAGCTATGTTAGAAATGCTACATCTAAAGAAACTTCAATCCCTTTGCACCACACACTCCAGAGACCTCATCCTCATTACCACAATCAACAGAACATGTTGGAGGGACAGGTTCATAACCCAGAGACTGCCCATGCTATGGAATAGACTTCCCAGACATGTCAAGCAGAGCACCTCACTGGCTCTCTTCAAGAGAAATCTTGATGAGTGGATGGGAAATAAAAAAATTCACCCTGGTGATCACTCCAGTGGCTCTACTCAACAGAGGCACTGGGAACTAAGGTCGGGTGGCACGATGCCAGGGTAATCCTATGGGCCAGGCTTGTAAAGACTCCAGAGCCATTAGCCAAGTACACACCTATGAACCTGTGAACCTATATTGTTTCCTAAATTTTCATGTTTTCTATGTAATTTACTCCTACCCTTTTCTAAAGACCCCACTTTCTGTCCTTTTATCTGTGTTACAATATTCACTAGTTGGTTTAGATTTTGATTTCCATTTTCTAGCATTTGCTTTTTTGATAGTCACCAGAATTAAACTTAACAAGGTCTTACTGTGTCAAGGCAATTCAGATCCTGTATCCTATCTCAAAAAATAATTTTCATAGTTACACTCATTTGCCCAGTCAGTATTATGAACAGTATTGTCTGTAGAGAATTTTTAAAGTCTGACAAATCATTATACTCCAAAAACATATGTTCATAGTTACCTCTTTCTTTCCCATTACACCTCCAACATTTGCCATATACCTTAGGAAAAATTCTTTGGAGTCTGCTTGGTGTGTAAAAGTATCTGTGCAAAGACTTCCAGGCAAAAATCCTAAATCTTCTAGATTTTGTTGCATATTTTGAAACCATAGATATGTCCTCCCACTGTTTCCTTGTGAATTGTTTATCCAGTCTCTCTTCCCAATCCTTTCAAACCTCCTCTGATTAGTTCCTATATTTATCATGTAATATTTTATATGCACTACTAATTATCCATGTTTTAAAAGCAGCTTCTGTTCTGGATTCAATTAAAACCTTTACAAGAGCAGGTCTTTCACTTAGGATTCCCCTACCCTTTCTGTTTGCCTATACTCTGACATCAATCCCTGATAGGGAAGGCAGTCCCTAGCCTGCACTCCAAATGTCTTCTTGACCTATTCCCATTCTATTACCTTTCCCTCTCAAGTTATTTGTTCCCACTACCTTGGTTCCTTTGCCAGCTTTCTCCAGCAAATTCCAGGCCCCTTTTGCCTATTCTCTGTACACTCAGTTGCAGTCATCCCTATTGGCAGAATGTCCTTTCTCCATTCCTGTGTTGGCTTAGTTCTTAGCATACTTCCTGCTACTTTATGAATATAAGATTCCGGGTATGACTACTGTTATACTCCTTAAGGATCTGAGTCCAAAATCCCATTCTTTCCTTATTTTTTGAATTAACTCCCTGCTTCGTTGTCATTCCTATCATTGCAGCCATTTACATTTCACATCCAATACTTGTCATGCTCAACCCATCACAATGCATCTGGCCTGTCTTCAGCACAAATCCCATCCATACATCATGAAACCAATGGTTTAAAGCTGCTGTGGTTCAACCGATGCAGAACATACTGGTCTTTACCAAATAGAAAAGTACAAGTGACACAAATATGAGTAAATGATGGTATAAATAATGCCTGTTCCATGTAAATAGTGTTTATAACAGTGATATCGACCCAGACCTGTGCCTAGCGCTACAAGGCCATGTCTAATTAATGGACTAATCACACCAAAAATCTCAAAATCAAATCCATCAGAGAATCCGAGACTCTAAACCCCACCAACACACAGAGAAATAGGACATGCTGAGGGGACAGATTCATAACCCAGAGCTCCTAAACTCTGGAACAGAGTCCCAGTCCATGTTGTTAGGCAGAGCCCTCACTAACTCTATTCAGAGAAAAGTTCAGTGAGTAGGATAGGGTGGGGTGAGGTTTAGGGTCATCTCTAGTGTCGTCTCACTACTAGACAGAGGCACTAAAAAAAAACCCTCCTAACTATGGCGTAGTATTCCCCATCCTGAGGTGGTGAAGCCCACACACACACCTCCAGGCAGGCTTATAAATGCCCTAGGGCAGATAGCCTAGTACGAACCTATGAACCTATGAACCTATGATATAAAGAATCCATTGCAAATAGTCTGATATTTCTTTAATTACAGTTTCTTACTATGTTGGACCTGTTGTTTTAATACCAGATACCTCACTGCATTAATAACAGCAGATTTCTTTAATGATTTGTTAGATGGAATTTGCGTGAACAATACATACAGAATAATGTTCAGCAGGAGAAGTGAGGTTTAAAGGAACTTGGGACTTGAGCAAGTTATGTAATATTGGAGTGAATTATTGTTAAAACAAAACTTATATGAATGATGCATGAAAACATGTTAGTATGGTTTGTTTTCTCTATGCGTACTTATGTTACTCTCTAAAATGGAATTTAATAAAGATGTTTAAAAAAGGTGAAGGCAGGAAGACAACATTTTTTGGACTAGTCATCTTCACAAGGCTTTGTTAAATTGACAGGTTTTGTTAGTTTTACAGCATATTCAGGAACTGCAATTTTTGGAAATATCTGTACAGACATAATGGGAAGTTTGATGCAACACCCATTCTTATCTCTACTTTCACTGTCTATAGCTCATGTCTAACTGTTATCACAACATAAAAGGAGCAATGTTGTTATACTTTCACATATTAGTCACCTGACATCTTCTCAAATGTCAAACTTTGATGGTCACACAAGCCATTTCACTATTTTTTTAATTTCCTTTCATTTTTTTTTTTTTTGGTGGGGGTCAAGAATATTACTCCTGGATTGCTGTTACATATCCCAAGCAGATGAGGACTTAGTACATCATGGTATAGTAGATAATTGTGTGTGACATTCAACTTCAGATGGCAATTGTATGCAGATGCCCTCTACCATGATCCACATGAATTGCTGTGATGGGCATTGTCATACAATAAATATTGTACAGTGTTTGTATGCATTGGTTTATTTTTGGGGGGGAGTTTTTCTCCCCTTTGCATCATTCTTCAGCATTCTACCCAGTGCCCCACATCCATCATCAGATCTACTAGCTACCTTCTAACCCCCAGACTTTCCCGGAAATGTCTGGGGTCTTCACAAGCTTAAGGGCATCCTGGATGTCACACGTCTCTTGTATTCAAATGAGATGCTGAGGCACTGTAATGGGTTCAAGTTGTTTATTGTACATAAACACGTCAAGAGTTGTAACTGGACCATATATTTGAGCTAACCGACTGACTCAGTACTTCAAACACTTTCGCGTGTGCATCTCCATTCATGCCTGCATTCACTCTGACTGACTATACAAAATGGCACTGATCTTGCATTTGCTCAGTAATTATATGCACATGCTAACTAGCTACAGTGGCTGACTAGGTACAATACACACAATGATCTACACTGGAGTTTGACCAACTATATCCACTGGGGGGATTTTCTTATGATATTTTTTCCCATCCCTTGAGGTCTCAGTAGTACATCCAAGGATGTGCAATAGAGACAATCAGACAGCTCAGCCATGTCCCCATCCTAGCCCTCCTTGGATTATGTCATCCGTGTGTGATGTTCCCCAGGGTCCAACAGGGATCATCACAGGAGATACCCACAGGACTGCCTCTCCCCACCCAGGATGATAATACCTATCCCTCCCTCCCTGTTGCTCTGTCAGTTGGCTGAGCTGCTGATTGAGCTTGGATCGACTGGGCAGTAATAAGGGATTTATCCCTCTATGCCACTGGTGTACCTTTTGCATGCATTGGTTTCATATGTTTATAAATTCCAGGACCCATCATCAAGTGTAAGTTGAACACTGTAACTCAGCTGAATTAATACTATTTGGAAATGTTCAAGGAATATTATAATTCTGAATATAAATAGAATGAGAAAAATTGTAAAAGTAATGATGTACTGCCATTAACATGGTGTGGATCTAAATATTTTAATAGCATAATCAGACTGAAGTAATGGATGTATTATCAAATATTAAATGTTAACTGTTTATTATGTTTGGTATATGTTTGTTCGACATCTGACAGTTAAATTGTGATTTTTTTCATGATTATACATCTAAGTTGAATGTTGGTTGATTCTGCTGATGAAAACCCCAATGCAAATTGATTAATGCAACCAGAGTGAACTATTGTTACTAAAAAAACTGTCAATGATCAGTTATGTCACTGTACTGTTATGAAATAGAGGGTCAGTTTACTCAGTAGGTGTGATGTTTTGATGACATGCGTCACTGAAGTAACTGAAAATGTTGCTTTTATTCAGCTCCCATGTTTCTTTATCCAATGTTGCAAAGTTTATTTAAAAAAAAATATATAGCAGCAAGACATGTTCAAACATAGATTTCTCTTATTATTCAAGTAAAAAAGTATGATATAAAGCCATTTTCTGGTTCAGCCAACATACATTTGTTGTAGGTTGCAAATCAAACTGTTTCTCATGCACAACTTCACATTTCAGGCCCACAATTACATAGTTTCTTGAGTCTATATTAAATTATCAAAAGTTGAATTCACTGAAGGGTATCTCCATCGAAAATACAGTTCAGCAAATTCTGAATATTGCAATCAAATTACAGTGAAGATCGGAAAATTTGCCCTTTCCTCACTGTAGTGCAATCTCTGAGTTGGTATATATAATTAGCGAGGGGTGTGGAGGCAAAGCCCCCCACAAGAGCTAATTCGCTGAACAGTCTTTTCGATGGAAATACTGTTTGGTGAATTCAACTTTTGATAATTTAATATAGAGCCAGTATCTTTACAGTGTCCCATTCTAAGCAGTTGGAGGCATTCTTCCTTTCTGGGTATCCTTCTCGAGGCATGAGGACCCACCTCTGGCTGAAGTATAACAACAGTCCTGACTCCAGCTCCAATCCAGTACAGTGAGTCTTTAGCTAAACTACTGTGGCTTAGAAAACCCTCCTTTTGAATGATAACAATCATATAACTGCTCTTGCAATGATCCACTAACCCAAAATTTTTTTCCCCTGATATGTAACATTACCTGATGGTTGCTAAAAAGCAATATTATTTGCATACTATTTGCATCACACAATGGCATTAGCAAACCTTTAAAGCCTAAACACTCAGAAATATACCAGTTTAAAAATATTTGCATCATATATAGCATTAATTACCACAAAATGTTACATGACCTTGACCCAACTCAAAACCATGGGGTTTGAACTTAAATGGATGAGCTGTGGGATGTGGACATCCAATCAAACTATAGGATGAACACTGGATCCATGTCAATGACAGCTTAGCAGATAGCAAAATGTCAGGGTGCAAAACAGGCCACAAGACTAAAAAGCAGGATTAATAAGGCCATATATATCCCCAGCAATGATAATGCAGTATACTGATACTGTGTCCTGAAAACTAATCACAGCTTTCTTGTTTATTATTCCAGTGCTATTCCACATTCTGCCAATTGAGCCACTTCTTTAAGTCACTGGTACTACTAAAAAGACAGATTTTATGAAAGTATTACAAACAGTTTTCAGTTCTTTCAGAAATTCTGTACTTTGCCTGCCTGATTCTCTGTCTACCTTAATATTATATTCTATAAACATATTCTTGGTTTTATAGCATTGTATGGCATTAACAGTCTCACTTTCTTCCACAATACTGTATGTTAACCAAAACTTTTAGTAGCTTCTGTTTTCCTTTCATAGATTGTCCATTCTGCTGAGAGTCCAAGTTGTGTAACTGGTTGATCATTGTTTTTCCATGTAGATCTGAGAAGACTTCCTTATTTTGGGCTAGTAATTCTATCTTTTCTTGTTTCTGTGCCTTAGACAAGGATTATGAAACCAGAAAAAAACAAAAAAAACAAAAAAGTAGATCCACTTGCGCAATTAAGGCAAGGAAGGTAGTTCCATTGATGAATAAAACAATGTTTTTCCTTTTTTATTCTATTATCATAGATATATATAAAATTCCATACAGTTAATTAAATATATAAAATATATCAACTAGAATAAATGCAGCCTGTTAATGTGAATTCATGAAATAACCATAATAAATAGCCGAACAATACAAAAACAGCAGCAATCTTTTAAAATTAATAAAAACTGATTAAAAAGTGTGTATATAGGGAATAAAATAAATAATTCTCCAAAATAAGTCATAAAGAACCTTATTTTTAAAACACTATCAGTACATTGTTTTCTAGCATCTTTCCACCGCTTTCTTTTTTAACAAACAGGCAATAGTACAATTATCATTCAATTCTGGCAGTCTAAAAGAGTTGAATAAAAGTTGCTGCCATAATTCTCTAATTTCAAGTGTGATTAATCCCTCCCACTTACTCAGCCTAATTTGTTCAATAGCAAATCTAAATTAATGTTCTGGGTAACCCAAAATGTGCTTTTTTTGTCTTCTAATATCATATAGATGTTTGTATATCCTCTTTTAGTGAACATTTAGTCTTTCCTATGTAATAGCATTGGCATCCCTGACATAGGGTGACATAAACCACCCCTTTAGACTGACAATTAAATTAAACGGATTTAATTTGAAAAATATACTTGAGAAACTCCCAGATCAATTTCTTACTGAAATTACAGTAAAGGGTATGAGAAGGTGTGGTCAATGTCACTACTGTAAATATATTCAGGTGGGTCAGCAGTGCATAATCAATAACAGAGTTTTTAGAAGAAAAGGGAAATTTAATTGTTAAATATTTTTCTTATAAACTTACCAAATTGCTAGAATAACAGGATGCATGTTAGCATGTATTTTCTGAAGGATATGAAGTCTGGAACTCAAATATATGTCTTTATTTAGTGACTTCGGTCCTCAATAATTTGCTAGAAAACCACAAATTTAATGAAAAACAGACTAAAAATATGAGGCAAAAATCTGGACAATCTGTGAAAATCTGGACAGTTGAGAGGCATGATGAGGCTATAGCTGCTTATCCCTGTCCAGAGGAAACATGAGGATGACATGTTGGTGTGAGACAGGCAGTTCCTGAACCTTCAGTGAAGTCCATAGCCATGAACATGAACAGTAGGTGAACATGTAGGCTATGGAGGGGATCATAACTCTGGGAATGGGGTGTGGACACATCTAAAGAGAGATTCATGCATAGCAGCTCACAATGCACTTCTGTATGATGCCAATGCAGAGGAGTTTGGGCCTCTCGGAACTGTGTCAAGCCACGGGCTGTGAGAAGCAATGCTGGGTCCCAGCTTTATTCTTCTGCTGCTCCCTGTCTTCAGCAGTCCATAACAGTTAGTGACCCTAGTCTTGGGTGAGGGGTAAATACTTTGGCGATGTTGTATAACTGTGGTTTCACCAAGTGGAGGACTCAGGAGAGCCACACTTCCACAGAAGAGATCACATCGTATAGAACTAACATGGATTTACAAAAAAAAATGTCTTACACATGAGCATGTCTGTGATGCTGGACATATTACTAGAGTAACAGATGAGCAGAGTTACAGAACAGTCAGTACTTTTCTAGTGTTTCATGGATATTCATGAATATTGCAGAGTACAGTGAAGCCAGAATGTCTGAATAAATGGGATTAAAGTGCTTCAGAATCTCCTTTATAGTCTTACTCAAGGTGTCAAACTGCATGCATACAGCTATCACCTAATATGCGGTACTCTTAGTAGTATAACCGTATGTGCGTGTACAGTATTGAACATTATAATGAATGTGTAACAGAATGCTGATATTGTTTCGACTTTTTAGAATGCTGATATTGTTTCACCCATAGTAGTAATGCAATTCCTGAGTGCACAAGTTGACTGTAAAGATATGGTCACATGCCACGTCTAAGCAGTATTAGTGGTAGCTATGCTAACCCATATCTCATACTGTTATAAAAGGCTTTCTCATGTTTGTAAAATGTATCAAATCTCCAATCCCATATAATAATAATGGAAAAAGGAGGTTGATGCTGACAGTGATATTCATAGAAAGCAAATTCAACTCATATTTTCAGTTGCCACCCTTACAGACAAAAATGTAGTTTAATGAAAGGGTAAATGCTGCTGCTGTGCAGGTTGATATCTTGGGACAGCTACTTTTTATTAGAGGTTAACAAGTTAAAAGATATATTTTTAGAGGAAGGTTATCCCATTTCTTTGTTAAACCAAATCACTCATGAGGTATCTGCTTTATGTCACATCAGGTTTCAACCTATTTGTATGTACAGTATTTACTAACAACAATCAACCTAATGATTGACAGACATGATTGACAGATCTTGATGCTTTGCCAGTGATGTCCTGCATCTGTCACCCCTGGGCTTCTGGATACTACCCAAGGCTTTTGCCACCCCTATAGTGTCTTTTTTAGGCAGTGTTCCAAAGACCAAATTACCACTGTAACAGCTACAAACAAATGCAGTCTGAGAGTCATGCTGGTCAATGCTAGAAGTCTAAACTCATAAAGCACTCGCTCGAAGCACTCCTTAAAATGGAGAACATCGACATTTGTGCTGTAACTGAGACCTGGTTCAAGGCAGCAGAAATCACCCCTACACTACCAGGCTATATCACATTCCACCTTTTGGCCCCCAGACTTGGAATCAAGCTCAAAGGCGGTGGTGTTTCCATATTCATGGTGTGTGCCCTGTTCAATCACAGCCTCATCTCAGGCTTTTCCCTACTGAATGGCACACTGCTACAGTCATCCCCCCCCACAAAGGACAGACCCCAGGAGTTATCGCCCAATTAGCCTGGTGAGTCTGATATGCAAAGCTATGGAACACATCATCATGGACCTAATAAACAAGGATATAATCTCCAAAATCTGGATACTACACAGTTTGGTTTTGTGAAGGGTAGATCATGCCTGCTCAACTTGGTTGACTTCTTTGAGTCAGTCACCAGAGCTGTGGATGAAGGCAAGGTGGTTCATACAGCCTGCCTTGATCTGGCCAAGACCTTTGATACCATTCCCCACTCAGGAATCATAGAAAAACCTCACTAAGCTAGGCATCAACCCCTATATCACTAGGTGGGTTGCAAACTGGCCCACAGATAGAACCCACAGTGTAAAAGTAGCTGACTCCAAGTCAGACCGCCAACCAGTCACGGGTGGAGTCCCACAGGGTTCGGTCCTGGGTCCTCTCTTGTTTGGTATCTCCTTCTCTGAAGTTCAGGCCAACACAAAGGGACTCTGACTGACAAAGTTCACAGACGATTGCAAGTTGGGAGCTATTATTAACTCCCCAAGTGATGTTGACATCCTACAGAAAGGCCTCAGTTACACCAACTGGTGTCAGAGCCATGGCCTTAAGCTCAATGCCAAAAAAAGTGTCATCATCCCCCTTGGGAAAAACCCGGTTCCCTTGAATTACCACATTGATGGTAGTCCACTGAACACAAAAGGCGTTATAAGAGATCTGGGAACATAGGTTGACAGCAACCTCTCTTTTGACCACCACGTTGCAACTGTGGTCAGAAAGTCCTTCTATGTGGCACATCTCATTGCATCCAGGAAGAAAGAAATCATTGTCTCCCTGTACTCTTCCCTCATTAGGCCAATCATCGAGTACAATGCCCCATTTGGCATGTACCTCAATAGACACCTGCAACAACTGGAAAGGCCACAAAAATATCTCACAAAGAGGATCCTAGGCCTTAAACACTTGTCCTATCTGGACAGACTCAAAAAACACCAACTATTCTCTTTCTCATATCGCCTACTTAGGGGTGATCTCTGCTTGACTTACAAAGCCATGTCTGACCCAGCTCTGTTAGAAATGCTACATCTAAAGAAATCCTGATCCCTCTGCACCACACGCTCCAGAGACCTCAACCTCATTACCACAATCAATAGAACATGCTGGAGGGACAGATTCATAACCCAGAGACTGCCCATGCTATAGAATAGACTTCCCATACATGTCAAGCAGAGCACCTCACTGATCCTCTTCAAGAGAAATCTTGAGGAGTGGATGGGAAATAGAAAATTCACCTCAGGGATCCCTCCAGTGGCTCTACTTGACAGAGGCACTAGGAACTATGGTCGGGTGGCATGATGCCAGGGTAATCCTATGGGCTAGGCTTGTAAAGGCTCCTGGGCCATTAGCCTAGTATGCACCTATGAACCTATGAGCCTAATGGGAGGGTATGGCCCAATGATAGGGCTATGATTTTTATAATATAATAATGACAGCAAGGCTGTTAAGGAAGTTATTGTCACAACTGGCCAGTATTCTCCAGTTTGAACAACTTGACTAATATGGTAGGAAAGGCCCCATTTTTTTATTTTTAAAAGTGGGCACAATTTGAAATAAATGATTGAAAAGACAATTACTTCTAAAGGGGATGATAATACATTTGTTACCTAGAAATGTGGGATGTGTAGTTAATGCATATACATAAATGATACCTTTATGTGGGTCTACTTCACTTTGTCGAAGGCCGACAATATCGAAGCTGATATTATCGGCACCAGATTAGCGAAAGCAAAAAACATTGAACGTTTAAATGGAAATCTCCGTAAGGGGAGATTACCGTTTAGTTCAATGTAGTGCAGTAGGGGTGTGTGGGGGGTGAAGCCCCCCTGCTTGCAAAGGTAAGTTTTTATTTATTTTTGGTTTTAGGTATTTTCTTATCTTTCGATGTTTCAGAATTCGATGATATGGTGTCGACCATATCAGATTCGATATTCTGAAACTTCGATAACATAATATAGATGCCTTTATGTTATCTTTTGAGGTCTGTATGTCCACTTCTAAAGTGTGGCTGCACAAACTGTGGGTCTAAAGGAGTGCTTTATATTGCATGTTGTGCATGTTGTACTACTTGTGATTGATTCGATACTGGTAAATGGAGAGAAGTCACACTTTGATAATGTATGAGCACACATAGAATATTAAGAAGGGAGACCCAAACTGCCATCTATAAACATTTTCTCCAGTGAAAGGAGTTTAAAAACATGGTATTTTGGTGGTAGAAAAAGTAGCTATATGGAGATAGAGGTGGCAGCTGAGAGATAAGGCTTGAATGTTGTGAATTTGCCTGGTAGTTAAGGATGGATATCACAAAACTAGCAGTGTTAAATGAAAATATTAATGTTAATAATATCATTAAATTAAGTCCACTAAATTATAAAACTTATCCATATGTATTTTTTTTAGCTTAACTAACCTTTTAGTGTAAATATGTATATAGTTTGATTGTTTTAAAAGAGACTATATTGCAGATTGTATATCAGGTTCACAATTTACTTTTATAGTTTGTTTGTATTTTTTATTTTATTTTATTTTACATTTGTTGACCGGGCTAGTCTAACTGGATATATGTCCATTTTCAGTAGAGGCCTGGGGAGAAAAGCTCCACTACAGCAATTATACACATATACAGATCCGAAAGTAAGTGACATGAAAGAATATTATTTAAAAAAACTAGTACATCATAGATACCACTTTAAGTAGAATTTGTTCTTTAAGCTGGTAATATGATCACCTGCACTATTTAAGGAGGTTGAGGTCACCTTGTCCTGAATTTGTTTCTTTGTTTTTCTGGGAGGGGCGTTGCATGCGTGGGTGTTATTTATTTATTTTTTTGGGTTTTGACTGTAAAATGCAATTATAGGTATGTGGAACTGAACAGTTATGATTTGCACATTACCCAATCACCAATGAGTACTCATTGCATACTTTTAGATAAGGTTATATGATTGCATTACAGGGCACATGTGGTACTCATTGTACTTCCAATAGCGTTGTACACAGATGAAATGTGTTCATTGTAAACAGTTAACAACCACATGTGGTAACAGATATTACAGATATGCTGAATATTATGGATTTGTAAAATAAAAGGCTTTAGCTAATTTCTCTTTAATTGATGTACTGTGTCATTGTTTGTTGGTAAGACTTGTATAGTCAATGAAACAAGCTGTCATGTCCTTGGTGCACTATAATGTACATTATAATATGTGGTGGTGGTGTGGGGGTTGATATCTGATCTGTGCAATTGCCAGCACTGCATAACTATTGGCATGAAGTAATTTGTTTATGCTTCTCTGAGTTTGTTGGATGTTGTAATGTGGTTTATGGAAAGTAAAGGTTTATGTAATAGTATGTACTGATAATGTATGACCAAAAATCAGGTAAGTACATAGAAGGTACAATCTAACAGTAGGATTGTAAAACAACTGGTTTTCTGTTGTTACACAGCTTAAGGATGTCACTAACATTTATCTGCAAATATATCAGGAGTTTTTATCACATAGCTATAACGATGCTTTTATAATATCAGTTACCTAAGCACTGTGTATTCCCATATTAGAGACACACAACTGTAATTGCAGTATACCATTCAGATAATGTACAGTTATACATTGCAGACACCACATATATAACACACATTGAATATACCTATATTAGTATTACATAAGCTATTAAGACTTCTTTGGATTGCTGCCAGGGTATGTGATATGATAGTTTACTACAGGTATACTTTTTTTTGGCTAGTAGTCTGTATGCTTAAGTCTAGTAGGTGTCTGTAAAGAGTAACACAATAGCAATCATTCTTTCATTGCAGTATCTATCTAATTTTTCAAAGCAGTAACTTGTACAAATTATTATGAAAATGATGTTCATCTACACATAAAACACACAACTACAGAGTCATTCAACCCTCCATCCACAGATATTCCCCAGAGGGAGGTTGGCATAATGGTTAAAGTCAAAGTCAAAGTAAACTTTATTGTCATTCAGAAATCACAAAAGTGCAAAAACTGAACGAAATTCTGTGTCTCTGGACTCAATGTGCAGACAACATATAGACTATTTTCACACACATTTACATATATAACACAGAGCTATTATTATCACAGACATGCAGGTAGACAGACTAATATTGTACATAATTAGAAACACATTTTAACACTTTTCGAAGTGTACACTTACTTGAATGAGACCTTAGTATTGCACAGGTACTTGGTTAAGACATTACGTTATTATAGTTAAGATATTTGCCTTGCAAACATAAGGTGCTGGGTTTGATTCTCACATGGGATAATTGGCTAGGCTTAAAATGGCCCACAAGGGAAGTTAGCCTAGTACCAACTTATGAATCTTATAATTATATTTGACTATATGCAATATTAATTTCAGTTGTGGGTATGGTATTGTATGCTTGTAGTGTGTGTGTGTGTGTGTGTATGTGTGTGCATAATATATTGTACTTCAATATGGTGGCATCAAAGTACACTATGCATTAATATATAGTTATGCTGCTATATCATATATAGTCATGTATCTGACAAGAACTTGTGTAGTATAGCTGTACACATCTGTATTGCACTTGTATATCCAGATAAAAGTCCAAGAGGGTGCATGAATTACAACATCTTCAATTTGAACTTCCTAACAAAATAACTTGAATCAAAACAGGACTCAGATAAGAAAGAAAATTAATTTTTTTTCTGCAGTAATTAGCATATCACTGATACTACAGTAACATGATAGAATGAAGTGCCTTCAAAACCACCCCTAATAAATGCACAGTTCTAGTAGTTACACAGACATCTTGCCAACTACCAATGTGAGGAAAGGAAGAACAAACTAACCCCTACTGTGCTAGGGTTGTGTGACCTCTGTATCTCCTGCAATCACCTTTCACATCTTCATAGATTGATTCCAGCTAGGTGGCATGTGTCGAGGGTCATTTCCACTCACTGTGTTACTCACTGTCTTAAGCTTTCTCTGTGGATCTTCATACTACCCCCAAGGTCTTCCACATCCCCTTCACATGTTTATTTATTTATTTGGCATTTGTTTACTAGGAAAGTCCAACTGGGTCATGAGGTATCCATTTTCAGCAGAGTCCCAGGGAGAAATGCTCCAGATACATATGGTTAACAGAATGAAAAACTAGACAAGACATAATAACGTTATAACATTCAAGCACAAATATAAAAACAACACATTAGTTTGTCAGAATGAGAACTTAACAGATATAATAAAGCCATAACATTCAAGCACAAAATTTGAAAAACTATACATTAGTTTCTCAGAATAAAAAACAAACAGATAATAAAGTCATAATGTTCAAGCATAAATTATATAGAAAGCGTGATAATAGGAAGATACATCATTATTTACATAACAGATGAGTATCATAATGATTATTAATATTCTAGTGGTCATGAAATATGGTAACAGATTATACTGGTGAAGATGGAGGATGAGTAGAGAAGGGTAGGGTGTGACAGGGGAAATAGTAGCAATAGATGTGGAAAAGGTATGAATGTAACCTCAGGCGAGCATGTGTAGAGGAAGGGAGGGAAGGATAAGATAGTAGTGAGGATAGCGAGAGTAGAGGTAGAAAAAGGTATAAGAGTACCTCAGCCTGGGCTCATACAAGAACAAATCCAAGCGTAGTTGAAGTATTCTTGTTATTCAATGTTAACCAATGGGATGTTAACACCTGCACCACCTTATTTCAGTAAAGTTTTACAGCACAATCTTACATTACTCTGAATGGGATGTTAACACCTGCACCACCTTATTTCAGTAAAGTTTTACAGCACAATCGTACATTACTCTGAATAGGATGTTAACACCTGCACCACCTTATTTCAGTAAAGTTTTACAGCACAATCGTACATTACTCTGAATGGGATGTTAACACCTGCACCACCTTATTTCAGTAAAGTTTTACAGCATAATCCATTACTCTGAATGGGATGTTAACACCTGCACCACCTTATTTCAGTAAAGTTTTACAGCACAATCTTCCATTACTCTGAATGGGATGTTAACACCTGCACCACCTTATTTCAGTAAAGTTTTACAGCACAATCTTACATTACTCTGAATGGGATGTTAACACCTGCACCACCTTATTTCAGTAAAGTTTTACAGCACAATCTTACATTACTCTGAATGGGATGTTAACACCTGCACCACCTTATTTCAGTAAAGTTTTACAGCATAATCCATTACTCTGAATAGGATGTTAACACCTGCACCACCTTATTTCAGTAAAGTTTTACAGCATAGGTTCATAGGTTCATAGTTTGGTACTAGGCTATCAGCCCTGGGGCCTATACAAGCCTAGCCATAACAATTCCCTGGTTATTTCTTCCCACACTATTTACTTCCCTGGACCCCTGCCTAGCAGGGCGACTGACGTGATCCCCGGGGTGAATTTCCTTTCTCCCATCCAATCGTCAAGGTTCCTTTTGAAGAGGGCCAAAGAGGCACTCTGCTTGACATGTATGGACAATCTATTCCAGAGTCTGGGGAGTCTCTGGGTCAGGAACCTATCCCTCCAGCATGTTTTGTTTATTGTGATGCCAACAGCTCTGGGTTTGACATGGCCTTGTATGTTAAGCAGAGATCGCCTCTGAGTAGACAATATGTGACAGAGTATAGCTGGAGTTTTTTTAACGGTCAGCATAGGGCATCTGCTTTAGGCCTGTGATTCTTTTAGTGAGGTATTTCTGCGGCCTTTCCAGTTGTTGCAGATGTCTTGAGAGGTACATACCAAATGGGGTGCTGTATTCTATAATGGGTCTAATAAGGGATGAGTACAGCGGGATAATGATCTCCTTTTTTCTGGATGAAAAGCCTTTAGTGATGAGGTATGCCACACAGAAGGATTTCCTGACTGTTGTGGCGATGTGGTTATCGAAGGTGAGACCACTGTCCACCTGTGCCCCTAAGTCTCTTATCACACTTTCGGTGTTTAGTGTACTGCCACCTATATGGTAATTCATGGGTACATGTTTTTTCCCAGCACAATCTTACATTACTCTGAATGGGATGTTAACACCTGCACCACCTTATTTCAATAAAGTTTTACAGTACAATCTTCCATTGCTCTGTCTCTTCCCCTCATTGCTAGGTCATAGAAGGAAAGGCACACTTTGCTTTAAATTGCACTCTGCAGAGCTGTGAGGAGGTTTGTTTCATTTTATATAGTACAACATATATTATCTTAACTTGTTAACCTACCTGCTCTAAGCACTTGATATAAATGACATATGGTCTTATGAGTGATTCTCTTACTATTCTCTGTTTTCTACAAATGTACATAAGCATGTTTATTTCTGTGAATTATATCTGAGTGCTAGGCCAGTTTATGCTTTGTAGAGGTTTTAGGGTATTAACTAGTTTGTGCTGAGTACTGAAATAAGCCCTGCTATCCATTACGTTTTTTGCTACTGCATTGCTTTTAACTAGCTACTTCTTGTGTTCAGTTAGGGAATAATAGTACCAAATTTTCTAAAGGCACCATTGTCTTTGTTAATGTTTTCTATATATTAAATAAAATGTTAGGTTACTGTATGTCACCATTTAAAATGACAAATATTTCAAATCTACATCTAATGTTAAGCTTTCTGTGAATGTAAAGTGTTATTTTCACTGAGAGGACTGTACTGACCCGGGTACCTCCTATAATATGTTTGGATTGTTTCCCCCACTCTTCTCTTTCTCTGTCTTCTAAATCTCTCTTCCTTCCTACACTAATCCGTACATAAAATTATTTCATAACACTTTTTCTCACTAATTCACATCCACACATTTCTTACAGGCACTTGCTCTAGTTTTACCTGCTGACTGCACAGAGGGAATTTTTGTTTGGTCCTAACCACCCTTTTTACTTTACCAATGGTTCAACCTTTAACTGAAAGAAAGGAAAATGAATTCTGGTCACTCCTGGGCAAGTTTGTCAAGTCATTTGTTCTCCTGTTCAAATTTGTTACTGAAATACTCTTTCATGTGTTAAAATAAGGCAGTAAAGGTTCAAAGCTTCCTTACTTCTTATCTTGACAGAGTGCATTTTAATAGCTCATCCTCCTTATACAGGGAAACAGGCTGGATTTACTCAAGCACCTGTGAGGGGACTCAGCCTTATTACTTTGTTTAATCTGAAGCTCACCTTGAACACGTGTTTCCGATCTTGAAGATGAACACTCATAGCTTTAACAATTGAGGGGGCTTAGTTTTATTCATTTTTTTCTCTCTCCCCACCTTTTTTTGTCTGACCGCTACTATGCGCGGACTGTGTGACCTCTATAGCCCCTGAGTCCACCTTGCACACCTTCACAGATAGATTCCAACAGTGGAAGAGGTGTGTCCATCTTTACTTCCCTTCCACCCCCAATTTCCCAGCAACCACAGGCTCTCCATTGTAACATCACTGTCTCTACCCTCTTCACACACACTTTCACTAAACCTAGGTATCACTTCCTCAACCATGATATACTCCCACCCTAAATTCCATACAGTTTTCTCACCATCCACATTTAAAATAAATCCACTAAAAATAATACATCATTCTCAACCCCTTCACCATCTCATATACACTCTCTGGTCTTCTCCATCATCACAGACTCCTGCCACCTAATTTTAGAACTCAATTTATACCCTACTCAACACAGTGCTTCTCTGCTACATCATCTTACTCCTCCTTCCTTTAACCCCACTACACTATACCATCAGTAACCCCCATCTCTTCTCCCATCGCTCAATATATCCTTCACTAACCCACCACAAAGTCCCACAGTTACTCACTTGAACCCCAAGACCTAACACAATCATCTACACACCCTGTTCTCCATCTACCATTCACACACAACTCCAGCTTCATGCTACCTTTACTTCATCCCCTCCAAACCTGTCACACTCCAACAGCCCCACCTTGAACTTCATTAAAACCTCTATGAATTTACCCCTATCCTGCTCATACTCCTTTTCAGAGCCTATATTGAATCCAATCCAGTTTCCTTCCACCACATAACACCCATAACTTTCCCAAAATCTCCACCCTCTCCTATGCATCAATCAATGCCTAAATCATCTCTAATAAACTTGACCATATAAACACCTTCCTTACTGCCCACTCACCCATTATCACAGCTGTCACTGCTACATGGCTCAAAAACACAATCCTAACTTTTAACATCTGCTTCCCTCCTACAAATATCTCCAATACACAATACCTAGCAACAGACACGGTGGGTGCACTCTCTTCTTTATAAAAACAACCTTAAAGCAGCCATCACTGTTCAAGCAAAACCCAAGTAGATCTTTCTAAAACTCCTCTCCTGGAAGAAAATTCAGTTTCTAATAGCAGTGAGTTATAGGGTTGCCAGCTTTTCATGTCAAAATTCTGGACATGTACGTGAAAGCAAAATGCATGTAATTTTGGTACCCCCCACACACACACACACACACAGCCATTCCAATGTCTCATTACTTGGCTGTTTCCCCATTTCTCCTCAGTTGCCACAACACTGTTCAAAACTCTCAGTGTGCATACTGCTTTTTGCTTTACTTCTACAATGATTACAGATATTTGGATTTAATTTAAAACTTTGATTTCAAATTTTATAGTACAAACACTGATAGACATTTGCTAAACAAAGCAATACAGACTTAGCATTAAAACTTCTCTGCCTTTGAAACTCATATTCACTGAAACAGAATTGAAACCCACATTCAAAGAAAATGCATCTGGCCAGTGGCAGATTAAGTTTACCTTCGGGCTGTTTTCAAGTCATAGGCCCATTGCACACATTTTTAGGACCATGCAAAGGTTCTTTGATTCACCTTCCTGATTGTATTAAATTATGATGTATAATAATTAAATTATATCCCTTGTATAATACAGCACCACTTATTAGAGCATGTTTTAAATTTATTACTTTGAACATTTTTCCAGTAGGCAATGAAACAAAACATATGAACCAATGATGACAAAACTACCCAGTTCAGAACATTTCAACCATAAAAGGCCACTCAGACTCATTGCAATCCATCAATATCAGCAAATATGCACAATCTCTGCAGAAGTAAAAGTCACCTGAATAATTCCACATTATAGACATGTGTAACTAATGAAAAGGTTGCTGCTAGCAAACAACTTTATATTTCAGCGTTTCATCTACAAATTCAGTGCCTGCTGCACTTGAAGAATAAATTGCCTATGTTACATAAAAAAATGGTAAGCTGGTAATATTTCAACAGGGAGTGGATGGCAAACCGAAAACAGGTTCATAGTTTCTAGGCATTTCATCTAAAGGAGGACATAGGACTGCTACACCCCACCCCCCTTAAAATACAACACAGTATACAACCTCCCTACAATAGTTCAAGTCAGACCAAGACATACAATATCCAAAACTGTAAACAACTAGTTTACAACACTTTCAGTTGCCTATGCATCTCAAAGTTACAAAAAAGCTCACAAACCCCCAGTTTGTTTAACTACATTCTCTACAATTTGGTACAGCCTATGTCACACGGTCAGAAAAGTACAGGTATGCTGAATAGCCTATTCAGACTTTACTGCTCCACTGTCAATTCATTATGTATTATACTAACATGCTGTGTGTCTTACAGAATGTCTGTACAGTTCTGCTATGTAATGTATGGGTCCCTATCAGTTCAACAAAAAATCATTTCAGAGAATGGCATTTTCAGTGCACTTACATCGAATGTGCCATTTGTCGAACTGTTCATATTGAGATTGCAGTATAGTGAGGATCAGGAAATTTGCCCTTTCCCCACTATAGTACGACCTCGGAGTTGGTATATATAATTAATGAGGGTGGGGGGCACAGCCCCCCATGTGAGGGAATTTGATGAACAGCATTTCTGATGAGATGCCATTCGCTGAACTGACGGTTCGATGTAGTAATATAGACCCATAATGTACCTTCCAAACTGAATGTACTTTCTATTTAATTGCCCACTTCTTAACAGAATCTATTATGATCTGCTTCCCTTTAATATTATTTACTATACTATCATGGACACGGGTTAAGGTTCAAACCAACTGTAAACTTAACAGTTTATTTTCCTCAACAAATAGTTGTCTGCTTTTTCATATATTTCATTTTACAATTCCAGTGCTGCTCGATAGGTTTACTGTATATTCCTACCAGACACAGACTACTTTTGTTTCAAATAAGCAGACTAAGAGACAACAGCTTTTGGAAAACTATCATACCTAATAATGATGTTAGCAGAAAACAGACATTTTAGAATATATTTTAATCTGTCAATTTAAGCACGTATTCACAATCTGCATTACTGTTTGAACAGAATCTTCCTTCAAGTTACTGATATCTGAAAATACTATTCCTAATATGCCTCTCACCTAGATCTTACCAACATTTTCTATCCAACTGCGGTAAAATTACTTAGTAGTACATGGAATGATTATGCTTCAAAATCTGCAAAAAGGTAAGCTTGTCATGCGCTTCTCTAATGCCACAGAAGTACTTAACTACTTTTGTTATCCATGTTTCTGAGCTATTAAGGTCTAGTCTTGTGCTACAGTGCACATAGCAGCCATCATAAAACAGCGATGGGAAGTAGTGATAGCTTTAAAAGATGTGATATGCTTTACAGTTCACACTCGTACCACTTACTCATGTGTGTTAACTTTAACCCTGCTGCTGCTACCCCTCACGTCAACCATACACATTACCTTATGAAAATAACTTCCCCCAACAGTGCCACTACGCATATAACAAGACAGTACGGTGAGATACACATAGAACAAGACAGTGCGGTGAGATACACATATAACAAGACAGTGCGGTGAGAAGGCAGATGTTAGGCATAGAGGTGCTGGAGACTCCCTGACTGCATCTTAAACAACAACAAATAAATCGATAAAATAACAATTAGGAGAATGCAGGTTCAGATGCTGCAATGGTACTCTATGTCTGCCTGTCCATCATAATATTATGGAAAGCAGCAGGCCTTACATCTACTGAGCCCCTTCCCCCATTCAGACTCCTGTGTAAATACAACATAGAAGAGCAAAATGCTTACATTCCTCTCTGATATGTCATTTTCAAAGCATAAATTTGCTTAATCCCATACACTGATTGACATTCATCACTGTTGCCAATGCAAATCATCAAAAGGGTTGTATTTTGATTCAGAATGACATACATAATATTCCCACCAATCTGAAAAGTCTGAAAGTACTTTTCAAGTAAAATATAAATGCTTTTACAGTGTCTTCCCTCTATAAAGTGTTCTTACACTGAAAGATGACTGATCGGCTACTTCCTGAATTTTGTATGACATTTAATCTCTCAGAATCATGTCATTTTTTAAAGAGAAACACTTGCTTTTACTAATTTTGACTTTACAACAACTGAGCTATGGTATGTCTGGATATAAACTGCATTCTCACTCCAAACAATAGCCATATGGTTATGCCTGTCTTTTTTGTTTGTTTTTTAGACCTTTTCTGTATATCTCTAGGCACTACCAATAAATAATCATAACTCTAGAAACTGTTGGGCATTTTCCAGTAATATTTTTGAGGAATCTATTTAAACACAAAGTATTATAGTACTTACCTACTACTTTTCAGTTGCAGTGCAACATTTCATAAGTACCTAAACCATGTTTGAAACATGTCCGTTCGTGGTCTGCTATGTAGTCCAAACATCTTCTGGAATTCAGATTCTGTGCAGGGAAGATGAAAATTCAGTCACACAGACACAACAGGTGTTTGTGACCTGTTTCTGTCCTCAGCGTCTGTGCAAATGGAAGCAAAGGGCATTCTTAAAGAAGAACACCCTTAAAAAAAAGTATTTTTTTTTAATTAAAAGAAAATTAATGTCCTGGCTGCGACTAGTTGTCGCTGCAACAGTGCACTACAACTGATTTTATTTTTTCTGAACAATACGAGGCGGTCTCCATTTTCTGGGCAGTGTCAATTAATTCTGGACAGTCCAGAAGAATTCTGGATGGTTGGCAAACCTAGTTGCTTATCTTCCTACAGCCTGTCTCAACAAATAAAAATCCCTTATTGTTACTATTACCTAAGTTGCCTGTATTTATAAAAAAATGTTGTTATTCTAGGTGATTTTTATCTTAAAATACCTAGTTCCCCGTGGAAATGACACTGCCAAATTCCTAGCCAATACCAACCATATGCAGTTAGTTAATAACGCTTCTGGCCCAAATCTCCGAACCAACAACAGTTCACCCCCTGGATCTGCTAATCACTAACAACCCTCCCATCATCTCCAATATATCTGTTCTTCCACCCTTATTCAGTGACCACTCCCCAATAACCTTACAAATTATCCATCATTCACCAAAACTGTCTCCCAAACTTGTTATCTTCATACCCAAATCCACATTCAACAAAGGAAACCTCAAAAAACGCCTAATAACTTTTGACTGGTCTCCCATTGCCAACTTATAGACCAGCAGTTCATCTGCCACAGCTTTTACACATACCCTCTTTCAACTTCGAGGTGCATTCTTCCTGCTCACAGCATCTTTTCAAATACCAAAAAACCCTATCTAATCACTGAACTAAAAGCTCTGCTCAAATTTAGGGACAATGCATGGTCTTCATGAAGACAAAACCCCTCATCAGAAAATCATACTACATTTACCTCTCTATATAACCTAGCCAAGCAAGCCATATCTAGGCATAAAACAAAGAACTTGCTCTGCTAGGCAAACCCACACATTTCTGGCAGGAAATAAATCTTCTCACATGCTAAAAATCCACATATCCCACCTGCTCCCTTATCAACATCTATCATACCTTTCAAATGTACAGATTTTCACAGAATGTCCAGATTTTCCCCTTATATATTTGGTCCGTTTTTCATAAAATTGTGGTTTTCTGGTAAACTAGTGGCAAATCATTAAAGACTGACGTTAGAAAATAAAAGACAGACATTTGAGTTTCACAATAATGACAGACATTTGAGTTTCAGACTTTATCCTCTTCAGAAAATTCATGCTAATGCAAAACCTGTTATTCTATCAACTTTCTAAGTTTGTAAGAGCAATATTTAAAAAATGTCCCTATTTTTGGGCCTTAGTCCCACCTTTATTTATGGCTTTGTCCTGATTTCTTGCTCAGAGAGGTTGAGAGGTATGCCATCCAGACCTCTAAAGGATATTACTCAACTTCTGATTTTCTCTAGGAAATCAGGCACCTCTCTAGCACTGCAACCTCTATCTCTTTTTCCCCCCAACTCACCTAGACCACCTCCTTTTATCCCCTTGTTCTATTTTTAAAAAAATTACTCACAAAGACCTTCAGCCCCCCACTATAAAACATACCCCTGTATGTACCCCCGGTGCAGACAACCTACTCCCTTAGTTTATATCACTTTGCAAGGACTTCTTTGCCACACGTCTTCTCCATATTTATAACCTCTGCTTAACTTAAAATACAATTCCAAAGATAGGGACAACTGTACTTGTCGAACCCCTTCCCAAACAGCCTGTGCCAGAAAATGCCTCTGACGTCTGCCCTATCTCCATCCTCCCTACACTTGAGAAAATACTTAAAAAAGTAATCTACAACTAATTGTCCATTTACATACAACAGTACCACCTCCTCACACTTAAACAAAATGGATTCTGGGCTGGACAGCACTGTCACTTTCAGATGAGATCCTTCTCAATATGAATAAAGGAATCCTTTCAGGAGCTCTCTTCATTGACCTTACTAAAGCTTTTGATTGTATTGACCACTTCCTGCTACTCTCTCTAAGAAATTAGGGTTAACCAAGGCTGTCACCTGTCACCTAACACACATGTATTTCTGAATCAAAATAGGCTCATCCCTATGACTTCCACCACCTCTTATAGGAGGAGTGCCCCCAGGGATCCATACTCGCCCCACTGTTACTTTCAACCTTTATTAACAAACTACCTTCTGATCTCTCTAACCTTTTTTTTTTACTCTTTATGCAGATGACATGGTTATTCTACAATCCAATCCCTTACATTCAACTATTTAAATCCAGCTTCAGTCTGACCTGCACTCCCTTCATTCTTGGCTAAACAACCACAAGCTACTCCTAAACTCTTCTAAAACAAAATGTATGATATCTGCAATCTCACAAAAGCTGAAAACAACTCCTAAAAACCTCAATGCCACAGTCCTCAATCATTCCCCAATGGAAACAACCATGTCCTTTAAATGCTTAAATTTATGGCTACAGCCAATCACTTAACTTCCAAAGCCACACACAAAACACTAGGAAAAAGATCAGTTGCCTTTTATACGCATCCTAGAAAATACCGCCCTTTCTCTCCAGGCCAGCTTGAACTGCAATAGGCAAAGGAGTCCTCCTTGTTCAACCTGAATACAGGCTCGCCATCATAGCCACACTCTCAGAAAAAACTCATCCACTCTACAGTCCATTGAAAATGAAGTCTGCCAAATTCATTTGTAACCACCCCCCTTAGGAACCCCCCTGTATCACTCTTTCCAAAATCAAATGGCTGCCAGTTTTCTACAGTGTTAGACTACTCCAAAGCTCTCTTCTTTTCAAGCTACTTCATCCAGTGATTTCCCACCTATTGCAGCCAGATTCCATAATAAAACCACCCCCTACAGCCCCCACAACTCAATTAACTCCCACGCTGTAGACACTCCAAACCAAATTGCACTGTACTGATTATTCCTTCTCCATTCTTACACCCAAACTCTGGCTATTCCTGCCCTCATCTAAAATAAGTCTCCTGTTTCCCCACATTCAGAGTACAACTCAGAAGACACCAATATCAAAAATCTGACTGCAAGTGCTTTTCCATGAGACACATAACCTAACTCCCTCCTCACCTGCATCACATCTGCTTTGACCCTCTGTTATCAATACTGCTGCTTCCCTTTCATATTTACTGCTAAAATGAATTCATATTTGTTTTCCTGTTCTGTTAATAATATTTACACATTGTTTCAATTGTCTATGGGATTATCTGCTTTCTGTGATTACCCCATTTTTGTGAATTTATTCTGTTTTATTTTTTTTTGTGAATTTCTTCACCCAGGCTGTGCCTACAAATGGTCTAATGTGATCAGTGTACTACCCTTGTAAACAGACTAACCAACTAAATAAATAAAACTGTCATCTGGAAATATTAGGGTCTATATTAGAACATTGAACATTTAACAGTTCAAATCACTAAAGGTCAATCTTTAGTGATCGAACTGTTAAAATACTGAATGTTCGTAAAAAAACTAAAAAAAAAACAACTAAAGAGTGTAGGCAGGGGGGCAAGCCCCCCTGCACCCCCCACATGGGTGGCTGTGCAGCCCCCCCCACTACTTAAATATACCAACTTCAAGACCACACTACATTGAAGTAAACGGAAATCTCCCCTTACGGAGATTTCCGTTTACCCATTCAATGTTCTGCACTTTCGCTATTCTCGTGTCGACAATGTCAGATTCGACATTGTCAGCTTTCAAGAATTTAATATAGACCCAATTATTACAATACTATAATATTCACTGTACATGTGATTACTACACTACCTGGTAAACATAATGCATGCTGAACATATTTTGCATTATCTGTGTATGCCCCTACTGTCAGTATATTGAGTAGCATGTCAACTGCTATTTAAAAAAAAAACAGTGTAAGAAACTTCTCTGTGTGGAAGATTTATAGTCCATATATCTCTAGTTAATCACTGTATATTAATCAGATCAGACAAAAGTAGTAGAAGTAGCGAACTTAAACTCGTCTTAAGTAAAATAAATAAATAAATAAATAATACATAATTGTACAGAATTACTAAGTATTCAAAAGTAATCCAAGCAAGGCAGGCAGTCTGTTTCCAGTTGAATATCCTTTATTAAGCACACAGACAAGCAATCCAAGTAAAACAAAAATAGAGTAATAGTTTCCTCACAAGCTTTCTAAATATATATATATATATATATATATATATATATACTTTTTATCAGGCAAGGGAGTGGTTTATTGTCTGTGAACCAAAGTGTTATTTGTACACATGTTAAATTCACATCCATTCCCCCATCAGTGTGACATTCCAGCTGGTGCTGCCTACTTAGTAGCTGTCATAATAATATAACCCTTGTTGTTGTTGTTTGTCTTTCGGCTTTTCTCGGTTAGGGGTCGCCACAGCGAAACTCCAGTCTGCTAATAATATAACCCTTATGTACTTTAAATAAAATTTATAATGATGTGGCACCTCTCATTTAACCAGCTTATTAAGTAGATTATTAAGTCTGTGATTTTATCCAAGACAATATACTACATGGCTGTAAATATATCAACATTAGCCCATTTGGCAATCAAAACATATATATAAATGTGGTGGTGCTGCGGTAGCATTGTCGCCTCATAGCAAGACGTTGTCCCGTTCGATTCTCAACTAGAGCGTTTTCTGTGTGGAGGCATACGTGAATGGGGCGTGCCTTCATTGACGGTTGTGCGTCAGGGCTGGTAACCCGATACGTAAAAATCCACTACCAATCATTAGCGGACCGGTGTTCCGCTGTGGCGTTCCTTAACCAGGAAAATCCGAAAGACACAAACAAACACTTTGCATGTAAAAAATCAAGTGTAAAAATCATATTCTATTTTTCATAACCTATAGTTAGCAAAGATTGCTTTTGTCCTTCTAGACTTCTTCAGGTCTGTGTACAAGAACCCTAAAAATTATCTATAAAAATATATATAATTATATAATTAGTTAGTATTGTTATTACACATCATTATGAATAAAGTGGAAAAAAGAAAAAATAATAATAAAAAAAATAAATGTATGATGATGGAAACAAAATATACACTTAAAGTACAACTGATTTAAAATGATATTTAAAACCAACTGGTAGAATAAAATAAAATGAATAAAATTAGTCATGTAAACAATGTGGCAATTTTCTAAGTTCCAATGTACTTTTAATGTACTTTTAATTTTAATTGAAGGAAGCCTGGACTAAATTACTACTGTTCAATTAAATGTGTAAGACCGCGGTGGTGCAGTGGTTATCATTGTCACCTCACAGCAAGAGGTACTCCCATTTGATTCTCAGCTGGAGCGCCTTCTGTGTGGAGTCTGCATGTCCTCCCCACAGTCGAGTGATGTTCAAAGACATGCAGGCAGGTGTGTGTGTGAATGGGTGTGCCTTCTTTGAAGGTTGGGCGTCAGGCTGGCAACTTGGCACCGTAAAAAAAAATCCACTGCCAATCATTAGCAGACAGGAGTTCCATTGTGGCGACCCCTAACCAGGGAACCAGGGAAAGACAAGAACAATAACACTTTGTTTTACATCACAATAAACCACTCCCTTCCCTGATAAAAGTATATATATATATATATATATATATATATATATATATATATATATATATATATATATATATATATATTTAGAAAGCTTGTGAAGAAACTATTACTCTATTTTTGTTTTACTGGGATCGCTTGTCTGTGTACTTAATAAAGGATTTTCGACTGGAAACAGACTGCTTGACTTGCTTGGATTACTTTTGAATACTTAGTAATTCTGTACAATTACATATTTTTTATTATTTTTTTTTTTTTTTTATTTTTTTTTTTTATTTAAGACAAGTTTAAATTAGCTCCTTCTGCTACTTTTGTCTGATCTGATTAATATACAGTGATTAACTAGAGATATATGGACTGAAAATCTTCCACACAGAGAAGTTTCTTAAACTGTTTTGTTTTTGGACCCACTACACTTGTTTAGTGGGTTACCATGGTGATTACTTGTTTTTTTCTGCTGTTATTTAATTGCATTAACATTTCTACAGATATGCAATTGGTACTCATGTGTACTTGGGTAATATGTTTAGCCACAGCTGCGAAAGTTATTTTTCCATTTCCTTATTCATACAGATTTTCCCTGCGTGACAAAGCTTATCATAAAAGCACATGATAAAGGGTTATATAGCTGCTAGTGCTGTTCAGTAGTGGTACGTGAGTGTATTGTTAGAGGTTCACTATCCATTGCATTACTAGCATGTGCATAACACTACTGACTTGCTGTTGCACATTGCTTTATATGGTATATATTTTCAGTATAGTACATGTCGCTCATCCCTCTCTAACATAGATGACAAGCAGGTGGGGTATTTTGTTTAGATTCTTTAATACATAGAAACACATCAGGATGGATAACAGCATCATAAAATATAAACAAACTGGTTAACAGACAGGCGTTACATACATACATGCTTACATCTCAACAGCTTACTACAAAATGGCAGTCAGGCTCGCACGTGCTCTGTATTTATACACTTGTGCAAGCCCTTGGATAGCTTCTTAAAGATACATGCCCGCATATTGATCTACATCCTCTCTCTTAAAAAGATTGCCCTTAGTAAAAACAATATTAGAGTTAGACATGCATTACTATAGACATTAGAAACAAAACACAATGCTCATGTCCAAGTTGACGTGTATCTGCTATATGGTTTGGAGATATGACCAAATAATGTAACATAACAATCTGGACTGAATTCAGCAGCAGGGACAGTCTTCAGTAAACAACTCATATTAGGAACTTCTGGATTTGTCATAGGAATGTGAATATTCTCTGGAACTTCCTCAGGAATTGAAACACCGGACAACTCACTCTGAGATAAAGAGTCTTTCTAATAGGCTATGTGCTGTGGTATAAGCTCAGACACCAGTCTCAAATGTTTCAAATTCCACCTAAACTCTGCTCCTTGTGATTCCACAATGTACGATCCCAGCTCTGGGCAAATATTCTTCATGACACCAATCATAATAACCTCTGGATGTTTGAGGGGTTTGCTGGTTTTACCATAGTAGGACTTCTGGTTTAGGCGTTTCTTCAACAGATTGGCTTTCACTGACCTGTTGATCTTGATCCATGGAACCAACAATTGACTACTGATTGGTAATGTGGTTCTAGTTTGTCATAACAGAAGTCTCTAGGCAAGATGTTATCATAAGGAACTTTTCTGAGATTCAAGAGAATCAGAAAGACATAATTATTATCTCATTTTGACTTCTCTAGTAAATGTCTTGCACTTTGAACTGCACGTTCTGCCAAACCATTTGACTGCTGGTACTCAGGGCTACTAGTGACAGGAGTAAAGTCCCATTCTTCGGCAAATCTTTTGAACTGCTGGCTTGTAAGCTGCGTGCCATTGTCAGAAATAACTTTGTGTGGACTACCATGTACTGAAAAATGATGCTTCATCTTAGTAATGACAGTACTGGATGCTAGATTGGGAAGTAGGTCAATCCTGAACCAATTAGAATAAGAGTCTACTAACACCAAATAATGTTGATCATTACACTCAAAGATGTCGGTGGCTGCTGTCGACCAAAGTAGTTCAGGAATCTGGTTTAGCTAAAATGGCTCCTCCTGCTGATGTGGCTTTGCACTATTACACATGGAACAAGATGAAAGTACTCAATGTCTTGTAACATAGAAGGCCAAAATACTAGTCCTCTCGCTCTTCTTTTGGTAGAGTCAGTTCCTGTGTGACCCCAATGCAAGATAGTAATGTACTTTGGGAGCAAGGACTTTGGAACAATTACTTTTGGACCTTTCATATTGATACCTTTGTCAGACAAAATCTCATCTCTGTATGGAAATAAGTTTGCACTTCTTGAGGTAAACTAGATTGCTTTGACAGCCATCCTTGATTGATGAAGTGGTTGAGCCTTTGAAAAACTAGATCTGTGGCTGTGTGATCTCTCAACTCATCAAGATGTATGGAAGAAAAATTTCTCACTTCCATGACTTTAAAATCAAGTTCCCATTCTTGTGCTGTTCTGTGGTGTTTCTGGGCAATCTGGGCAATGTATCAACATGATAAAGAAGTTTGCCTTTCTTGTAGGCAAGATTGGAATTATACTTTTTCAATCTCAGCATCATACATTGCAGTCTGGCTGGAGCTGAATGAATAGGCTTTTTCAAGATACTGACTAGAGGTTGGTGGTCTGTTTTGATCTAGATAGATCTACCATAAACATAATTGTGGAACTTCAAACATGCAAACACAATTGCTAAAAGCTTTTCTCAATCTGGGCATACTGCATTTCAGTTTGGATAAGAGTTCTTGATGCACAGGCAACAGGTTGATCCTCTTGTAGAATGACTGCACCTACACCAAGTTTCAAAGCGTCACAGGAAATTGTAACTGGTTTGTGAACATCATAGTGTCTGAGAGTTGGTAGACTAGCAATTCTATGTTTCAGGACATCAAATGCTCTTTGTTGCTCTAACCAAGACCATGATACATCTTTACATGTCAGCTCTCTGACTGGTGCTGATATTTGACTCTACCCAGGAATGAACTTGCCTAGATAGTTAACCATGCCAAAAAAACATTGCAGGGCTTGAACATTTTCTGGAGCTGGCATCTCAAGAATGGCTGTTTTCCTAGAAGGGTCTGATGTAAGCCTGAACTGGCAAATAAATGACCAACATAAGTAACCTCTTGTAGCCTGAATTTGCATTTCTGTGGAATGAGCTTAAGATTCTCTTGACGTGCTCTTTGTAGAACTTTTCTGAGGTTTCTGTCATACTCAGCTTCACCATGACCTCCTACTAGTATGTTGTCTACTATGATAGCACAAGGATACCTAGAAAAAGAGTTGCTCCATTGCATGTTGAAAGACTTCACTTGCAGAATTTATCCCAAATGGCATTCTCAAAAATCTGTACCTGCCAAATGGAGTACTGAATGTAATGAGAAGTGATGATTTTTTCAGAAGCTGAATTTGCCAAAATAAACTCTTTGCATCTAAGGCAGAAAAAACTGTGGCATTTGGCATCAAGGTTGTGACTGTGCGCATTGGATGATGAGGTCTTTTTAGTGCTTTGTTCAAATCTCGTGGGTCAATACATATTCTGATGTCATCTGAGCTTTTCTTATGAGCTACCACCATGGATGATATCCATTCAGTTGGAATTGCAACTAGACAAATCACTCTTTGTTGCACCATTTTATCTAGTTCAGCTTTAACTCTGTCCTGCACGGCTACTGAAACCTTTCATGCTGGCCTGATAAATGGACTGACATCTAAATCTAACTTGATGGAGAACACAACTGGAAACTTCCCTAGTTTGTCTTTGAAAAGATGAGCATAGGTAGAAAAAATGTACTGGGAGAAATTAGAGTAGTGGTCTTTTAAGCTAACTTGGCGGACTTCCTTATTAAATGAAAGCTGTCCCATTTTCAAAATGTCTCTAAGCCCTAATAATGACTGGAAGTGCCTCTTTATCATATAAAATAATAAATCATAGCTTCTCCCAGAAGAGTAACATGAAAGCATACTGAGCCTTCAGTTTGAATTTCTTCACCACCATAAGCAGCAAGGCCAAATCAAGCTTTTCATCATGACACACTCTAGCAAATGTTTCTGCCGACATAACATACCACTTGTAACCTGTGTCAATTTGAGCTGTATGGGTTTTCCATTTATCGAAACAATACAAAATACTTCATTCTTTGCCCTTAAATCTACTGCATTGACTGTTTCATGAAGCACTGACACACCATCAACATGAAGAGTAGGGTTGCAGCTTTCTAACTGATCAACTTGTTTCTTAAAATGTTCCCTTTTAATAAAAGACTGCAGGCCTTTTGATTTACAAAATCTCTTGAAATTATTCAATTTATTGCATTTGTGGCATTGCTGACCAAAAGCTAAACATTTTTCCCTTTTAGATTCATGACTTCCACCACAATTATGACAGCTGGCAATGAAACTCGGTTGGGGCCCATGCTTTGAACTTGCTGACTCACTCTTATGCTTCACTGAGACTGTGCAAACTCTGGAATTTGCTAGAAAATTCTGGGGTTAATCAGTGGGTGTGGCAGGGGTTACAGTTGCTACCATGTGCTTGGGCCTGTTTCTTTTAATAATGTGCTGTATAATATCAACATGAGCTTTATCATTGTGCCATCTAGAGCTATTCTCATTTGTAAGCATATTTGTGTGCTTTTCTGTGAGCTCGTATATCTGACAAATCTCAGTGGCCTTATTCAAAGTTAAATCACTGTCACTAAGCAAAATCTTTCTCACAGTATCATTTTAATGCCACACACAAGTCTGCTTTTTATCAACTCATCCCTAAATCACTAAATCTGCATGCGTTAGCCTTATTTCTCAAGTCAGTTATATATGTTTCAAAAGTTTCACCAGGCTTTTGAACCCTTGTATAAAATAAGTGTTTTTCCATTGTAACATTTGTCTGGGGTTACACATTTCTCTAAATTTACATTTTAGGCACTCAGGGTCTTCCCTTGACTGAGCCAGTACAACAACATGGTGGTTTCCCCCTCTCCTCTGTAGATAGCAGGTGCATACACAAATGAATGTTCCCTTTCTATGGCTTCTGACCCAGCTAAATTAAGCAGGATAAATGCCTTTGTATGGTCATCTTTATCAGAAAATGCAGCCTGTATGAAAATGTTGTACTCTTGCTCACTTTCCAGTTCTCAGCAATATTACTGTCAAACACAAGTGCACTGGTTTTTCTAAATCCGTCTGCCATGCCCACAAAGTATGCACAAACACACTGAAAATATGGCCCTTGTAATTATGTGCAAACTGTTCTGTGGGCTTGAAATAACATTCAAATGCACAATAAACTCTTCAAAATACTGTACTTTGTGAAATATGCTCTGAAATGGCTGTATTCTGCAAAATAACTTTACTGTAATACTGCATAAACGTGAACACTTTATACACTTCTGATAACTCAGATATCTTTGATTAATACAAAAAATATGTGCTTAGTGAAAATGCAGTTGTTTTCTCTTATTTTATTCATTTTATGCGATTTGGACTTTATTTCAAACATTTTCCATTGTAATTTGAATATTTTTATCAATATCAGACATATTGGTTTATGTGAATATCACTTAGAGTGTTCTGTATGCCTCATTTCATATTTTGCAAATAAGAAATAGTGCTGAGCAAGTTTTAACATCTGAAATTCATTTCTGACCTATATTGCTAAGTATGCGTGCAATAGGGATGATTCACTCCTATATATTCCTCCAGTTTCAACTGAGTGCTTCTCGATGATTCACTCGTGTATATTCCTCCAGTTTCAACTGAGTGCTTCTCAATCTCGAACTGAAGAATTTGGATTCCATCCTGACTTCAAATCCGTTAGACATGCCTCTTCTGACATCATGTCGCTCATCCCTCTCTAACATAGATGACAAGCAGGTGGGGTATTTCATTTAGATGCTTCAATACATAGAAGCACATAGGTTCATAGGTGTTTACTAGGCTAATGGCCCTAGAGTCTTTACAAATCTAGCCCATAGGATTATCCTGGCATTGTGCCACCCAAACATAGTTCCTAGTGCCTCTGTCAAGTAGAGCAACTGGAGTGATCCCCGGGGTGAATTTTCTATTTCCCATCCACTCATCAAGATTTCTCTTGAAGAGGGCCAGTGTGATGCTCTGCTTGACATGTATGTGAAGCCTATTGCATAGCATGGGCAGTCTCTGGTTTATGAACCTGTCCCTCCAGCATGTTCTGTTGATTGTGGTAATGAGGTTGAGGTCTCTGTAGTGTGTGGTGTGGAGGGATTGGGATTTCTTTAGCTGCAGCATTTCTAACAGAGTTGGGTCAGACATGGCTTTGTAAGTCAAGCAGAGATCACCTCTAAGTAGGCGATATGAGACAGAGAATAGTTGGAGTTTTTTGAGTCTGTCCATATAGGACAAGTGTTTAAGGCCTAGGATCCTCTTTGTGAGGTAATTTTGTGGCATCTCCAGTTGTTGCAGGTGTCTAGTGAGGTACATGCCAAATGGGGCATTGTACTCGATGATTGGCCTAATCAGGGAAGAGTACAGGGAGACAATGATTTCTTTCTTCCTGGATGCAAAACCCTTAGTAATGAGATGTGCCACAAAGAAGGACTTTCTGACCACAGTGGCAATGTGGTGGTCAAAAGAGAGGTTGTTGTAAACCTGTGTTCCCAGTTCTTTTATAACACCTTCTGTGTTCAGTGGACTACCATCAATGTGGTAATTTAAGGGAACCAGGTTTTTCCCATAGGGGATGAAGACACATCTTTTGGCATTGAGCTTAAGACCATGGTTCTGACACCAGTCATTGGTCTCATTGAGGCCTTTCTGTAGGATGTCAACATCACCTGGGGAGTTAATAATAGCTCCCAACTTGCAATTATCTGCAGACTTTGTCAGCCAGAGTCCCATTGTGTTGGCCTGGACTTCAGAGAAGTAGATACCAAACAGGAGAGGACCCAGGACCAAAGCCTGTGGGACTCCACTCATGACTGGTTGGCAGTCTGACTTGGAGTCAGCTACTTTCACACTGTGGGTTCTATCTGTAAGCCAGTTTGCAACCCACCTAGTGATATAGGGGTTGATGCCTAGCTTAGTAAGTTTTTCTATGATTCCTGAGTTGGGAATGGTATCAAAGGCCTTGGCCAGATCAAGGCAGGCTGTATGAACCACCTTACCTTCATCCACAGCTCTGGTGACTGACTCAAAGAGTCGACCAAGTTGAGCAGGCATGATCTACTCTTCACAAAACCAAACTGTGTAGGATCCAGAGTTTGGAGATTCCCTATATCCTTATTTTGTAGGTCCATGATGATGCATTCCATAGCTTTGCATATCAGACTCATCAGGCTAATGGGGCAATAGTTCACGGGGTCTGTAGTCTCTCCTCCTTAGTGGAGAAGGATGACTGTAGCAGTGCATCATTTGGTAGGGACAAAGCCTAAGGTGAGGCTGTGACTGAACAGGGCACACAGGTGAGGTGCCAGTTCACTCTGTAGTTCATGTACAACACAGCCAGGTATACTGTCAGGTCCCATAGAAGCTGTATTCTTGGCCTTGGACAGTGCTGTTTTAACGTGAGCAGCAGTAATATTGCATGCCTAGCAATCTACTGGTATTGTGATTGGTCCTTTGAGGGGGGGGCTAGAGGGGTAAAGTTAGCACTGAATCTGTCCACCAGTATATTTGCAATATCTGTTGGCTCGGTATAGGTGGTACCATTGTGCAGTAGCTCAGAGCAAATCTGGATATTGCATGGAGATTCTTTACATAACTATATAAGGCCTTGTGGTTGTCTTTACTATCTGCTGCAATTCTGTTTTCATAGCTAGCTTTAGAGGATTTGATGAGGGATCTCAACCTTTTATTGAGGCTGATAATGGAGTTTTTCCAATCTTGGGACATCACCTTATACTGCATCACTTTCCTCCTTCTGTTGTAGAATTTGTTTATGGCAGGGGACCACCAGATTGACTTCCTTTTTTTTTTTGAGGACAGCATCTTAGTTCTATTGGGTATGGTGAGATTGATGCATTTGTGTACGTTTGTACAGTGCATTGGTGTATGATTTGGCCGTCATGCAACTATTCTCCATTTGCATGGGTGCCGTGAAGTTAGCCACCTCTGTTTTTAGGAGCCCAAAATTACCTTTGGAGAAGTTTTTCATGGTGGTTACCTTTGTTGGGGGGTGGGGGGGGGTGGATTTCCAAGGTGATTAGCTTGTGATCGGATCTAACTTGGGAGGAGTTGACTATTGGTGTAGAGCACTGGTCACCCATGTTAGTAATGACCAGGTCAAGGATGTTACTACCTCTAGTGGGGGTAAGAACGAGCTGGTCCAGGGCATTGGAATTAATGAATTCCAGAAAGCCTTGGGCAAGTGTATTGGTACATGAGTAGTTTTCCCAGTTAATGGAGGGGTAGTTGAAGTCACCTAGTGTGAGAGTGTTAGGTTGTACCCTAATATTCTCCAGGGTGCTTAGGAATGTGGAGTGTGAATCTTGGGACATGGTTGGGGACCTATAGCAGGCTACAACCTGAATCGCTGTCTTACCCAATGTTAGCTGCACCTGAAGTATTATGTTGGGCTACCACTCTGGAGGTGTGCGCATCCTTTATGAATATGGAAACACCACTACCTTTGGAGCTTCGGTCCAAGTTCTTGGCCCGAAAGGTGTTGAATGAGTTGTAGCCTGGTAGTGCAGGGGTCCTTTCTGCTGCCTTGAACCAGGTCTCTGTTACAGCACAAATATCGATGTTCTCCATTTTAAGGAGTACTTCAAGCAAGTGCATTTTGAGATTTAGACTTCTAGAGTTGAGCAGCATCATAAAATATAAACAAACTGGTTAACAGATAGACCTTACATAAATACATGCTTACATCTCAACAGCTTACAAAATGGCATTCAGGCTCACACGTGCTCAGTATTTATACACTTGTGCAAGCCCTTGGATAGCTTCTTAAAGATACATGCACATATATTAATTTATACTGCTCAGACTGCTGCATTCTGACAAATAGTTGTAAATATACAGGCTTGACCATATTGCATGATACTCTAACTACATATGATATTCTAGATATACCAGCAAAATTTAGGTTTCGGCAACTTCACTCATTTCTTACTGTAGTGTTAAGTCCTGCATCATATGCATATTCCTCTGCAAGGCTATTTTGTTTTTGTTTGTTTGCAAATCTGTACAGTTTACATGTCTTAGGCTGACATTTGTGGATGTGTGTTTCCATAAGCCCTGCTCTATACAATAGCATGGTTATTTAGTATCACTGTGTGCTGCTGTCCCCAGATGGGTGCAGGAGGACAGTGAGCCATTACTTGTGATCACATAGGATGGACTGAAACAGTGTTTTGAGGGTTTACCTCTATGTGATGCCATCATGCAGAAGGGGACTGTGAGCTCTTAGGCATGGGTCTCACTTTAGGTGTGTCCTCTTCCCCTTCCTAAATTAACAATCCAGTCACCCAGTCCAGCTACTGTTCCTGGGTCTGAACTTGACCAAAGCCCAGGGCTACAAGGACTACCTGATTCACTCCAGTACACTGTTGTCCTTATTCCTCCCCTCAAATAGAGGTGAGCAAGCATAGTCTCATAATTCCTTTCCCCTGTCAGATCCTACAAGCACATGGGTGGCATAAATTAATCTCGATCAGAGTCATTGTTAGGGAGTAATCTGTATACATCAATGTAGCTAGCTTGCTCTGTACAACCTGCAGGCATTGGCACACACCATTGGATCAGCAAGTGTTTGTGAATACTGGCACTATGTGCTGCCAATCTATGAACATTTACACATTTTGCAAAGTGAAACACTGCATCATAATGAGACCCTTTAATGATGTATGGCAATGGAGGGTGCTGAATATGGTGGCCAATATGCCATATAAGTGTATAGTATTCTCACACATTCATATACATGGGATTATTACATCAACACAGGGAGATAGTGAAGTTGCATAATACAAAGCCATGTTCACTCATCTTTTATATCACATCCACAAAGCTGTATCACTTTATAGGTCTCTGTTGTATAAGTACATGTCTATAGTGTTCCTGCTGTGTTTTGCTGCTGTGTAAGTACATGGCTATGGTGCTACTGCCATGTGAGGTTGTTGTTTGTGAGGAACACTTTTGCCTGGAAGATACAAATTGTATATTGTGATACTTCATACAATTGTGAGTTTCATATGGCAACTTTGTAATGTAAATTGCGATACTGCCACTGTTATGCTTGTTATGATACAAATGCATGATTTTTCACATAGATGGATGTATTATTCATAGTTAGATCATGTTTTCAAATACATACAAATTTTACATATAAAGCTGTTTGCTGCCTGCAGCTGACCATGACAGTGTGCCACATACCATTACCATATGCAAACATTGCATATCTATGTGGCTAGGTAGAAAAGGTAATAAATATTTTCTCTCTTTTATATGTATATATGCATGTATATGTACATGAGCACATACCTCTATATATATATATATATATATATATATATATATATATATATATATATGTGTATATATATATATACACACACACACACACACACACACACACACACACACACATTCATAGAAAGAGAGATATAGATATATGTGCCTGTGCATAAAAAAATGCATAACCATAATGTAAAACAGTCAATGTAACATTGCATTGCTGCATTGGATAAGCATCTGTCTTGTCAATATTGCAATTCATGTGTATATCACACATGAATACTGTTTGTTACATTGCACCTTTAACTTTAGAGTACAATAGCACAACAATGTGTGGAATTCTCACTTGTGTATGTGTTCATATAACTATAATGTAAGCAACCTAATGTATATTGCATTAGTCTGTTGGATAAAATCTGCCTTGTCAATATTACTTTTCTTTTGCATACTACAGATGAATGTTATTTATTACATTTTACTTTCTTCAAAAACTTCAGAGTAGTACTTTGTAAGATTTCTTTGGATTCCACCCTCTGTCTTTTCAGTTCCTTTAGTCAACTCTTTTTCTTGCTTTGTAAAACTTTTAGGATGTAATGTTTTACTCTATTACTCTATTCCTTCTACTGGTGCAATTCCTGCAAGATGTTGTGCTATAGGATATAATCTGCCACTTCTTCCTTTAATTTCTGTTTAACTGACTATTTCTTTTTTTTTTTAAACAAGTTTATTAATTTTAACATACAAAATAAATATTATGACAATCTTATGCAAGTAGTTAACATGTAAACAATTATAACATCTAATAAAACAACTAAAGTATTTACAAAGACATCCACTCTAGATTAAATCAATGAATTAAACTGTGACATCTTACTAATAAAACTAAGACTGTTTTAACGAGTTTTGTAAGGTAACCCATATATTATAGTAAGATGTTTTCCTAATGGTTCTTGACTTTATTGTCATTAGTTCCATATGACATACTTCAATCATAACATTTTTAAATTCATTAAATGAAGGAGGAGTATCTGAAATCCAGTTTCTAGTTATTATTTTTCTAGCCACTGCTAGAATTGACCATAGTAAAGGAAGTTTAACTTTTTTAACACATTTAGGAACAGGGGTGTTAAATAATATAAGTGACTTAGAGACTATGAAATTATCTGTAAAAGAGCCTGCAAAAATCATTGATTAACATCCAATATTCCTTCAGTTTTATACAATCGTAAAACATATGTGCCCAATCAGCATTTATTTCTACAGTACATCTCTTACATATGTTATCTTTTTTGTTAATTTTTTTCATCATTAGGGTTATATAAAAAGATCTATGTAAAAATTTCCAGGTATAAAGTCTCCAATTAATAGAAGAAGTAGTTTTATAAGCAGATTCCAATATATATTGTTTATCTTGTTGTTTTGGTAATTCACCATTGATGGAATTGAAATAATTCCAGTAATTATCTGAACTATAATAGGTTTCATCTCTAATAATTTTATGTATATGTGAGAGCTTACCTTTATCAGAAACCCTTTGTTGTAAATTTAGTATCAAGTAGTCAATCAATATTGGAACAGATTCTTTAACTGTTAAAGACATTAAGTCAAGTTTGTTAGCAAGATGATGTCTAAAAGTCTGAATCTCTAACCAACATATTTCTCTCAAGTCAAGTTCTTGCTTTAAGAAGTCTAAATTTTTTACTTTATTGTCTGACAGCAACTGATACCAATACTTTAAATTATTCTCTGTGACTAGAAGTGTTCTTTCAGAGGTGGATGATAAAAGAATACCCTGTGTATATATTATGGGAAATAAGATAAAATTCCATTCCTTATACTTAGGATGCGTATATATAAAATTACGATATCTAATAATAATATTTGATGGGTAACTAGTTATATATTTTGGTGTAATAGCTAGGGTACAAAACTCTTTAAGTAACCATAACATGGGATTGTTTATAATAGTATTTTTGTGTGTTAATGATATTTTTGTGAAGTGCATGCTAATTAATTCCCAACATTCCTTCCATTTTGCAACATACGACTGATCTATTAGTAATGTTATAACTTTTATAATAGATGAGATAGTGTATAAATCAAAGTCTGGAAATGCTATACCCCCTTGGGACCAACTATTAGTATGTTTCTTTAATGCAATCCTAGGTCTATTAGGTGCCCATAAGAAATGTAACATTTGTGAATTTAATTTCTTAATAATTATTTTTGTAGGTGGGAGTATTATTGATTGTATTATGTATAATATCTTCGGGAGTATTATCATTTTAATAATTGTGAGTCTTTCTTCCATGGTAAAAAACATAAAAAGTATACAAATATCGTTGACTCCCAAAGTATCCTTGCAGCAAAACAAACAACAGCACTTGTAGCAGCAAAAACTGTCAGGATACACCACGAGAATAAATCGTAAAAAACTTCTTTATTCACATAAACGAAAAACGGATAAGCGCTTTCACATGCTCAACGCATGCTTCATCAGATCGATTAAACTAGATATTCAATTTCCTTTTATACATAAAACTCACCAATCATGTCCTCTAACTTAATTGGTAATTAAATAATTTGTTAAACACTCAAATGTTTATAACCAATCTATTTCACATTTCAGCTGTGAGTCTTAAAGCAGTATATATTATTTACATTCATTCAAACAAATAACATCAGATCTAGCGCTCACTTCTTGTATATGTATAAAAGTTATTAAAAACATGTTTGTGTGTATTATATATACTTATAATAAAAACTGTTAAAACATTTATAAAACCTTAGTATAACATTTTGAATCCATCTAAAATATGCTGACATCAGATCTTGTCAACGACAGCAAACAAATACAAAGAGCAACTTAAAAACAAGTGCATTAGCTGCATTAATAAAGCATCATTCCACCTTTCCACCATGATGCATCAATCCCTTTTAAACGATTAACCTGAGCTCAGTGTTTAAAGCATAAATAACTATAACTATAATCAAAGCCAACCTCATTCCGTTGACTTCTTAATATCTTAGTTGCGGGCATATTTCATAACTCTCACCTCTCACCTCGCATTACTAAGAACAACTATTTGAGCAAGAGATAGCTGTATTAGTAAATTCCTACTTACTTTCTAATACGTGATATACTTTAAATGTTCAACTCCTTCTCCACTGCATTAACAAACTAGCTGACTGTTTACCTATAGTACGCTGCAACCCGTCATATGATGGGAGTATTATTGATTGTATTATGTATAATATCTTCGGGAGTATTATCATTTTAATAATTGTGAGTCTTTCTTCCATGGTAAAAAACATATTATTCCAGCTATTGAAATGAGTTTGTATATTATGAAGACATTTACTATAATTATGATGTATAATGGATTTAATATCTTTAGTTAATATTATGCCTAAATAAGTTATTTGACCTGAATTGGGTATGTATTTAAGAAAATCACTAGTCAGAACGTTTTTCCCTGTGTATATTGGTAATATTTTAGTTTTTTCTTCATTAAATATCAATCCTGAAATATTCTTGAAATCTGTCATCTTATCAAATAATGACTGCATAGAAGAATTTGTCCCTGCTGATGTAATTAAAACATCATCTGCAAAAAGTTGAATTTTAGATATTGTATTTTCGTCTATAATAAATCCATCTATATCATTGCTGTTCCTAATCAAATTAGCCCAAGGCTCCATTATTAAAGTAAATAACAATGGTGAAAGTGGACACCCTTGCTTTGTGCCTTTTAATATGGGTATCCTTTGTGAGACATATGTTCCAATTTTAATGTATGCCAACATTCCTTTATATAAATGTTCAGTTAAATTCACAAATGTATTAGAGAAATTTGTACACTTCAATAAGATAAACAGATAGTCCCAACTTACTGAGTCAAATGCTGAACTAATATCAAGGCTTATGAGTGTCAAATCTTTCTTTTTTCTGTTTGCATAATCAATCAGAGTTAAAGTTCTCCTTATATTATCAAAAGTATTTCTATTTGTAATAAAGCCTTTCTGATCTATATCTATTATACTTGGAATGATTGTCTTTAGTCTGTCAGCAAATATATTCATGAACATTTTGTAGTCAACATTAAGTAGTGAAATGGGCCTGTATGATGTGCAACTAGTTGGATCTTTATTGGGTTTCAAGATTGGTGAAATAAATGTGTATTGCCAAGATGGGGGTATTATCAATTCATTTTGAGCTGAAATAAAAACCTTATGTATTAATGAATAGGTACTCTTAGGAAGGATTTTATAAATCTCAGGAATAATACCATCATTACCTGGTGCTTTGTTTAATTTAAGTTTATTTATTTGTGTGATAACCTCTGTATGTGAAATATTTCTATCTATTAATCCAGCTTGTTGTTTATTAAGTTTTTTGTTCATATTTGTAATTATAAAGTTCTTTATTCTGTCTTTAGATTCCATATTAATGTTATTATGGTTAATGTTATGAAAGTGATTTCTAAATTCATCTAATATTTCTGTTAAACTAGAAACATTCTTCTTTTTCCTTGAAGAGAAAATTTCTTTGATGTGATTTTGTTTATTAAGCCTTTTCGTTTTATTTTTAAGTCTATGTAAGTATTTGGGACTTATTGAGTAAGACAAAAATTTTTATTTCTCTAATGTTATTTTGACTTTGTGATTTAAAATTTCTTTGTATTTCTCATTTAATTTGTTTATTTCCTCAATTACTTTTTTGTCCATAATATTTTCCTTATTATTATGTTTATATGAGTCTAATTTGTTTTGTATGTCTATTAATTCCCTGTCCCAAGTTTTCCTTTTGTTATTATACCATCTGATACTTTGTCCATATAAATAAGATTTTAGAGCATCCCAAATGTAAATAATGGTGACATCAGGTGTAGTATTTAAGTCCAAAAAATGTTGTACCTCTGTAAGTATATAATATTTATAATCTTTTAGTTGGGTTAGGTATGCAGGTATTCTTTTGATCTGAACATTATGAGTAATATTTACCATAAATTCAAAGACAATTGAATTATGATCCGATATAGGGCATGAAATGATCTTAGAATTAGTTAAGTCAATTACCAGTTGGTTAGAAATAAAGACTCTATCTATTCTTGAATAAGTTCTATGTCTGTTATAAAAAAAGGTATATGGTAATTATTTAGAATCTGTCTGATTATTAATATCATTCAAATGATATACATTAATGAAATCCTTTAAATGTTTTGCACTAGATGTGATTTTCCTTTTTCCTATAGTAGTAGTATCTTTTTCATGTAGGATACAGTTAAAATCTCCTGCTAAAATAATATCTCCTTTAGAAAATGATATAATCTTATTGAGATGATATTTCACTGTATTAGTGCCAATTCCTGGTATCCAGTATACATTAATCAATGTATAGATTTTCCCATTAATCTGTATTGTAACCAGGCAAAACATTCCTTTGTCATCTTTATAAGACTTAATAATTTTAGGTGTGGGCATATTTTTGTTCCATAAAATAGCCACTCCTCTTTTTTTCTGTGTGTGTTCTGAGCTAACCAAGATTGTATATTTATTAGTGGCTAATTTATCTATATCTTTTTCAGGAGATGTGTTTCCTGAAGGAATATTAAGCTGGCTCTATGCAGATTAATATATCTCATTAAACTTCCCCTTTTACATGGGTTATTCACTCCATTAATGTTTAGAGAAATTCCTTTTAAAGTTACCATTTAACTTTTATAAACATATAAAACATATAATCAGAATAGCATGTACTAAAGTAAGTATTATTATGTCTCCTCCTTTAGGTATTATATTAATTATAGCTGCAATTAGTGAAAATCTTATGAAATTTAGTGAAATTTTAACTTTTATTTGTAGTGACAGTGAATTTATAAAATGTGATGTGGATGTCAAAACTATGTACACATGACAAAAATCATATGAAAATAAACATTGCATCCAGCCTGGAGTTGAAAACTCCAACTTCGAGTAACAAATACCACTCAAGTTATCTCCCTATCTTAAGCAGCAGTACCCCAGCTGCCACCAAAATTAAATAAATACTAACTTTTTATTAACTAACGTTAAGCTCATTATTTTGATTATCTATTATAACAGGACTTAAACAATTAATATAACAGCTTCTTATTTTACAGTATAATAAATAAAAGAAGAACAATTATGTAATTAATGTAATAATTAGATATGAAAGTTAAGAAATAAGTTATTATAACATTTACACTAACCAATCTCTATGATAATATATGAGAAACTAAAATAGAACTTATAATCAATATCACTAACATGTATTATGTATATCTAATATTTGTTTACTTTAAAACTTATACAATAAATGACTCATTATAAATCATCTTTGAGAAATAGAAACATTACCAACATTATTCTTGAGAATACCCTTGTATTATCATATTAAAACTTTTATAGTCATCGTAACAATGTTATGTATATCTATTCTATATAATGTGTATATTATCATAAAAGCATTCTAACAATCTTGAAAGAGAGAGCAGAGGAGAGAGGAAAAAAATACCCTTTTAGTTGTTTAATATAAACTTGTAGTGATAGGTTCTTATTATTTGTTTATGTTCATTTGAATTTAATAACATTTATTATCTAAGGCTATTATGTCTCAAAATATTATTTGCATTAGAATATTCATATTTTCTGCCATAACAGTACTATTAATAGTTTTAAAACTTTAAACTACATGTACTACAAACTTCCTTCTCTTACTTGTTCTTACCATTTAAATAAAATGATTATTCTTAGTATATGAGATAAAAGAAACAGACTACAAAGCAATGTTGATCTCTAGTTATGCATGAATCATTGTGATGAAAGCCTGCTATATCTCATATATCTGCACTGCAGCTTAGAATGTATCACATGACACTTTCTTCTGAAATAAAATCATAGTAATGCACATACTTATTTATCTTTGTTAAAATAAATGCATTATAATGTTATATATCATTAAATTATATGTACCTATATGCATTGAAATGCAGCAACTATATAAGCTTTCAGAGTCACATATGCATGAGTTTAGCTACTATGCATTCTAAGCTATTTCATTTGTTTACTATGGCATATTAAGACATTAAAATCATTATAACTTTTACATTTTATAAGTAACATCTTAAATAAGTAAGTTATTATAAAGAAAAACTCACATTTTGTTGTCATAAAGTGTGTTTTTCATCACAATACCGCATTTACAGCAGTTCTACTTCCTGAAACTGGTTTACTTCTTGAATTTGCGACGTGTCTGTGTGAAATCAGGGGTCAAAGTTCAAAATGGCTGCTTTCAGCTTCTCTGTGCATTTGCTGAATGTTGAAGCTTTTAAATCGGCTCGAGGACACTATTCACGAGGATACCTATAACTAAAATTGTCTCTTATAACATTCTGGCGGGAATTTTAGTAAAAGTAAGTGATAAACATTCATTTTGAATGTAAAAGGATTTATACAGTGTAAAACCTTCTCGAAGCACTCCACAAGTCATTGCAGTCTCTATGGCAGTGAAACCAAGCCTTAAATTATCTAACATAAACATTTCTTAAATTTATGTGTCCCATTTCATTTTCTCATTCAAAGTATGTTACAGACACACATCAGTATTATTAGAACCTTGTTACTTCTTAAAAAAAAAAAAAAAAACATATCTAGATATATATTTACTTGCTGTTTCTTTTAGTAAAGTAAAACCTGAGACACATTACTTACAACTGCTTTAGTTCTAGTCAGCTACAGTTATATCATAACTTATTATTTGATATTATGTGTTTAAGCAATTTTAAATATAGTATAATATAAAGCAGTTTTATTTAAACAGCATAAATAATTTTAAAGAGATAATATTTTATTTTTCCCCCTTTTTCCTTCTTTTCATCTTTCCCCCCTCTCTGCCCTCCCTCCCCCTTCCATATATGTTTAGTTTAAATAGAGTGCTATTATTTAAAAATAAAGAAAGAAGAAAAAAAAAAGATATAACATATTACTAACCTTAGATCTCTTAGTTACAGAAGAGAAACAAGTTGATTTATATCAGGTAATTTGTTCCTCATGTAAGTTTGATTATCCATAAAACAAACTTCAGTTCTTGCACATTAGTATAACTTTGTACAAATCATTAAGATATTTATGGTTTTCTTGTAGATGCAGAAACTGTAATTAAAAAGTTCAAAGAAATATAAAACATGTCATTTGTTTTTTAGTCTCTTTTGTTTCTCTGATGTCTTCCAAGATGTTCCTGTTGCCATTCTTTTTAACGAAGGACTTGCCCATTCCATATCCTCTATTTTGTCTAGTATTTTATTTTTTTAATATATACCAAAGCAGAGTCCAGGTCTTCAAAAATTTTAGGGCCATCAGGTAAAAAGATTTTCAGTTTGGAAGGAAATAAAAGATGAGTTTTGAACTGTGCTTTCTTAAGCTCTCTTATTAATGGTAAAAAGACCTTTCTTTTTGATATTACCAAAGAGGAATAGTCATTGTCAAAACGCACAGTTGCTTCATTAATTTTTATAGGTGATTTAGCCCATGCAGATTTTAATACCATCTCCTTGTCATAAGATGATAAAAATCTTACAATAACTGATCTAGGATAATTTTTATTTTATTTGTATTAGAAATGGATAAAGATCTGTGGGCTCTTTCAATGCCAAAAGAAAATGCCTCTGACAGATCTAAAGTTTTGGGAAGCCAAGTGTTTAAAAAAGATGTAATATTGTTACCTTCTATATTTTCTGGCAGCCCAAAAATCCTTATATTGTTACGTCTGGATCTGTTTTCCAAGCCATCTAGTTTGGATTGAAGGGTGTTTTGTTTCAATAAAAATTCAGTGTTCATTTCTTCTTCCTTAATTCTGTTGTCCATATCATTAAGTGCCTCTTCTATACCTGTTATCTGGGCTTTCTGATGTTGTAAATCTTGGTGTAGCATATCCATTTGTTTTGTGGTTTTCTCTATAAAGTTGTCAATTTTAACATCCAGTTTATCCATTTTAGTTGTTAGTTGCTGTATAGTTGATAATAATGTCTGAAGCTCTTTCTTAATACTGGAATCCTGACTGTTAGCCTTGCTGGAACTCATTCTGAACAGAAGTGATGAGAGAGAATTTTCCAAAAGGATTTCTGACAGGAAAGTCAGTTAAATTTTCTTTCTTTTTTGAATATTATTATAAGTAATGCTAGTCCAAACATTTTTAGAAAGAAAATTATTCCATTAGTTGAGTTTTGAAGTAATAATTTCCTGTTAATGTAGTTATGTTGGTGGAGCTGAAGTAATCTGCTGCTACCCTGTGTTCATCCTTGGCCACGCCCCTTAACTGACTATTTCTGATTTACTATCCAAAGTTTCACGTAAGTGGCTTCCTGTTTTCACTTGTATTATTTCCACATTTTGTCTGGTAGCTGCTTTGGACTTTGTTTAGTCCAACCCACTATGTTATCTTCTCTATCTTAATATAAAGAGTGTTCTGGTATGTACTTATTTCAGGATTCCAATAACTCATGCAGTTATTTTTATCATTTAGCCATACCGGTGAGATAGTTCACTTAGCATATTTTATGATAACTTATTTTCATTTGCTCTGGTTTTATTTTCCTTAGTGTATGTCAGAAGCATTGTTCAAACCCATCTCCCTCCCCCACACACAATTTTTATTCTGTGGTAATACTACACTTAGCTGACTGGTTAATATACTTCTCAACTGTCACAGATTTTCACAAACTGTCCAGATTTTTGCCTCATATTTTTTTGTCTGTTTTTCATAAAATTGTGATTTTCTGGGAAATTAGTGTCAAATCATTAAAGAGTGAAGTTGGAAAATAATGACAGGCATTTGAGTTTCAGATTCCATACCCCTCAGAAAATGCATGCTAATGGAAAACTTGTTATTCTATCAAATTTCTAAGGTTGTAAGAGCAATATTTAAAAATTGTTCCTATTTTGGGTCTTTGTACCGCTTTTATTTATGGCTTTGTCCACATGTTTTGCTCTAAGAGGTTGAGGAGTATGTTTGTTGGTTAATTTCCTTTTTGTTAAGGCTATCATTCTGTTGCAAATACTTGAAATCTTTTCTGTCTTCCATCAATTTCCATGAGTTACTTCAGTACTACTGCTACATGAGGTATTACTAAAGTGGTTTGAAACTCTGCAGATGTAACTGGGTACTCAGTTTTGTCTCTAGCACAATTTACTTCTACCTTCTGCTTGTTATTCAGTTTATTTTAGCACACATAGGAACTTTTCACAAAAGTAACCATTCTATTGAATCCCACAGACCTTGAAGTTGCTTGCTTTCCAAAAACATCTGTTTCACTAATTTAGTCATTGTATAGTGACAAAAGGTAATCTCTATAGGTTTTATATATGTCTCGTTTATATTCTCTGGTTGTTTCTCTCTCAGCATGCATTTCAGATATTTGTACATTCCTAATACTGTTTCCTTTCTGTTAGGATTTTTTCACTATATGGCCTTTCTTCCCACACCTGTATCAAATTAGCTAAGCAACAGACACATTGTGTTTCAAAGACAGTCTTCAGTTGTCAAAAACTGGTTTAGATTTAGATTTAGATATATACATTTCAGTTTTAAACATAATACTATTTGCTAGAACGGGTCCAGTTTTAATAAAAAGTTTATCTGAACTTCTGGAATCACTTTCTTAAACTAACTTTCTTATATCAAAGGTAATGTGCTTTAAAATATATAAACAGTAATTCCACAATTTCTGATGTACTGTCAGTATCAGGTTCTAACCACAGTTCAACAATATGTTTAACATAATACATTTGAGCTCTTACCATTTTACAGACAAGTGCAGCTGTAAAATTCAATGGCTTGAATGTCAGTAATCTGTACTCTCCATTTCTATGCATACCTTTAAAGTATCTCCAGTCTGTGGTGAAGATGGGATTTTTGCCCATTTATGTTTGCTCCAGTTCTGATCTGTAGCATAGTGTTCAAACATAATGAAGGATACTTAAAAAAAACAAAAGCCTACTTTGGTATTATTTTGAAGCAACCTACCTAAAGTGCTGAAAGTCTATTTTTTATTGTTTTCTGCAACCATGGGGATCCCTTAGGTGCCCTTGCAGTTAGTCTATCCCCATTCTTACCACACACTGCTTGAGATTTTATTCTAATTATTGTTTCTAAAAGTTAAGTAGTAACATAATCTAACACACACTGATTGTGGCCTGATTTTGTTATATTAATCCTGCTTTTCTGGCTGCAAGACAGCTGGTAACTCTGATCACCCTTGGGTCTTTTGTTCATGCACAGACAGGTTGAGTGAACTAAACATTCCTTCCCACTTGCTTTTCTCACCTTACTCATTTAGCATAAGCATTGCATGCTTTTCCTTATCTGCCCCATTTCATCTTAAACCAGTCTCTCATTTATATAGCACATTTTACATTGAACCACTGTTCATAGCAACCCTGCCTTTGTCTTATTTCCTTATTACAGTCAACAGCACCACTTTACTGTTTCCCACTATCCTGTCAGTCAGGGGTCTGCTTTATATATGTGTGTATATATATATATATATATATATATATATATATATATATATATATATTAATATATGTATGTATGTATATATATATATATATATATATATATATATATATATTCTGTATATATTACTGTAACAACTATGTGTAACACTATTCCTACTTCTGCACCAATTAATGTTTAATTTTTTTCTGCAGCTTTGTTTTTGCCTGAGCTTTTATCCCCAGGCCTCCACTGAAAATGGGCTCTTTTATTCCCAGTGGACTTTCCCGATAAACAAATGCAATAAATAAATAAATAAATATTATAACACATTTTTTTCTCAGCATTATTAATGGCATTCTTCTCATAATTTTTATCGTATTTTACTATGCTTCCATTGTATATTGCAAATAGCTGATCCTATGGTTACATTTTACTGCAAAAGCTGATACATTTAAGTTTATGCAATTGTTAGCATTCCAAAAAAGTAGAATGATGAGATGACACCAGGCTATCAGCATAAAACAAACAATCTTTTACTTTAAAACAACATAAGCACTTTCACAGCTCTTGCCGCTTCTTCAGATGTCAGTATAAAAATGCAGTCACACACACAACAATTTAAAGTTGAATTTTTGTATAAATTGCTGTGTGCATGACTGCATTTTTATACTGACATCTGAAGAAGCGGCAAGAGTTGTGAAAGCGCTTATGTTGTTTTAAAATAAAAGATTGTTCGTTTTATGCCTAGAGCCTGGTTTATTTGCTTGGTGAGATGTTACACAGCACAGGTTGATTGTTTTTTCCCGTTCCTTATGCAAGTGTTACACTGGGAATTTGCCTCCTACTCTTTTTATGCTATCTTTAGTCACTGCATGCACAATAGAGATTTAGAGCTTTATTTACTGAACTATGTTTTGTAGTATTTGAACTGAGCAGCATTTTTAATGTTGTTTGATATGGTTCTCTGTATCCCTCTGCCAACATCTGATTTCTACCATTTCAACCCCCCCCCCACACACACACACACACACACACTCACAGTTTTAGAGCTGTATCTTGCTTAATACTTTCTACCTAGTTTTTTAAAACATTTAATATCTCTCATAAGTTACATACCTTTTTCTATTTGGAGGAAGCTTGTTGGGAAAACAATAACAACAACAAAGGCCCACTTTGTATTATTTTGAAGCAACCTACCTAAAGCGTTGAAAGTTTTAATTTTTATTTTTTGTCAACTGTGGGAATCACTTAGGTGATTTTACTGTTAATCTTGCTGTTAATTATTTCTCCATTTTTACCACACACTGCTTAACATTTTAGTGCAATTATTGTTTCTGAAAATTAAGTATCAATTTACTCTAACACACACTGATTGTGTTCTGATTTTTTGTTTTATTAATCCTGTTTACCTGGCTGCTAGACAGCTGGTATTTCCTGGGTCTTCCTCACTTGCTCAAACTGATTAAATCATGCTCATCATGTTTCTCTGCCCACTTCACTCGCCTCCCACCCCCAGTTTCCCAGTCACCCCCAGATTCATTCATTTATTCAACCACTTTCCTGCACACCTCCATACACTTAACTCCCCTCACTTAAAGACATATATCCCACTTTCCTCCATAACATGAGCACATACTGAAATTCCATAAAACATTATATTTATTGTACAAAATGTCAAATAAAATGTTTTCCGCGTGTTGTTCTTTCTACTACTGTTCTTTTCATCCAAGCACACAACACTCTCAAACCTCTTCACCTCAAACAGATGCATTTCAACACCATTTACCCTAAAGCCCTCATGCTCACTACAAATTCCTATTCACTCTACCCTCCAGTACTACTACAATCCCCTCTGCATTTCTCCCCTCCACTGTTTTCCTAAAGACTTCTCATCCATTTCTTCACGTACACAATTATACTAACACAACTGGTATCCATGTGCCATTAAACACCCCCTAAAACTTCCTAAATTCCTCATAAAGTTCACACCTGTACTTCCCCCGCTTAGTCTTACATAGCAACATCAACCAAATCCATTGTCAAATATCATGCCCTGCTTCCTTATTAATGCACAAAGCATTAAAAATAAAACAGACTAACTAAACACTCTTATCTCTGTTCACAATCCCCAAATCATTGCTATCACAGGATCCTGGCTTAAATCACAAGATCCATCCAGACACCACTTCTTCCCAGGCTATGATTACTTCACTGATGCCAGGCCAGGACTAAGGCAAGGAGGAGGTACTCTCCTTCTTTTCATGTTAGACATCAACATACAACTGTTTATAGCAATGCCTCCTCAGATTCTCTTCCAAACTGATTATGAACACAAATCCACTCTCCACTTAGCACCCTGATTCTTCTAGCTGTTGCCTATCTTGTTCCTCTTGCTTCATTACAAAAGCTTAACAACCTTCTCAAGGGTGGCTTAACCTCCTCTGTTCTGAACATCAAAAATGTTTTTTTTTTGGTGACCTTAAGCTCAATCTCCTTGTCCCCTCACAAACGTGCATACCTAAACTTGTCAATGTATTTAATCTCATGCAACTTGTCTCTGAACCCACCAGGCCCAATCCTTCCTCATCACATCACTCACTGCTTGATCTAATAATCACAGACATCCCCTCACTTATTTTTCATATCTTTCCACCTTCCCAATCTAAGTGATCACTGTCCTATAAACGTCAACATATACCTTGATTACAAAAAGTCCCTTCCAAAACTCATTATATTCCGTCAAAAATCTCAAGTAAACATTACTAAACTAAAAAAAACTTATCTATCCTCTTTCAGCTGGGCATCTATATTATCCTTCTCAGACCCTAACAATGCTTCCCAAATCTTCATTCAACTTCTCTGTGATCAACAAGACTCATTTGTCCCTAAGTAACAAGACCATACAAGCCCAAGAAAAACACCTAGTTCACTTACAAATTCAAAACCCTCCTGTCGCTCAGAGGCAAAGCATAGCACTCCTGGAAGTCTGACTGTCGAAAGATTTTACTCTTCTAACATATTCTGGAAGAATCACACCAAGTTCTTGTAAGCAAGTAAAACAGCTTTATTTTACATGCATGGAGATCTGCTACATGATAGTAATATGCCAGCAGTCTGGTTACTTGTACTTTGAGTTCTCCTTATATAGACCCTCCTGCACGTACATACACGTAGCACACAGAACATTCATTAAAATTGATAGTTTGATTACTTGTTTTTACCAGCCAGTACCACAGTTATTCTTGCACCATTAACTTTATCAGCAGTTTAAGATTAACTCCTGCATTCCTCAGTGATCAACATTTTCCAGAACATTTCAGTTTGCACGCAGTGAACATTTTTCTGCTTAACCCTTTAAATACAGAATACAAAATATGTTGACTTCAGTATTTTTCCACATTTCCCCTTACAACATTTTGTATACTGTTTATTTTACACAATCCCAGATACGTTGTATACCTTCTCATAATCAGAGAAATATGCTTTTGTAGCATTGGCAGAGATAACCTTCGATATTATCATTTTGATACATGGTATGCAACAGCAGCCAAGCAGCAAAAATATGATTGCACCAACACATACAGCAATTAAAATGTTCATCAACACAGAACCCCAGTTTCCAAACAGATTTTGGAAAAAGTCAGTCAAGGGGTTTGGACCAGGTTTAGTCAGTTCAGAAACTTGTTGAATTATTTCAAGATGGCTCTGAATCGCGTGCTCGTTGTCAGGGATGAACGAGCAGCACTCCTCGTGTATCAGAGCGCAAGTACCTCCTTTCGCCGCTAGGGTGAAATCGAGCCATACGGTTCTGCAACACTACTGTTCTCATCGCCGTTAATTCGTCCGTCACCAATTCTAGCGCTGAAAATGTCGCATTACTCAGAGTCTCTAACAGTTTTGACAGTTTTCTCAGTTCCCAGATGGATTTTACTGTCCCATATGCTGGCAAAATACCAGCCCAAGCAATTACATCATCGCCTAGGTCCATATGTGAGAGTCCTTTGCTGCTGACGTGTGCCAAGTCATGGTGATAAATCCATGACGCATCAATGTTACCAACGGGATTAATAGGTTTATTAAGAGAACGTGCATTTCAGATTTTACCTTGAGGCAACGATTTGCGTGCCTGATAGCTGGTATCAGATATCCCAAAAACAACTTCCTGACCAGCCATATGGTAACCATTTATATGCTTTCCTACCACAAATAAAATAACAATCATTTGTTTTGATGGTAATATTGGTTGCAAATTCATAACTCCCATTTGGCTTTAGCCCTTAAATAACAGGCCATATACATACAGCATTTTTAACAAAACTAATATCATTTACATTGATGTCTTTTTAAAGCTCCAAACTTGGTCTCACACTGCCCTTCTAGGGTACAATTATGAACTATTGTCAAATTACATTGGCTCAGCCCCACCTTAACTTTCCCAATCTTTTGAAAACACACTGTTCCATTTTGGCCCCAGAAGAGGCAGCGCCACCTTGTCTCTCAGTGGTACTTCTGTGGTTTCAAACAACAAATTATTCCAAGTATCATTTATTCCCAGAGGGGCTGTCCCTAACATTAAGCCACTGTGTACAGTAGGTATTGCAGTACATACCCAACAATTTGAGACATTCATTGAGGATGCATATGCATATTTAATCGCTTGATATGTATTAAAGTTTGGATGCCAGCTGGTGTGTTTGTCTCTTTTTGAATGGCTAGCTTCATTAAAAGACAGAAATGTCCAAAACAGAAATATTACAATCACAATAGTTATAAACAATAAAACATTGCAATAGAACCATTTTCTCTTATTCTCATTATTGTCCTTCATGATTGCTGCTGTCTGTTTGTTCCTCAGGGGAACTCAAGTCTTTATTTAACTTAAAATGTTTTATGATTTTGCAGTGCGTTAGGTGGATCCATGAGGACCTTTCTTTAATCCGAACTGCTGTTGGAGTTGCGATTAGCACCTGGTAGGGGCCCTCCCATTTGGGGGATGCCCAATTCTTGCGTTTTATTATTTTGATCCAGACCCACTCGCCGGGTCTGATTTCCGTGATCTTGTCGTGTCTTGAACCTGAAAAACAATCATTCGTTAAACAGCTGTTAGTATTGGTCAGCATTTTCCTCATGTACTCAGCTATCTCCTCACCCCCCTCACGTTCCGCAGGCAACAAGTTTTGCCACTGCGGGACGTAATAAGGTCTCCCATACAACAACTCAAATGGGGTGACTCCTTTTGAGGTGGGAGTTGTGCGCATGGAAAGGAGGGCTAGAGGTAGACAGGTAATCCAAGACTGATGTGTCTCGGCCATGAGTTTTCTCAACTTGCCTTTTAGAATGCCGTTATGGCGTTCCACCAACCCTGCTGACTGTGGGTGGTAGGCACAATGGTGTTTTAATTCAATTTGGAAAACTGTAGACAGTTTCTGTATGATCTGATTGACAAAATGCGTGCCGTTGTCAGAGTAGATGCGTGTAGGAAGTCCAAAGTGCGGACGATGTGATTGACCAAAATTTTAGCCACTGATTGAGCATCCGGATGTGTCACCGGAAAAGCCTCAACCCACTTAGTAAATGCATCTACTATTACTAACACAAACTTCTTTAGTTGTGCCGGGTCAATTCGATGAAGTCCATACATATTGTATGAAAAGGATAGGGGGTGTTGGAAATGATGCCGAGCACTCTGACCCTCCCGTGGTATTTAGCACATACTATGCAGGATAGACAAAAACGCGTTTTGCATATGCAATGAAACCCTTAGTCCAAAAGGTAAGGTGGATAATTCTAACCATAGCTGCAGGGCCCAGATGGGAAGGGCCATGCACAACTAGTGCTGCATACGTAAAAGATTAGTAGGCAAAACATATTTATTATCCGGTCCCACATAGATTCCTTTGTTCTGCCTAACACCATACCTAGTCCAGCGTTGTTTTTCCTGTACTGTGCTAAGTTCCTGCATGACTTGTAAGGTTTGCAAATCAAATTTATCTGTTGGTTGTAATTCTGTAGGTGTGGTTTCAAGTGAAAAGGTACTGGACATAGCTGCCTCTTTGTCTGCTTTGTCTGCTAGGGCATTACCAAGTGATACCGGGTCCTTAGCACGGGTATGAGCAGCGCATTTACAGATGGCCAAACCCCATGGCCGTTGGACGGCTTGTAGTAATTCAAGGATTAGTTCTTTGTGCATAATGTCTTTCCCCGAGGTTGTAACCATCCCCCTATTTTTCCATTGCTGAGCAAACACATGTACCGTAGAGAAGGCATATTGACTATCCGTATAGATAGTGACATCCCTGTCCTCCGAAAGGAGACATGCCCTTGTCACAGCAATCAGTTCCGCTGCTTGAGCGGATAAGTTCCCGGGGAGTGGTCTTGCCTCTATTATCTGAGTTGCAGTAGTAACTGCATACCCTACCTGCGTGGTGCCTGTTTCTGTTTTGCGTGCTGACCCATCTACAAACAGTGTCCAGTCCGCATGTAGTAAGGGTTGATCTTTAAGATCCGGTCTTGGTAGAACTTTAGAATGTATGAGATCTAAGCATACATGTGGGATACCATCTTCAGCAACAGGTAGCAATGTCGCTGGATTTAAGGTAGTGCATCTCTCAATTGTCATGTGTGGCTGTGATAACAGCGTAGTCATACAAGATAAATGTCTGCTAGGTGACAGAAATGTTAACTTGTCCTGCAGAAGGATGACTGCTACGGAGTGCGGGACTTTTAACGTAAGATCGTGGAACAATACCAACGTGGCAGACGCTTGTACCGCCAAAGCGGCTGCAATTACTGCTTGCACACAGTGTGGTAATGCTCGTGCTACTGAGTCTAATTTGCTAGAGTAAAATGCCAATGGTCTTAACTTATCTCCATACATTTGCATTAAAACAGATGTCATAAATCCCTGCTTGCAATCTACAGTCTGTATAAAGGTCTTACTGTAATCTGTGAACCCCAATGTTGCTGACCCAGCTATCAGTTGCTTGATCCTAGTAAATGCCTGTACTGCCTTGTCTGTCCAGTGCAGCAAATCTTTTGCCGCCATCGGTATTGCAAAAATTAAGTCTGATAGCGGGTGCACTTCTTCGGCGTAGTTGGGAATCCAACTACGACAGAAGTTCGTAATGCCTAAAAAGGACATCATTTCTTTTTTTGTAGTTGGCATGGGGGCTTGTAAAATAGCATTTTTTTTGCTGTCATCTAATCGCCTGCCCTTTCCAGAGATAGTATAACCCAGGTAACGTACTTCTAATTTACAAAATTGTAACTTAGACTTATTTACCTTATGTCCTTCGTGTGCCAGAAAGTGTAGTAGTCGAATAGTCTCGGACTTACAGAGTTCTTCCGTAGTCGCGGCCAGGAGGATATTATCCACGTACAGCAGTAGGTGGCACCCTTGGGCTGGTTGGAACTGAGCCAAATTGGTGGACATCTCTTGTGAGAAGATGGTCGGACTTTCGCAGTATCCCTGCAGTAACCTGGTATAGGTATAACGCTTGCCCATAAACGTAAATGCAAACCAAAATCTACTATCTTCCTGCAAGGGAATAGAGAAAAAGGCATTACTGATATCAGTTACAGAAAAGTAGTTATCCGTTGGAAGGATATCGTTCAGCAGAATAGACGGATCCGGGACTATGGGGGCCCGAGGTACCACCGCGGCATTTATTGCCTGTAAGTCTTGTACCATCCTCCATGTCCCATCCGTTTTTTTTACTGGAAATAAGGGCGTATTACACGGTGAGTCTGTGCACAGAATTAATACTCCAGCTTTCAAAAGTGCTGTGATTACCGGTAAAATGCCCTCCTCTGCCTTTCTGCTCAAGGGATACTGCCGTTTATGAGGTCTAAATTCTGACTTGGGTGTAATCTTTACCTGTCCTGCCACTCTAATCAGTCCGATATCGTGCTGACCCTGCGACCATAATGAGTTTGGAATCATCTGCAATTGAGATTCTTCCATGGGGGTAAGGAGACATAGTCATAATGTCCCAGGGGATTGTATCGGTTTGTCTTCCCTGAGGTGCACGGTCGGTCTGGCTTGTGTAACCCAGTTAAGTTTTTGAACCTGAATGCCCTTACCTGCCAACTGTTCTGGTGTCCATCCTACCCATTCAGTTATTTTCTTACCCACGAGGTACCATGACATTCCTTCACCCTCCGTGACTGAAATATGTGTGGTTAATTCATTTTTATACAGCAGCTGCATATCCCTTGTAAGGCTACATGTGACTGCAGAATTACCTAGTGTGTCCCAAAAAAGGCTATGCAATACTAGTTTGGTGACTTTAAAACTAAGAAATTTCTTTTCGTATTCTAAATCAGGTCCGGCACATCTTCTATAATACATTGTGCAATGTAATGGATCTGACACCTTCGGATTTGTTATGCCGTATTTGCTTAATGCCAAATTTGTAAGAGCCGTCACTACACTCTGGGGGCCTGTCTCTATCAAATCATTACTATACCAGTAATGTAGATCTCCCTGCCCCTCTAATAGCATTGCACTATTCAGTTCTATTTTCCTTGCCACCATCCCCGTGGAGGTTGGGACGGCTGCTATACCGAACACTTGCATTAAATCTCTTCCTAGTAAATGTACTGGGCAGATTTCTGAAATTATTACTCGGAACCGTATGGTTTGGTTCGTCTCTGGGTCGGTAAACCACAGAGGTTTGGACAATGGCTCTTTGTAAATACGACCATTTGCTGCTTTTACAAGCACATATTCATCCGAGGTAACATCGGATGATATGGCAGTACTTCTGACTAACGTTCGAGAAGCCCCTGAGTCACAAAGAAATTCTATGTCTCGGCCCTCAACTTGCAATGTGATCACTGGTTGGGATTCCAATTGCATAGCTGATGCTAGTGCTGTTAGATTTACCATTTGATATTTCTCATTTTCTGCCATTTCCTGTCCCCACCCATCGTCTTCACTTGTACCTACTTCCCCATTTTCACTTTTTTCTTCTTCCTCATACCCTCCATCTACGTCTTTTTGACCGTCATATAGTCATGCGGTACCACCGGAAGCAACCATCGGTTTCTCGAGTCCTCTGAAATCTCTGCCGATATGTCCTTTCTTACCGCACTTAAAACACTCCCTCTTTTGCCTACCCTCGAAATCCTCAGAATGACTTATGCCTCCCGTCCTCGTCCTCTCCCCCTCCCACGCCCTGCTGCGCGATTTGCGGAACCTTGAACTAACATTAAAGTTCCATCTTCACTAACTGTAAAAGTCTGGGCTTTTTTATCTTTTTTTTCCTTCAGGTATTTCTCAGCATGTCTAGCATAATCCATAAGGGGCTGTAGACGCTGTCCTGTGTGTGATCATATGCTTTTGTATAAAGTTACCAATGGCTGTCTTGCAGCCCTTTAGGAATGCATTTTTCAGTTGCTGTTCATAGGGCGAGTCATTTGCCTGATTTTCTGCCTTAATCAACCCACTATGAGCATCAAAACATTGTGTGAGACGATGTAGATAATTGTCTACGGTTTCGTCATCTGATTGAACGCATTGATTAATGCAAGTCCAATCTGCTTTGGGCTTCCAATGTTTTTCTATTTTATCTAGGAGAGTCTTTATTCTGGTTCTACACACTTTGGAGTTAAACGGCAAGGCTCCCCCTTCCTCTGGTAGCAGGGGGTCCCAAGTTCCGCAAATAAGGTGCCAATCAGGTCCTAGGATTTGCCTTATTACTTGTTCAAATTCTACAGCGTTTAATCTATAACTCATTTTCATGCCCCCTACGTCTGTACGGAATTTACGCATATCTACTTTTGGATGGGGAATCCCCTCTACCGCTTTTCGGATATCATCACGGGTCCACGGTCGGTAGACCAATATGGTAGGACCCTCGCCTTCTGCGCCTGCTTGAGGATTTGCCACTTTTATCAGTGGGTATTCCTCTCCTTTCTGATCTACCTTCTCCTTAATTTTCCAGTCCCCTTCTCTCCTAATACTTCCGCTGCGTAAGTCAAGAGTGTTGGCAGGCTCTCTCTGTAATATAATACGTGGCGTGGGGGGGACACTCACCGAAGCCTGGTATTGCGGTGGGTCCTGGTCGGGGGGCACCTCAATAACCTGTGCAGGGTCTGGATACTGGATGGGAGGGGCCGAGGGATTCTGGTGACTACGACTGACTATGGAAGTTTCATTATCTTCCTTTTGAACAAAGTACACATCTTTTTCACTTGAATTACCACACCCTTTTTTCAAATTTTGTTCCTTATGTCTTTTATTTGCTTCCTCCAGCCATTTCTGTGCCTGGGGAATCCCTACCTTTTTTTGCTTCCTTGTCTTATTTCCTGCCTGTTTGCGCAGTAATCTTACTAGATTTTGACATTCTGACTTATTTAAACATCCACTAAACCCATGATCTTTTTTCCATTTATTTAAATACTTTACATTCTTTGGGTGTAAATCAAACATAAACTTTTCATCTTCAGTTTTGTCAATTAGCCTTTGGCTAACTGGTTCCTGTTCCCATTTCTCTTACGAGAAACTATTCCTGTTCCTGAGATCTCTTGTATATGGAATCTATTCACATATACTCCTTATACTTTGAGAAAATTAAATTTCTCCCTTGACTAGTCCCTTAAAATTTAGACAAAACTTCCAATCAGAAACAACAAAAATAGCTTTTCTTTTTGCTTACCTTTGTGATTCCTCCGCCCTGTTTCGCTGCCACCTCACGGATTGAATCTGGAAAGAGTGACTGGCCTCTAATTTCAACCTGTTTCAGTTGGAGGTCTTTCATTCGAGGAGAGCCTGATCTTTCTCCACCTGCGCAGGTTTTCAGCCTCTCTTTGTTCGATTCGCCGTGCAGGGGCCGCCTAACGTTAGCCAGTTATGTCGAAAGATTTTACTCTTCTAACATATTCTGGAAGAATCACACCAAGTTCTTGTAAGCAAGTAAAACAGCTTTATTTTACATGCATGGAGATCTGCTACATGATAGTAATATGCCAGCAGTCTGGTTACTTGTACTTTGAGTTCTCCTTATATAGACCCTCCTGCACGTACATACACGTAGCACACAGAACATTCATTAAAATTGATAGTTTGATTACTTGTTTTTACCAGCCAGTACCACAGTTATTCTTGCACCATTAACTTTATCAGCAGTTTAAGATTAACTCCTGCATTCCTCAGTGATCAACATTTTCCAGAACATTTCAGTTTGCACGCAGTAAACATTTTTCTGCTTAACCCTTTAAATACAGAATACAAAATATGTTGACTTCAGTATTTTTCCACACTGACCCAACTCCTTCTACCAGACAACATTACACCCTCCTCAAAAACTTGTCCAAACAAATAATTATGTGTCATAAGAACCATCATATGAGAACACATCAATCAAACCTTTTTCACTCCCCTAAACAATTCTCAGGAGAGGTTCCCAATGCACACTCCTCCTCTTCTTCCCTCTCATCCTCAGACTTTATTACTCACCATTCTTCTCAATCCGGAAACATCAAAAAATCTGAACAAAGGCCCATGAAAAGTAGTACAACTGACCAAAAATTGGGATGCTGATTAACTTAAAATGTGTATACATAATCATGTAACCCCACCCACTCCAATCGAATTGTGGGATACCAACATGAGGACTGAGGCCACTAAAAATAATAAATAATGGCAGACATTTAAATGTCAGACTTCATATCTTTCAGAAAATACATAATGCAAAACCTGTTATTCTAGCAACTATCTGAGTTTACAGGAGCAATATTTAAAATCTGCCCCTATTTTTGGGGCTTTCTTCCACCATTATTTTTGGCTTTTTCCAGATTTCTTACTCTAAGAGTTTGAGAGGTATGCATGCAAGGGGTTTGCATCTAAGCTTTATAAGTTGTGACAAAAGGTAAGATGTTAATGGGTCTTTGCAGGAGGCAAAAGTCTGTTCACAGTTTCACACAAAATCCATATCAGTTTAAAATCTCTTTGTGCCTGGGCAGATTCATCTTAGCAATTAATAAGATTGGAACACACAAAAAAAGTCTCCACAGGATAACATGCTATTCAATACCAGCAATAGTAATGTGAAAATTCTAACCACTCTCCATGTCAAAATATTTGAACATCAATACCCAACGTAAATCGCAGATGAGGTCTAAATCTATGTAACACATTGATACTATCTCATCCTACTGGCTTTTCAGCAGCTCAAGCCATGTTAAGTATGTTAAAGGTTAGTGGAGAAATGCGAGGATTTAATTCATGGTTGTGATCCAAGTGAGGGCTTAGGCATGTGTCATTTAAAAAAAAAAAGCAAAACACTGCTAAAGGTAATTTTTCTCTCGAGCAGCCCACACTCTAAATTACTGCTACGGCTGTGTGTGTTCCTCGCATACCACATTTAATATTACCTGCAGTTGTCTGGGTGCACAGTACTGCAGATCAGAGAATTGACAGTCTTTGAGAATCTGGCACTGGCTATTTCTACATGCAGAGGAGCTGAAGCTGTGCTACATACTCTGTATGTAAATTGCTAATAAATAATATCAGCAGACACAGTTTCTAATTTAGGCAATAAGGCTTTTTTTTTTTAATTCTTTTTTACTTACCTGGAGCCGGAGGTCATCAAGCCACTGGAGAAAGTACATTTTTTTCATCCTGGCTGGTAGTGCGTGCAGAATATGGTTGGGCACTGGGCGGAGGCTCTGGACAAACTCTCTGCATTGCAGAAGTACTTGGCACTGGCAGAACTTAAGTAAAGTTAAATTGTAAACAGCTCTGCAGCTCCTTTTGCTTCTGTGCTGCTGCTATTCCAATTCAAATTTCCAACCAGGCATGTAAACACAGCTCAAGTCTCTGACAAGGTGGCACGAAGCTGATGTCATCATACATGCCCCTGGCGATGGGATACACTAGCGATGCACAATGACGTCAGCCACAACTTCAACGTCTAAAAAAAAAAAAAAAACGGGAATTGAAGGGGCCACTCATGAATTCATGGCACCCCATTATTTTCCCCTGAAACCTGGTAAATAATGAGGAATTTGGTATGGTTGAGAGGTATGGTACTCTCTTCTCCACACATACTTCAGTCCCTCAGTCAACTTCTCCCCCACTCCCCCCATGCCCTCCTCTTGTACTTTAAAAAGATTGTAGCCAAAGATTTTACACCCCTCCTTGAAAACCTAAAACAAAACTCGTCTGCAGGGACAGACACCCTTGCCCTCTGGTTCATATTCCAATGTAGTGAGTATGTTGTTACTCATCTGCTACATATCTAAACCTTTAACTCAAACTGTATACCTAATATATGGAAAATAGCAAAAAATGATACCTCTCCCCAAAAAAATCCAACCCCCAAACTATCCAGTGATTACCACCCAATTGCCATCCTCAAAAGTACAAAACTTGAGGGATCAAAACCCCCCACATGTGTAAATGTTACCATTAAGTAGAATTGTACACATCACACCTGTTGAGTAAGCCAGTCTTGTCTGCTATCAGGTGCTTTTGTACACACACATACTGGGTACACACTGGCTGATTTGAACAGCTGCTTACCTAACTCAATCTTCTCTAGCCCTGTGCACTAGCTGCTGATGCCACTGAAAAATGCAGAACATAGTTGACAGAAAGCAGACAGCTGAAGGCTTCACTTGAGCAGTATATTTTAATTCATATGGCTTCCATTAAAAGGGAATACACATTTGAGGGACTCAAAACTCTCCACCTATGAAAATGTTGCCACTATGTAGAACTGTATACATCGCATTTGTTGAATAAGCTAGTTACGCCTGTTACCAATCACTTTTGTACACACTGCTGGATTTCACCACCTGCCTACCTAACTCAGCATTTTGTGAACCTGTGCAGTAGATGCTGACACCACTGCAGAAGTCATAGCAAAACTGCTAGAAAGCCTGCAGTGCAAAGAAGCAGGACACATGTATGGAAGAATGAGCAAAGTGCTTTGTGAAACAGACACTGGCAATGTATAGACCAGAATCTGAAGCATAACATCACATCAGGTGTACGTTAAACCATTGAGCCCATTATAGTTATAATGATAACTGTCTTCTCTTACTTTCCACCATGACATGCTGTTGCACAGTGGGGCTAAGCATATTAATGCAGCAGAAGATAAATTCTAATTTGTTTTTGCAATAATGTTTCACATAACTTCGGTTAACGGTACTGCTTGATGCCAAGCATCGTGCAATGGTGAAAGTAGGAAGATTAATTTTCTTGCAGTATCCAATAGTCTTATGTCCATGTCTGTGAAGTAATACATGTCTTACTTCACATGAATTGTCGTGGTAGGGAATAATATGTGTGTAAGTACACATTATTGAAAAGGAAGTCATGCTGTACTAACTGATATGTTTCATAGCAATGCTGTAACAGGTGAAGTCACAAAGGCAGTTGGAGTGCCATGTGACTGACAAGTCACAGGTAAAGGAAGTGTGCGAAATGGAAAGCACAAAGGTAATGACAGAAGGATTCAACAGCATAGTTTTGGGTGATAGTGGCAGCTCTTCACTGCGGAGAGCCACCCATGCATGCCTGAGTGTTATCCTTCAGATCACTGCAGTATGTTTTTTGCCATTAAATTTTGTGTTCATGTGTGCATCAGTGACAATTCACTATGATGTGCATACCATGTGCAAGATAATAACAGATTACATGCAAATGATATTCATATTGCACTTATCGGTATCAGTCTGCACGTATATTTGTAACTGTACAAGTTCAATGGCACGCATTTTGATAATGGGAACAAAAATGTGAGACAATCCCACCCTCGGTTACATACAGCAGTGTACAGAGTGCATTAGAATGGATTGCTCAAATCAGGTATACAATAAGCCATTAAAGCCTAAACAAGTAATGGATCACTGACATTACTGTCATTCTGTCAGAATCACTTAACTCTGCACAAAGTTGCCAAGCTTATTTTCACAAACAATGGCAAAGTGTGTGTGCAAGTCATCATGTAGAAACCAATATGATGTCTACCTGCATTGCTCATTGCACAAATTGAGATTCAGAAAGTGTAATTAGATGAGCCCACAGGGACTTAGCTACACACTATAAGCATGACATGGTGAATGGATCTTCTATCCAGGTTGCTTTCTTCCCAAAGTGTTGACAAACCTAACTTGTTTCAACAATTTTGCTCCAGAAATAGGGAAAATACTTTCACAAAATATTACAAGCTATGCTTTCCTCCATATAACTGCTCATTTGTACTGTGTTGATATGCATTTACTTTGTGGTGTCTGCCTGCATTGTTTCACTATTATCTGTTAAAGACATCTGAAATGTAATTGATGGGGACAGGGCAGCATGCTCACTCATGTATACAGACTTTCATAGTAATTTAATAGGCAAACAGTTTTGTCATTTCTTTTCTGGAGAGGGATACCTTTTGCGATGTGCCACTACAATGGTGGGCAAGTGAACAAATGTGTAAAACTACTGTCACTGTGAATTACAGTTTTTGTTTCCCATATTGTTGCTTTACTTATGATGTCATCTGTTTGCAATGTGTGTTACGGGGAAATGTTGGCCAACTAGCTATGTTACAGGAAAAACTTCACACTGTGTGTACTGAGCAGAAAATGGCAGTAAAATACCTTTGAAGTCCAACAAAATGTATACCAAAGTCCAAAGTGTAAAAAAATAAATTTAATAAAACACACAGAACATGAAGAGGCAGTAAAATCTAAAAAGCAATCCAAGTATACATGGTTAAGTGCTTTCATCCCTGAAATTTTTGTGGAACGTCTTGTAGAACCATAACACCTTATTATACGATAACCTGTGCATCAAAGTATTGCCTTATGTGTGACATGCCATGTCAGGTATGGGTTGTACACATGGCTGTAAGACTTGTCTGTGGTATTTTTTTTTTAGGATGGTCCTTGGGATGTCATTAATCATGCTGCTGTATGCCATTTACTGTGTTGTACCACATTCTTACACATCACACAATGCTATGTGTGATGAATCAATGTTAGTGTATGACCCCTGCTTTTAGGTAATGTTTGTGCTGATACATTCCCATACACTGCATGGGCCTAGATTTCTTGTGGTACTGATTATTTTATGGCTACATTCCCATGCTAGTTGTCTATATGATATCTTTCCTACCTGTACAGCGACACCTTCTGTTATGCACACCTCCTGCAAGCTACGCATTTGCCAGTGTGGTCCTCTTTGTTGATGTACCTTTCAGAGAGACTTCCTGTGGTGATGTTTCCTCTATATACATCCAGATGTGTTCCTTACCGAGTATTGTATATATGGTCTTACAGGTAGGTATATCATATGCATTCTGTTGCGTATGATATTCAGTGTCGACAACTAATGGTTTCTTTCCATTAGTCATGCTCTGTGCAGCTGTTGTGCGGCAACACAAGGTAAGCATCACTTTGTAGTCTATATAGATTCGTACATGTGACTAGTCATGACTGAAAGGTGTGTGAGATGCTGCTGTGTTGCCTGAGCTAGGAGATATAATCATATCCTCCATCACCCATGCCTAGTTTTTCTCAGTCCCTGTGTCCATCTGATCATCCTGTGACACCTTTGATAGTGCAGCATCAAACAAATGGTGCTCTTGGGGAGGCTACCCACACCTGAGGCTGGGAGGCCACCATATTTTGATCTTATCATGTTGTGAAGCATGGCACACATGGTGACCATCTGTAATGTTTTTCTGGTATGTATTGGAGTGGATCCTCAGATGTGTGCAGGCCTCTGAATCTTGCTTTCAGCATATCTAACACACTCTCAATTGTGTTTCCTGTCACAGGGGTGTGCTCTGTTGTCTGCATCCTTGGCAGGGGTTGCTGGGACTCTGTATGGTGTCATTAGCCAAGGCTCCAGTGGATAACCACAGTCACTTGTTTTTAGGGAGATGAGAAGGAATATTTGCCTAAAGTGCTTCCTGTTGCAATGTCTGGCTAATGCTTACTGTATAGCGGTGGTCATGTACTTACTTAGGAGGACTCCTCTGGTACTTCACCAGGGCACTTTCCTTCCATATTGAGCATCAAGCACACGAATGGAGTGTACTGCCAGGATTTTCGTAATGAGGGTGTCTGCAGAGCACACCAGCTGACAACTGAGTTATGGCCACCCCTTTCTATTGATGTACTGTTCAGTATCAAGTACATCTGGCATTTTGACTGGGATGTGAGTGCAGTCTATTGTACTGAGAACATGGAGGAAGTTGGCTATAACATGGAACTGCTGCATGACAGTTCTGTGCTAAATGGCTGTTGCTGGGAAGTGGATACATTCATCCACATTTTTGCACATTGCTGCCAGAAACTGTGCGAGAATGTGAATGGTAGCTGTTTTTGACATTCCTGAGGCATCTTCCATATGCTGCTGAATTATCCCAGAGACCTGTATACCTAGACTCTGGCACACTTTTATTGCCCCTGCATATTGAAAGCTTACATGTGGGGTGCACACATCCTGCACACAGCCTACACCAGCTCTCTGTCTAATCTGTGTATATCTATTATTTCCTGTTCAAACAGCTGGATTAACTGTATCCTGACTCTGTGCCTAGCTGGCTGCCTTCTACGATGCCTTTGCAGATCGTCCTTTATTATGGCTTGCAGTACACCAGATGCTGTAGTGCATTAAATGCTGGTTACATTTTTAAGTTAGGTTTGTGGAACCTACAGGATTACCTAGGAATTTGTGGAATATAGTAGCATTATAATTAAACACATATGGCCTCTGTCAAGTGCTTTCAGGAAATTATTAAAGTACTGTGTTACATTTAAATTACATTGGGCACACCCATAGTGTGGAATCTGGCAGGGGTCTGTGGAGTCCACAGTTATCCTATGCTGAATAGTTATTTACCTGGTCTTATTTTAGAGTACATTATGAAATCCCATCCCCTGCTCATGGACTGATGTCTTTCTTTGGAGTGCTGAGCTGTCTGTAGCTATCTTTTGGAATTTGACCCATAGAGTTCCATGGTTCCCCTTCAGTACATAGGTCTTGAAGAATCCTAGGGGATGAATGGGACACCAGGTAAATGTAAATGTTGAGCATGGTACTTACCTATGAAAACAACTGCCCATGCTTAAAAAATTGCAACATAACCTTCACTGATTTATAGGCATGATATTTTGATGGTGCAGAAGTTAAAGTTAAGATTTACTCCCATTTGGCCCAAGTATTTTATTGTTAAGGCTTCACCTTTATTTCACACCTGGCCAGTCAGGGAATATATTTCAGCTTAACTTTCTTCCTGTGTGTTATCATTCTTATCATTCCTGCTATTCATGTTATTATCCAGATTACAAGTTGACGTGTGTGTGAATGTGTGTGTGCATTGTGCACAGTATATATATATATATATATATATATATATATATATATATATATATATATATATATATATATATATATATATAGGTTTACTATTAAAATTACGAAAGTTAAAAAAAAATTCATAATGAAATGTCGAGATGTATATTCGAATCTGCAGATTTTTGACTGTCCAGAAAGTTGAAAATCTGCAGTAATTGCCGAAAAAGTTGAATTCGACATTTTACAACAAGTAATGACAATGCCACCGTTGCCGTAAATCCCTAACTCCTACAAATAACATCCCATCTTTGTGCAGGGGGCTTGCCCCCCTGCAACCCCCTGTGGGGGGCTCGGCTCCCCACACCCCCCAATTATATTCCAACTCTGAGATCGCACTACAGTGAGGAAAGGGATGTATTTCCCTAACCACATTGTACCGCTAATATAAACATCTGAACATTCTGAATGTACTCATATGAACAATTCGAACATCTGTAGTTTGAATTGTTCATAGGCGTACATTCTGATGTCAAGATTTTAATAGTAAATATCTATATATATATATATATATATATATATATATATATATATATATATATATATATATATATATATACACACACACACACACACACACACACACACACACACACACACACACACACACACACACACACACACATCTCTGCCTCTGTCTCTCTTTCGTTATATGGATCTACTTCTATTCATTGAATGGCCACATAATCGAATTTCATATAGTTCAGATGGGAAAACCAAAACTGCAATATAATGAAAGAACACAAATAAGCTGTGATTGTTGAATAAAAGATGGATGGAGGGAAAACTTCCTACTATTCCAGCATACCTCTCAAATGCTGTATTTTAGACATAGCTCTATGATTTTGGCTCTCATCTCTAGCCTTGTTACTCTGAGATTTGTGCTATTTCTCATAAAGTTAGACCTATTTATGAGAACATACTTTATTATATCACCACCATAACAGGTACAAGCAAGCAAAATCTAAGAGTAATGCTACTCAATGCTAGAAGTCTAAACCTCAAAATGCACTCACTCGAGGCACTCCTTAAAATGGAAAACATCAACATATGTGCAGTGACAGAAACCTGGTTCAAAGCTCCAGAGAGAAACCCTGCATTACCAGGCTATAATTCATACCACACAGTTTGGCCACCTAACCAGGACTGAAGCACAAAAAAATGGAGGCATGTCCATATTTATTAAGGATAGCCACATCTCCAGGCTTGTTGTACAGCATAATGCATCCGAGATTATCCAAGTGTTACTAACTCTGGGCAAGACCGCAATCCAAATTTTTAGCTTGCTACAGACCCTCCATCATGCCCCAGGATTCCCACTCCTCATTTCTTGATAAACTGGAAAATATTAGGGTACAACCCAACACCCCAATAATGGGCAATTTCAACTACCCCACCATTAACTGGGAAAACTACTCATGTACCAACTCTTTTGCTCAAAGTTTTCTGGAATTCATAAATTCAAATGCCTTGGATCAACTTATTCACACCCCCACCAGGGGCAGCAATATCCTAGACCTGGTCATTACCAACATGGGCGACCGGTGTTCCACACCAGAGGTCAATTCCTCGTTGGTCAGATCTGACCACAAGCTAATCACCCTAGACATCCACATCCTGTCCCCACCCCCCATTAAGGAAACCACCGTAAAAACTTCTACAAAGCCAACTTCACACTTCTTAAGACAGAAGTGGCAAACTTCATGACACCCATGCAGATGGACAATAGAGTTACAACTGCTGAATCCTACACAACTGCACTTTATAAGCACTTACACGAGTGCATGGATTGTGATATCCCTAACAGAACCAAGATGCTATCCTCCAAAAAAAAGGGAAGTCAATCTGGTGGTCCTCTGCCATAAACAAACTCTACAACAGAAGAAAAAACCTGTTGCAAAAAAGAGTAAAATTCCATGACGGGAGGAGCTCCCTGGTCAGCCTCAGTAAGAATCTGAGTTCCCTCATAAAATCCTCCAAAGCTAGTTACGAAAACAAAATTGCCACTGACTCTAAAGACAACCACAAAGCATTCTATAGCTATGTCAAGAATCTCAGTGGCAACACTCAGATCTGCTCTGAGTTACAGCACACTGGCACTAAATATACAGAACCAACTGATATTGCCAACATCCTGGCAGATAGGTTCAGTGCTAACTTTACCAAAAACGAACAGCCAGCAACAAAAAGCTGTGGAAATAAGGTTTATTAAGTAATAACTTCAAATAACATACCGGTTTCGGCTTGGATTTCACCTAGTCTTCATCAGTGTAACTTTACAAAAAAACAACTGAAGTCATATATACCTTTGAATTAATTAGCAACAAAAAGTGATTGGAGAACTCATAAATATTAATATAACTATTCATAAATATTCATAGATGTTCATTCAATCCAGGATGAAAAAGCAAGCCCAGTTTAACAATCCATTTTTTTCTCCTTAATATTCAATTTGCTATGCCAACCAGATTTATGCGAACGATCACCAATGATCTTGTCAATAACCAAAAAATGGAATTTAGCTGTATTATGTTTGTGTGTGTTTGTAAAATGCATTGCTTGTTCTTTTGCATTTAATATCACTCAGATGTTTTGAAACCCTTAACTTAAAAGGTCTAGACGTTTGACCAATATAGAAGGCATGACAGCTGCAACAAGCCATGTAAATGATCCAATCAGAGTTACAATTAGCAAAAAAACTGATATCATATACAATGCTGCTGTTACTGCTGGAAAAATGTTTAGTTCTTAATACATATTTACAATTGTTACAATGACCACAGGGCATACAGCCAATGAGCTTATCACCCATAATGGTAGTCTGTGCCAACTGTAAATGCATGGAATCAGAATGGTGCTTAGGATGATTAAAATAAGCACCCAAATTTTTGCCCTTCCTGAAAGAAAAGGAACAAGTTAGAGCAACAATGGAAGACAATCTAGGATCCACTAGAAGAATATTCCAATTGCTTTTAATAATATCAATAAACTTATTGGTATTTCTCCCATAGGTGGTGGTAAGACATAAAATGTTGGATTTATGTACTTGTTTGTGTTTGTATTTGAGAAGTTCCTCCCTGGGTAGATGTGATGCATAATTCCTGGCTGTGGAAACATATCCTGAACTGTAACCTCTATTTTTAAACCTGTCAGTCAGATCCTGGTTATAAAAGCGAAAAGTATCATCATCAGAACAATTCCGTCTTACCCTAATAAACGGTGATTTAGGAATGTTTCTAGCTATATGTTTTGGATGAAAGCTGGATGCGTGGAGCAAAGTGTTGTATTCAGGACATTTCCTGTATATTTGAGTGTTTAGTGTATTATCAGGATTCCTGGTTACCATGATGTCCAAAAAGGTAATCTGATGTTGATCATAAGTAATAGTAAAATGAAGTCTCCATTTGTTGTCGTTAAGGTAATGAACAAACTCATGTAAATATTCAATGTCTGCCCTCCACACCATCCAGCAATCATCCAAATATCTTCGCCAAATGTCAATCTCCGGTAAATAAAGATTATGTGTATCATCATAAATGATGTGATCCTCAATAAATGCCATATATAAATCGACATAAATAGGGGCAAAAGATGCCCCCATAGCAGTACCCTTAATTTGGAGATAGCATTGCTTGTCATAAAAAAACACATTTTTGGTAAGCACATGTTCTGTCAAAATTATCAAAAAAGTATTAAAGCCAGGTTTGTACATGTTTGATTTGTAAAGCCAGTATTCAATAGCATCCAAACCTGCCCAATGGGGTATATTCGTGTATAATGAAGTCACATCTAAAGTACATAACCACCAGTCATTCTCAATCTGCATTTCATTAATAATACCCAGAAATTGTGTAGTATCCTGTATTCTAGATCTTACCCAGGAAAGTAAAGGTTTTAGATATTTGGTCAAAAATTCAGATAGAGGCTCAGTTAAAGAGCCAGTCCCAGCCACAATAGGTCTCCCTGGTGGATGTAAAAGATCCTTATGAATTTTAGGCAAGAAGTAAATATATTGCCTAATGAGGTCTTTAATGGTCAAGTGTCTTAAGGTATCAGATGTTATAATCCCATTTTCCAATGCTGAATTAAGAAATGTATCAATTTGTTGCTTGAACATGGATGTGGGATCTAATGGCATCTTAGTGTAGTACCTGGCATCATCAAGTTGTTTGTGTGCCTCGATATCATAATCAATCCAGTTCATTACAACAACTGCCCCTCCTTTGTCAGCAGTAGTGATTACTAATTCTTTGTTGTGCACTAATTCTGCTAAACATAATGATTCAGACTCTGAAATATTGTTAGACATAGGTGAAATAGTATTAGCAGAGAAATGCAAATCCTTGAGGACCCCATGTTGGAATAAACTCACAGATGGATGCATGGGTGGTATAAAACTGGAAGGATGATATCTAAAATTATCAGATAAATGATGCTGTTCATTGTTATACTGAAAATATAATTTAAGGTTAATTAACCTACAAAAAGTTACTACGTCTTGCGCAAAAACATCCTCAGACACAAAAAAATGGGTATAAAAGACAACCCTTTATTTAACAAAGCAATCTGTTGTTTAGTTAAAACAGTGTTGGAAATATTGCATACGTTATTATGTGCAGATATGTTTACTTGTTGGTCAATAATTCCATAAGGTTCTGTAGACTTGTGACTTTTTTTGTGTTTCCTACCTCCCCTCTTGTATGGCCTAAAGGGATCCCAAAATTATTACGCTTAGGGGAAGGGGAGTCCGTGGCTTGCTGTGAATCCATGTCTGTACCAGAAGAGGTATCAGCATCTGTGGTGTCACTATGATTCCCATGTCTTTTCAAAATAGATCTCGGTCGTTTGCGTTTGGGATTTGGGTTCCTACATCTGTGAGTGTCTTCAAACCTGACATGTCTGGTTTGTTTAAATGGTTGGCCACGTTCATAATCTGTTTGGTCTCTAGAAAACATTTTAAGCTTCCTTTCTTTCAATTGTGTTTCAAAACTAAGCAGATCAGAACTGAGTTTGGACAAAAAACCCTGAAAAAAGGTTTCATCTCTGTATTGATTACATTGCTCTATAAGCTTGCTGACCTTAAGTGTTTCATGGTAAATAGTCCTGACATAATAACAGGATAATGTCTGTACGAATCTCATAGAGCATTCATGCTGTATAGATGTCCAGTCACTGGTCAGCATATCATCAGGCTCTGCTACCAAAGGTTGGATTTTCACGCTAAGGCCCCTGGGAGTTATACCCTTTATCATATATGCCTTAAATAGTTTGAGATACCATACATCAGATCTCAATGGTTTCATGTTTTTATTCAAATCATGAAATAATTTTTCACAACATTGTTCAGGATTGGCAATAGTATTATGTTCTGAACCATTCGGTTGTTCACCAATTCCAAAAGCCACAAGATCATCCCTATCTGAGGAAAGGCCAATGAGAATCCTATTTAAATCCATATTGAAATGAAAAATGTCAAATACACAATAATAGTCACAACCCCACGTCCTAATGTCCCACAATGTATATATATAGAAAAAACTGGACAATAATGGCTTCAATAAAAATTTTTGTAGATTATGTTGGAAAAAAAGGGGCCACGTCCAGAACAGAAACTAGGACAATAATGGTAGTTGTGAATTCCTAAAGTGGCTACAAAAGGAACAATAAATTCAAATATATTCAAAAAGTCCAAAAATAGTAGTATGATGTGAATTTCACCACTACTAAATATATTAATAAAATGTTGTCAGCATGATCCAATAGTATGGCATCTCAAAAGGACTCTAATATAAATAATCTGTTATTAGACAACCAAAAATATAGAAATATATATATCTCTCAATATAGCTCCAAGGGGGTGGGTGAATATCCCAATATATCCTAAGGAAGCAAGTAAAAAATAGCCTGGAGACCAAAACCTAATCATGTATCATTAAATCCAACTAATAATCTCTAATCTCAATAGAGCAATTCAAAAATGCAATTAAGGGAAGCTAGTTATCATCCAGTGTGTACAACCAATCTATATGAATGTACCGAATTCTAAATCCAAACAGAATAGAGTTAGAGCCATATAATGTGAACACCAAAAAGTTCCATAAGTAGTAAACCGAAATAACAAGCAAGTAATAAACATCCCTGATCAATAAACTGGAATAGTAGAGGGTTACTAGTCCATATTATTATAAGTAAGCCCCCAGAATATAATAAAAATGTGGAAAAAGGGGAAAAAAAAACAGTGAATAGTCGCCTCAAAAAAGCTTTGTATTGAGGCATTCAATCATTCAAACTGTGTGTTGAATGAAATGAATAAAAAACTAATCGCAATATGTATGGACCAACATGCTATCATAAAGATGTTGCTAAAAAGCAATCAGTTCCAATACCTGAGCAATAGTAGAGAGTAAAGTAAGGCCAAAAATATTTATAAAATGTCCAAAATCTAAACAATACTAGGAGAATGCAATGTAAAACATCAAACATGTAAACAATATATTTGAATAAAATTGCTGATAAATAGCTTAGTACAGTATATATAAGTAGCTATATGTTTATCAATGTACTGTTAAAAATAAACATAAACAGTTCCAACAGGAGACAGCAGAACATAAAATAAATGTTCACCAATATCTAAATAAAATCCAATAACTGGATAGTACAATATTATGAAATGTTTAGCTAAAATAAATAAGTCACCATAATCCTTGGGTGTTCAGCTGATGACCATTCAATGGAGCAGGAATAAAAGGACTTAACTGTCCTTACTGAAATAACATGTATCCCATAAGAGTGACGATAATGGATACTCAAGAACAGTAATGTCCCAAAACAATGTCCAAATATGTGAAAAATATAACCAATTTTCGGCAAAATGTCCCAGTCAAAAAACTATCCAAATCAACAGTTATTCAAGAAAGTCCAAAATAATCCTTTCAATATCGCCTTCCTGTTATTTCCGAAAGAACGCCACAGGCCAAGTAATCGTATATATGCTATATCTCAACCGCGCAAGGCCATCCGTTGTTATAAAAAGTTTTTATAATATAAGTTTCCATGAAAAAAAGAAAAAACAATGCTGTTACCAGGTAATGTAACCTCAAAACACACTAAGCTGAAAAACCATCGGTACGCTATACGCCAATGCCACGAGGCGCCTCCGCAATGAAAAACTGGATGTAGAGTGTTTCCGATTGAAACAAAAGGAAAATGACCAAAAGTAAGGTCTGGAGCAATAGTTCACCAATAAAGAAACGCTGGGCATCCACCAAATAAAGATGTTATCATATATACATTGGGAAAATATGAGCTCGTAGATCACAACATCTAGTACAACATCTAATACAGATATGTCTTCACAGCACGCCGCGGACCTCCAGCAGGAAACCAAGGAATGCGCAACCAAAAACAATTCCCCTGCACAGAGAGTGTTGCACAGCCAAATTGAACTAAACCAAAAATGAACAGCCAGCAAAAAAAGCTGTGGAAATAAGGTTTATTAAGTAATAACTTCAAATAACAGACCAGTTTCGGCTTGGATTTCACCTAGCCTTCATCAGTGTAACTTTACAAAAAAACAATTGAAGTCATATATACCTTTGAATTAATTAGCAACAAAAAGTGATTGGAGAACTCATAAATATTAATATAACTATTCATAAATATTCATAAATATTCATAAATGTTCATTCAATCCAGGATGAAAAAGCGAGCTCAGTTTAACAATCCATTTTTTCTCCTTAATATTCAGTTTGCTGTGCCAACCAAATTTATGCGAACGATCACCAATGATCTTGTCAACAACCAAAAAATGAAATTTAGCTGTATTATGTTTGTGTGTGTTTGTAAAGTGCATTGCTTGTTCTTTTGCATTTAATATCACTCAGATGTTCTGAAACCCTTAACTTAAAAGGTCTAGACGTTTGACCAATATAGAAGGCATGACAGCTGCAACAAGCCATGTAGATGATCCAATCAGAGTTACAATTAGCAAAAAAACTGATATCATATACAATGCTGCTGTTACTGCTGGAAAAATGTTTAGTTCTTAATACATATTTACAATTGTTACAATAGCCACAGGGCATACAACCAATGAGCTTATCACCCATAATGGTAGTCTGTGCCAACTGTAAATGCATGGAATCAGAATGGTGCTTAGGATGATTAAAATAAGCACCCAAATTTTTGCCCTTCCTGAAAGAAAAGGAACATGTTGGAGCAATAATGGAAGACAATGTAGGATCCACTAGAAGAATATTCCAATTGCTTTTAATAATATCAATAAACTTATTGGTATTTCCCCCATAGGTGGTGGTAAGACGTAAAATGTTGGATTTATGTACTTGTTTGTGTTTGTATTTGAGAAGTTCCTCCCTATTCCATTTTTTGGTTATTGACAAGATCATTGGTGATCGTTCGCATAAATCTGGTTGGCATAGCAAATTGAATATTAAGGAGAAAAAATGGATTGTTAAACTGTGCTTGCTTTTTCATCCTGGATTGAATGAACATTTATGAATATTTATGAATAGTTATATTAATATTTATGAGTTCTCCAATCACTTTTTGTTGCTAATTAATTCAAAGGTATATATGACTTCAATTGTTTTTTTGTAAAGTTACACTGATGAAGGCTAGGTGAAATCCAAGCCGAAACCGGTCTGTTATTTAAAGTTATTACTTAATAAACCTTATTTCCACAGCTTTTTGTTTCTGGCTGTTCATTTTTGGTTTAGTTCATTTTGGCCGTGCAACACTCTCTGTGCAGGGGAATTGTTTTTGGTTGCGCATTCCTTGGTTTCCTGCTGGAGGTCCGTGGCGTGCTGTGAAGACATATCTGTATTAGATGTTGTACTAGATGTTGTGATCTACGAGCTCATATTTTCCCAATGTATATATGATTACATGTTTATTTGGTGGTTGCCCAACGTTTCTTTATTGATGAACTATTGCTCCAGACCTTACTTTTGGTCATTTTCCTTTTGTTTCAATCGGAAACACTCTACATCCATTTTTTCATTGCGGAGGTGCCTCGTGGCATTGGCGTATAGTGTACCGATGGTTTTTCAGCTTAGTGTGTTTTGAGGTGACATTACCTGGTAACAGCATTGTTTTTCTTTTTTTCATGGAAACTTATATTATAAAAACTTTTTATAACAATGGATGGCCTTGTGCGGTTGAGATATAGCATATATACGATTACTTGGCCTGTGGCATTCTTTCAGAAATAACAGGAAGGCGATATCGAAAGGATTATTTTGGACTTTCTTGAATAACTGTTGATTTGGATAGTTTTTTGACTGGGACATTTTGCTGAAAATTGGTTATATTTTTCACATATTTGGACATTGTTTTGAGACATTACTGTTCTTGAGTATCCATTATCATCACTCTTATGGGATACATGTTATTTCAGTAAGGACAGTTAAGTCCTTTTATTCCTGCTCCATCGAATAGTCATCAGCTGAACACCCAAGGATTATGGTGACTTATTTATTTTAGCAAAACATTTCGTAATATTGTACTATCCAGTTATTGGATTTTATTTAGATATTGGTGAACATTTATTTTACGTTCTGCTGTCTCCTGTTGGAACTGTTTATGTTTATTTTTAACAGTACATTGATAAACGTATAGCTACTTACATATACTGTACTAAGCTATTTATCAGCAATTTTATTCAAATGTATTGTCTACATGTCGGATGTTTTACATTGCATTCTCCTAGTATTGTTTAGATTTTGGACATTTTATAAATATTTTTGACCTTACTTTACTCTCTACTATTGCTCAGGTATTGGAACTGATTGCTTTTTAGCAACATCTTTATGATAGCATGTTGGTCCATACATATTGCGATTAGTTTTTTATTCATTTCATTCAACACACAGTTTGAATGATTGAATGCCTCAAAACAAAGCTTGTTTGAGGTGACTAGTCACTGTTTTTTCCCCTTTTTCTGCATTTTTATTGTATTCTGGGGGCTTACTTATAATAATATGGACTAGTAACCCTCTACTATTCCAGTTTATTGATCAGGGATGTTTATTACTTTCTTGTTACTTCTGTTTACTACTTATGGAACGTTTTGGTGTTCATATTATATGGCTCTAACTCTATTCTGTTTGGATTTAGAATTCGGTACATTCATATAGAGTGGTTGTACACATTGGATGATAACTAGCTTCCCTTAACTGCATTTTTTGAATTGCTCTATTGAGATTAGAGATTATTAGTTGGATTTAACGATACATGACTAGGTTTTGGTCTCCAGGCTATTTTTTACTTGCTTCCTTAGGACATATTGGGATATTCACCCACCCCCTTGGTGCTATATTGATATATATATATATATATATATATATATATATATATATATATATATATATGCAGAAACAAACCCAGAAACCTCAGCAAGGTATAAACCAAACAAATCCCAGAACTGGCTGAAGGTATAGTCCACAAATAAAATGAACAAAAACGATCAAATAACAGCCAAAAACTGCCAAATGTAAAGAGTCAAAAAATCCAGGTTTTAATCAATGTGAGCGCTTTCGCGGTTCACCCGCTTCATCAGACATACATAAAAATGGCATCACTTCTTTCATTAAATAGTTCAAATATGCATATGTCATATCCTGTTAAAATTTGTCATATCCTGTTAAAATTTTAAAGATACAACACCACTAAAAATATATATGTATAATATATATGACAAAAAAATGTCAAATAAAAATAAAAATACTTATCAAACAATACATTGAATAAAAATTAAAATGATCAAAAAATATATATATATGTATATACATTATCTGAGCGATCTAGCTTTCAACACAGGTTTCAACGGCACATGATCGTTCAGGCCCCTGCCTCGATGTGCCGCTAACCTTAATATCCATCTGACCTCAGAGAGCTCTGTAGTATTCACTAGATCACCTCCTCTTGGACTTTCAAAATGAACACAGAGAACCTGAAACAAAAAAACAAAAAAACATGTCCTGCAAAAGACAGCATACGTTTGGCTATAGCACTATATGTCTCTAGTCTATTAAAGCAGTATAGATGGTCCCTTATACGCTCACGTAGGGAGCGATTCGTTTTGCCAACATAGAACATATAGCACTGTTGGCAACATGCCACATAGACTATATTCTTAGTGCTACAATCTGAATAACATCTAAGATCCCAAAGGCGTCCATCATTTGGATTTCTAAAAAACCTGGAAGTATCAATATATGCGCATTGGTGGCAGGACCCACATTTATGTGTCCCTAGATCATAGACTGGTCTATCATTAAACACATTGAGAGACAACTTGGGAAAACAAAGATGCTGTTTAAGGTTCTTCTGGTTACTGAAGACATAATGTGGGCAGTTCCCAACAACGCTGTGTATCACTATTGGCAGTGAGAATGTTCCAGTTGTCACATATCACCTGCTGTACAAAAGATACATTCTTGCCATATGGTAGAATCAATGGAGTCTGTGAAGAAAAAGTAGGTACTCTAGGACCCACATGTGAGTTGGAAAAATATGGTCTACCTTTGTGTGGCCTGAGTTTAATAACATTACTATAAATACAATCTATATTGTTGTCATCGTAACCTCTATGCAAAAAACTCTGTCTCAATTTTAGTAGTTCAGATGTAAATGAACAGTCATCCGAACAGAGGCGTGAAATCCTAAGTGCTTGGCCCTTGACAATATTGTCAAAGGTCCTCGGGTGGTGCATGCTACCTGTAGAAAGAAATGAAGCTCTGTAACAGGGTTTCCTGAATACTTTAGTGTGTAAAGATTCATTGTCCCTATATACAGTGACATCCAAATAATTGATGGAATCTGTGGAATGCTCCATTGTGAACTTCAAAAAGCCCTCCAATCCATTCACATACTCAAAAAAGGACTCAAGGGCACCGGCTGTGCCATGCCAAAGGAGAAAGAGGTCATCAACAAAATGTCTGTAAAAGACGATGTTGGTGCATGTCAACATGACCTCTCTCTCCCAGGCTACCATGACTAAATTGGCATAATGCGCATATATTGATACTTCCAGGTTTTTTAGAAATCCAAATGATGGACGCCTTTGGGATCTTAGATGTTATTCAGATTGTAGCACTAAGAATATAGTCTATGTGGCATGTTGCCAACAGTGCTATATGTTCTATGTTGGCAAAACGAATCGCTCCCTACGTGAGCGTATAAGGGACCATCTATACTGCTTTAATAGACTAGAGACATATAGTGCTATAGCCAAACATATGCTGTCTTTTGCAGGACATGTTTTTTTGTTTCAGGTTCTCTGTGTTCATTTTGAAAGTCCAAGAGGAGGTGATCTAGTGAATACTACAGAGCTCTCTGAGGTCAGATGGATATTAAGGTTAGCGGCACATCGAGGCAGGGGCCTGAACGATCATGTGCCGTTGAAACCTGTGTTGAAAGCTAGATCGCTCAGATAATGTATATACATATATATATATTTTTTGATCATTTTAATTTTTATTCAATGTATTGTTTGATAAGTATTCTTATTTTTATTTGACATTTTTTTGTCATATATATTATACATATATATTTTTAGTGGTGTTGTATCTTTAAAATTTTAACAGGATATGACAAATTTTAACAGGATATGACATATGCATATTTGAACTATTTAATGAAAGAAGTGATGCCATTTTTATGTATGTCTGATGAAGCGGGTGAACATGAAAAGCGCTCACATTGATTAAAACCTGGATTTTTTGACTCTTTACATTTGGCAGTTTTTGGCTGTTATTTGATCGTTTTTGTTCATTTTATTTGTGGACTATACCTTCAGCCAGTTCTGGGATTTGTTTGGTTTATACCTTGCTGAGGTTTCTGGGTTTGTTTCTGCATTTGTGCTGTTTTTTGGTGAAGGTATGGAAGCTGTGGCTGATTCGAACGCACCGGGAGCGAGTACCCATCAGGAGCAAGTACGCTTAGGATCTGTGGGTCCTATTAAGAACTGTTTGGTTGATTTTGCTAATCCTTTATTGTCCTCAGATAGTTCAGAGACATTAGACACTGAAGTTGTGGATGCCGACACTGAAATTTTGGCTAGGCAACTGAAAAGAGATATGGAGAACAATCTCTTTAGATTTAAAAGGCTGCAAAGCCAGCGGTACCATCTTGAAGCTAGTATTCAATGCAAGTTTATCCCCAGAGGCCTTCGCATACTTAATATGCCAACTTATGGAACCGCTTTTCCGGAATTATTGATTCGTTGGCAGAAAATCAACCTACAAGCTAGCACAGCATATATGGAACTTCTTATAGATTTTTTCAGACCGAAGGAGGATGATCTTCTTGATTTGTTAAGTGAACAACAGCAACAGCTTATAGGCCTCCTAGGCACAGACTCTGCTGACATTTTCTTGCATGAGTTGATGGACAGGATCAACAGGTATGGTAACAATTTAATTTTACAGAAGAAGAAGAAACTCTCCAGAGATAAGAGAGATTTTGCTAACAATAATGTGTTTATGTGGCCTAAGAATGCTGCGAATTCACAACAGCCTGTCAACAATAGATTAGCTACATTGCCTGTCCAACCCACGCGGATCACTCCTGCAGAATCTACGGTATTTTTAGATCATGGGTCTGTACATGCCAGCGATTCTATTGGTCAGAAGTCTATCAAACATCAACTAACCAGGCAAGGCACCAGCAATGGGACAGTTGCTTCTGCCTCCGATAAACCAGATGAGGAAGTAATAACTCCCAAGTTGGTTACTTCTGTCTACTTCACCCCAGCCGAGTCTCGTTCCATGCCACTGGAAGAGGAACACGGGGAAGCTGTTCGCACCAGCACAGTAGTCAGACGTAAGATACATTTGGAGAATCTTCGCACTGACGAGCAACAGGTTTTTCCAAACGCTCCTCTTCCAATTCGGATAGGCAGGAAGAGGTCAATAGAACTGGAGCCACATGGTGGAGTCAAGCGCAAGGAAGCCAGCATGGAGTTCAACAATCGCCCGCACAAGCAACGATGGGGGCAGAGTCGTTGATATGGAATATTTCTGACCATGTACTTACGGAAGCGGAATCTTCGGTACTTGCCAAAGGACTAACTTTCATTCCCAGTAAGCGAGTGGATGTTAGTGATAACATCCTGGCTATCAGGATGTTTCTTAGGAGTGTCAACTTAAAATTGCTTTTTCAGGACTCAAATATTGGAGGTGAGCAAAAACTTTTTAAAAAGAAAAGTTTATTAAATCCACGTTTAGCACCTGATTTAGAACTCTTTCTTACTGCGGTTGAGAGAGACCTATACAGTACTTCCACCTCTACATTTTTTGATTTGCGTGATAATTTGACTAATGCTGAGTTTACAGCACTTTCAGACTTAAAGGCGAATGACAGAATTATTATACGGCCTGCCGACAAGGGCGGCTCGACAGTTGTTATGAACCGGAGCTTCTATCTGAGCTCCATGCTTGATATGTTAATGACTGATGCATATGAAGTTGTGACTCAAAAGGTTGTTGAAAGTTGTCAATTGAATATCTATAATATGTTGTCTGAATGTAGATCTCTAGGATTGTTGACTAATGATCTTTTTGATTATTTTGTTGTGCAGTTTCCTGTAGTCCCCTCCATTAATGGACTCCCAAAGATTCATAAAAATAGTACCTCACCCCCTCTTAGGCCCATTGTTGCTGGAGAGGGGTGGCTTACAGAACCCCTTTCTGTGTACTTGGATTGTAAGCTCAAACAGGTTCTAGCACGGTTTACTTATGTCCTTAGAGACACCAGTCAATTCTTAAGTGATTTGTATCAATGTGTTCAAGCTATGGAAAGTTTAGATGGTGTACAGCTCGTTACTATGGATGTAACATCATTATTTACGTGCATCCCTAACAATATAGGAATTGACTTGGTTAGGAAATTAATGTGTGAAACTCTTACAGCTACTGAGGCTGATTTTCTGAGTTTGCTGCTTGAGACAGTCCTGGAGAACAATTATTTTGTCTTCTTGGACAGCCATTACAGACAGACCACTGGAGTAGCCATGGGCACCAGCTGTGCCAATTCTTATGCCAATTTAGTCATGGTAGCCTGGGAGAGAGAGGTCATGTTGACATGCACCAACATCGTCTTTTACAGACGTTTTGTTGATGACCTCTTTCTCCTTTGGCATGGCACAGCCGGTGCCCTTGAGTCCTTTTTTGAGTATGTGAATGGATTGGAGGGCTTTTTGAAGTTCACAATGGAGCATTCCACAGATTCCATCAATTATTTGGATGTCACTGTATATAGGGACAATGAATCTTTACACACTAAAGTATTCAGGAAACCCTGTTACAGAGCTTCATTTCTTTCTACAGGTAGCATGCACCACCCGAGGACCTTTGACAATATTGTCAAGGGCCAAGCACTTAGGATTTCACGCCTCTGTTCGGATGACTGTTCATTTACATCTGAACTACTAAAATTGAGACAGAGTTTTTTGCATAGAGGTTACGATGACAACAATATAGATTGTATTTATAGTAATGTTATTAAACTCAGGCCACACAAAGGTAGACCATATTTTTCCAACTCACATGTGGGTCCTAGAGTACCTACTTTTTCTTCACAGACTCCATTGATTCTACCATATGGCAAGAATGTATCTTTTGTACAGCAGGTGATATGTGACAACTGGAACATTCTCACTGCCAATAGTGATACACAGCGTTGTTGGGAACTGCCCACATTATGTCTTCAGTAACCAGAAGAACCTTAAACAGCATCTTTGTTTTCCCAAGTTGTCTCTCAATGTGTTTAATGATAGACCAGTCTATGATCTAGGGACACATAAATGTGGGTCCTGCCACCAATGCGCATATATTGATACTTCCAGGTTTTTTAGAAATCCAAATGATGGACGCCTTTGGGATCTTAGATGTTATTCAGATTGTAGCACTAAGAATATAGTCTATGTGGCATGTTGCCAACAGTGCTATATGTTCTATGTTGGCAAAGCGAATCGCTCCCTACGTGAGCGTATAAGGGACCATCTATACTGCTTTAATAGACTAGAGACATATAGTGCTATAGCCAAACATATGCTGTCTTTTGCAGGACATGTTTTTTGTTTCAGGTTCTCTGTGTTCATTTTGAAAGTCCAAGAGGAGGTGATCTAGTGAATACTACAGAGCTCTCTGAGGTCAGATGGATATTAAGGTTAGCGGCACATCGAGGCAGGGGCCTGAACGATCATGTGCCGTTGAAACCTGTGTTGAAAGCTAGATCGCTCAGATAATGTATATACATATATATATATTTTTTGATCATTTTAATTTTTATTCAATGTATTGTTTGATAAGTATTTTTATTTTTATTTGACATTTTTTTGTCATATATATTATACATATATATTTTTAGTGGTGTTGTATCTTTAAAATTTTAACAGGATATGACAAATTTTAACAGGATATGACATATGCATATTTGAACTATTTAATGAAAGAAGTGATGCCATTTTTATGTATGTCTGATGAAGCGGGTGAACCGCGAAAGCGCTCACATTGATTAAAACCTGGATTTTTTGACTCTTTACATTTGGCAGTTTTTGGCTGTTATTTGATCGTTTTTGTTCATTTTATTTGTGGACTATACCTTCAGCCAGTTCTGGGATTTGTTTGGTTTATATATATATATATATATATATATATATATATATATATATATATATATATATATATATATATATATATATATATTTCTATATTTTTGGTTGTCTAATAACAGATTATTTATATTAGAGTCCTTTTGAGATGCCATACTATTGGATCATGCTGACAACATTTTATTAATATATTTAGTAGTGGTGAAATTCACATCATACTACTATTTTTGGACTTTTTGAATATATTTGAATTTATTGTTCCTTTTGTAGCCACTTTAGGAATTCACAACTACCATTATTGTCCTAGTTTCTGTTCTGGACGTGGCCCCTTTTTTTCCAACATAATCTACAAAAATGTTTATTGAAGCCATTATTGCCCAGTTTTTTCTATATATATATACATTGTGGGACATTAGGACGTGGGGTTGTGACTATTATTGTGTATTTGACATTTTTCATTTCAATATGGATTTAAATACGATTCTCATTGGCCTTTTCTCAGATAGGGATGATCTTGTGGCTTTTGGAATTGGTGAACAACCGAATGGTTCAGAACATAATACTATTGCCAATCCTGAACAATGTTGTGAAAAATTATTTCGTGATTTGAATAAAAACATGAAAGCATTGAGATTCAATGTATGGCATCTCAAACTATTTAAGGCATATATGATAAAGGGTATAACTCCCAGGGGCCTTAGGGTGAAAATCCAACCTTTGGTAGCAGAGCCTGATGATATGCTGACCAGTGACTGGACATCTATACAGCAAGAATGCTCTCTGAGATTCGTACAGACATTATCCAGTTATTATGTCAGGACTATTGACCAGGAAACACTTAAGGTCAGCAAGCTTATAGAGCAATGTAATCAATACCGAGATGAAACCTTTTTTCAGGGTTTTTTGTCCAAACTCAGTTCTGATCTGCTTAGTTTTGAAACACAATTGAAAGAAAGGAAGCTTAAAAAGTTTTCTAGAGACCAAACAGATTATGAACGTGGCCAACTGTTTAAACAAACCAGACATGTCAGGTATGAAGACACTCACAGAAGTAGGAACCCAAATCCCAAACGCAAACGACTGAGATCTATTTTGAAAAGACATGGCAATCATAGTGACACCACAGATGCTGATACGTCTTCTGGTACAGACATGGATTCACAGCAAGCCACGGACTCCCCTACCCCTAAGCGTAATAATTTTGGGACCCCTTTAGGCCATACAAGAGGGGAGGTAGGAAACACAAAAAAGTCACAAGTCTACAGAACCTTACAGAATTATTGACCAACAAGTAAACATATCTGCACATAATAACGTATGCAATATTTCCAACACTGTTTTAACTGAACAACAGATTGCTTTGTTAAATAAAGGGTTGTCTTTTATACCCGTTTATTTTGTGTCTGAGGATGTTTTTGCTCAAGACGTAGTAACTTTTTGTAGGTTAATTAACCTTAAATTATATTTTCAGTATAACAATGAACAGCATCATTTATCTGATAATTTTAGATATCATCCTTCCAGTTTTACACCACCCATGCATCCATCTGTGAGCTTATTCCAACATGGGGTCCTCAAGGATTTGCATTTCTCTGCTAATACTATTTCACCTATGTCTAACAATATTTCAGAGTCTGAATCATTATGTTTAGCAGAGTTAGTGCACAACAAAGAATTAGTAATCACTACTGCTGACAAAGGAGGGGCAGTTGTTGTAATGAACTGTATTGATTATGATATCGAGGCACACAAACAACTTGATGATGCCAGGTACTACACTAAGATGCCATTAGATCCCACATCCATGTTCAAGCAACAAATTGATGCATTTCTTAATTCAGCATTGGAAAATGGGATTATAACATCTGATACCTTAAGACACTTGACCATTAAAGACCTCATTAGGCAATATATTTACTTCTTGCCTAAAATTCATAAGGATCTTTTACATCCACCAGGGAGACCTATTGTGGCTGGGACTGGCTCTTTAACTGAGCCTCTATCTGAATTTTTGACCAAATATCTAAAACCTTTACTTTCCTGGGTAAGATCTAGAATACAGGATACTACACAATTTCTGGGTATTATTAATGAAATGCAGATTGAGAATGACTGGTGGTTATGTACTTTAGATGTGACTTCATTATACACGAATATACCCCATTGGGCAGGTTTGGATGCTATTGAATACTGGCTTTACAAATCAAACATGTACAAACCTGGCTTTAATACTTTTTTGATAATTTTGACAGAACATGTGCTTACCAAAAATGTGTTTTTTTATGACAAGCAATGCTATATCCAAATTAAGGGTACTGCTATGGGGGCATCTTTTGCCCCTATTTATGTCGATTTATATATGGCATTTATTGAGGATCACATCATTTATGATGATACACATAATCTTTATTTACTGGAGATTGACATTTGGCGAAGATATTTGGATGATTGCTGGATGGTGTGGAGGGCAGACATTGAATATTTACATGAGTTTGTTCATTACCTTAACGACAACAAATGGAGACTTCATTTTACTATTACTTATGATCAACATCAGATTACCTTTTTGGACATCATGGTAACCAGGAATCCTGATAATACACTAAACACTCAAATATACAGGAAATGTCCTGAATACAACACTTTGCTCCACGCATCCAGCTTTCATCCAAAACATATAGCCAGAAACATTCCTAAATCACAGTTTATTAGGGTAAGACGGAATTGTTCTGATGATGATACTTTTCGCTTTTATAGCCAGGATCTGACTGACTGGTTTAAAAATAGAGGTTACAGTTCAGGATATGTTTCCACTGCCAGGAATTATGCATCACATCTACCCAGGGAGGAACTTCTCAAATACAAACACAAACAAGTGCATAAATCCAACATTTTATGTCTTACCACCATCTATGGGAGAAATACCAATAAGTTTATTGATATTATTAAAAGCAAATGGAATATTCTTCTAGCGGATCCTACATTGTCTTCCATTATTGCTCCAACATGTTCCTTTTTTTCAGGAAGGGCAAAAATTTGGGTGCTTATTTTAATCATCCTAAGCACCATTCTGATTCCATGTATTTACAGTTGGCACAGACTACCATTATGGGTGATAAGCTCATTGGCTGTATGCCCTGTGGCTATTGTAACAATTGTAAATATGTATTAAGAACTAAACATTTTTCCAGCAGTAACAGCAGCATTGTATATGATATCAGGTTTTTTGCTAATTGTAACTCTGATTGGATCATCTACATGGCTTGTTGCAGCTGTCATGCCTTCTATATTGGTCAAACGTCTAGACCTTTTAAGTTAAGGGTTTCAGAACATCTGAGTGATATTAAATGCAAAAGAGCAAGCAATGCACTTTACAAACACACACTTAAACATAATACAGCTAAATTCCATGTTTTGGTTATTGACAAGATCATTGGTGATCGTTCGCATAAATCAGGTTAGCATAGCAAATTGAATATTAAGGAGAAAAAAATGGATTGTTAAACTGGGCTCGCTTTTTCATCCTGGATTGAATGAACATTTATGAATATTTATGAATATTTATGAATAGTTATATTAATATTTATGAGTTCTCCAATCACTTTTTGTTGCTAATTAATTCAAAGGTATATATGACTTCAATTGTTTTTTTGTAACGTTACACTGATGAAGGCTAGGTGAAATCCAAGCCAAAACCGGTCTGTTATTTGAAGTTATTACTTTATAAACCTTATTTCCACAGCTTTTTGTTGCTGGCTGTTCATTTTTGGTTTAGTTCATTTTGGCCGTGCAACACTCTCCGTGCAGGGGAATTGTTTTCTGTGCTAACTTTACCACCCTCCCACCCCCTAGAGGGCCCATCTCTATACCGGAAGAATGCAAAGTTCCTGTAATCACGGCTGCACAGGTAAAAAACACACTCTGCAAAACCAAGAGCACAGCATCCATGGGACCTGGCAATATCCCAGGCTGCATTCTGCACAAACTACAGAACGAACTGGCACCCCCACCTAAGTACCATGTTCAATCAGAGCCTCACCTCAGGCTTTGTGCCCATTGAATGGCGCTCCGCGACAGTTATCCCACTTCACAAAGGGGGAGCCACAATGGACCCCGGGAACTACAGTCCCATTAGCCTGACCAGCCTGGTCTGCAAGGCCATGGATCGTATCATCATGGAACTCATAAACAAAGACATTGGTAATCTCCAAACTCTCTCTAGATCCCACCCAGTTCGGGTTTGTAACAGGCAGATCATGTCTCCTAAACCTGATAAACTTCTTTGAAGCATTCACCAAAGTCATAGATGAAGGTAAGGTGGTTCACACCGCCTATCTAGATCTCGCCAAGGCTTTCAACACCATCCTCCACTCTGGAATTATAGATAAACTCACTAAACTAGGTATAAATCCCTATGTCACAATATGGGTTGCCAACTGGCTCACAGACAGAACCCACACTGTGAAAGTAGCAGACTCTAAATCCAACTTCAGACCAGTGACAAGTGGAGTACCACAGGGCTCAGTCCTGGGTCCTCTCCTGTTTGGTATCTACTTCTCTGAAGTACAGGTTAACACAGAAGGTCTTTGGCTAATGAAGTTTGCAGATGACTGCAAACTAGGAGCCATAATCAAAACTCCTAATGATGTGGACATCCTAAAAAAGGGCCTCATTGAGACAGATGCCTGGTGTCAAAGCCATGGCCTGAAGCTCAATGTCAAAAAGTGCATTGTCATCCCCTTTGGTAAAAACTCTGTACCCATGAACTACCACATAAGTGGTAGTCTACTTAACACCAAAAGTGTGATAAGAGACCTTGGGACACAGGTGGACAGTAGTCTCTCCTTTGATAATCACATCGCCACAGTGGTCAGAAAATCCTTCTACGTGGCACACCTCATCACAAAAGGTTTCTCATCCAGAGCAAAAGAGGTCATTGTTCCCCTCTACTTATCACTCATTAGACCTATTATAGAGTACAGTGCCCCTTTTGGTATGTACCTCACAAGACATCTATAACAACTGGAGAGGCCACAGAAATACCTCACAAAGAGGATTACTGGCCTCAAACAGATGCCCTATGCAGACCATCTCAAAAAACTCCAGCTTTACTCCATTGCATATCGCCTATTCAGAGGTGATCTCTGCCTAACATACAAGGCCATGTCAAACCCAGAGCTGCTGGACATGCTCCACTTAAAGAAATCCCAGTCCCAACAAGCTACACTCTGTAGGGACCTAAACCTTGTCACCACAATAAACAGAACATGCTGGAGGGATAGATTATTGTCCCAGATACTTCCCATACTCTGGAACAGACTACTTATCTATATTGACCAGAGCTCCTCATTAGCACTCTTCAAGAAAAATCTTGATGATTGGATGGGAAATAGAAAATTCACCCTGGGGATCACTTCTGTGGCTCTGCTCGACAGGGGCACAGGAAAATAATTTTCTTGGGTGGTGAAAGCCAGGGTACCCTTTTAGCTAGGCTTATATAGGCCCTAGGGTCAATAGCCTAGTATCTACCTATGAACCTATATAAGTAAAGTAAGTCTATACAGAGATTCTATACTACAAATTATAAACGGTCCAATATATAAAGACATTCTATTGTGAAAAATAATAAAGTGTTCCTCTTTCTGATCCTCTGTTATGATTTTTTTAAAGGCCAGCACTATGATTTTTAAGGCCTGGAGGTTGAGAGGATAAGTATTCCAGGGTCACTGTATATAATAATGCATGTTTGTAACATTTGCTATCATGTTCACGTTTTACAGGGATCCATTTCAGCATGAATAACATTATTTTATAGGGTGCTTGTTGCTGTTCTTTTGTATTACAAAAATGTAAGACTGTGTACAATTGTTTCTATCATAGCTTTCAACAAATCAGGGACAAATATCAACATAATTAGGGACAAATCCAGAAATAATCAGGAGGAATTAAAATAGTACTATCAACTCAAGACATTAACAGGAATAGAAAGTGTGAATTCTGAATTAATTATATTTTCTGACATAAAAGAAGTGTATAACTCTTAAATTATTTGTTAAACTGTAATTCATTATCTGTTCTCCAAAAGTCACCAGTATTAAGAAAGAAGTACAAAACTAAAATATGAGTCACAAATCTGTGACAGCTGAGAGGTATGTAGCACACCCCCCTCCAAATAAAAATCCACTGGGAGGCATAGCTCTCAACTGTCAGATTTTTGCAGAAAGCCCAGATTTTGGTCTCATATTTTTGGTCTGTTCCTCATAAAATATGTAGCCTTCTGGCAAATCACTGAGGACTGAGGTCATTAAATAATGGCATGCATTTGAGTTTTTGACTTCAAATCCTTTAGAAAATGTTGTTATTCTAGCAACTTTCTAAATTTATAACAGCAATATTTAAAAGCTGTCTCTATTTTTGGGCCTTTTTCCCCTGATTATTTTAGGCTCTGCCCAGATTTCTTGTGCTAAGTGGCTGAGAGGTATGCTGAGAGCTCAAGTTTCTTCTCACTCGCAAAATATACAGGTATGAGTAAGTTGATAATATGCAAAATGAAGATGTTTTTAGAGATGTTGTATGATAAAATGAAAGGTGTAGATGAACAGTATTTTTTGTTACATTGGACATAGTGTCCCTGTTTACTGTTATCCCCAATGACTGGGGGATAGAGAATATTAGAAACTTATTAAGTATGAAGAAGACTTGTACAGTTGATAAGATAAATTTGATATGTTCTCTGCTAGAAATTATTTTAGAAAATAACGTATTTATATTCAGAGATTAATATTTTTTGCAGAAGATTGGCGTGGCTATGGGCACACCTTGTGCCAATAGCTACGCCAATCTAGCTTTAGTAGAATGGGAGCATAATGTTGTTTTTGTCCTTGGAATTCTATTTAGATAAAATAATCTGGTATACCCGTTTTGTCGATGATATGTTTCTCTTATGGAAAGGGACCAAAGAAGATCTTGATTCATTTATAGAATATCTTGGTAATACCACCACTTTTTAAAAATTCACTAGTAAAGTTTCTGAGAATGAGATAGACTTCCTTGATGTGAAAATAAAAAAGTCTGACTTGGTAGGAATTCATACCAGTATGTTTAGAAAATCCACTAGAAGGAATGTATTACTGCATAATAACAGCATGCACCCACAATTCGTAAAAAACAACATAATGAGAGCGCAAATACTGAGACTTATGAGACTGCATAATGAAGATGCATCACTTGAACTGGCTCTGGCAAATCTTAAAACTGAATTTTTAGAGAGAGGCTATTCCAGTAAAATTTTTGACAAACAGTTATTTGAGCTGACTAAAATTAGGGATACCAGAGGGAAAGCTTATTTCTCCAAGAAGGTAGTAACATCAGACACTTCAGAGAAAAAATGTCAACAGACTTAGATTTCCCGTAACTTATAGTAGTGATATTGGTGATTTCTGTGATATATTTAACAGAAATTGGAATATTTTAAGCACAACTAAAGATCTTGAAGGTTTAATAGAAAACAGACCACACTTTGTCTTTAAAAATAAAAAAATCCCTGAAGCGTCAGCTATGCTATAATAGCAATGCAATGAAGAATTGTGATTTGTCCCAGAGAAGAGGTACTTATGCATGTAGAAACTGCTCAGCCTGTAAATATATATATTCTTGCTCTACATTCATTCACCCTAAGTTAGGCTTGAAATATATGCCAAACATTATGCAGACTGCAGAACTAAGTACATTGTTTATTTTGCATTCTGCGTAGTCTGCCAGGCTTATTATGTTGGTAAAACCAACCGCATGTTGAAAGAACGTATACAAGAGCATTACAGGGACATGTTAAATAAAAAAGCGACAAATGCCCTGGAAAAACATGTTGAGATAGCTGGCAACACACATTCCTTTAAATTTTTAGTGTTAGAAATTTTAAAGGAAGGAATGAGAGGTGGTGACTTGATTAACAGAACAGAAACAGCTGAACAGAGATGGATTTTAAAATTAAATGCACATAATTCTCCAGGGATTAATGAAGCAGTTTCCTTGAAGCCATTTTTAAAGAATAGAACTCTTAAACACTGATTACATTGTGATGCTGTATTATATATATTTTATATATATTTTTACACCTATTTAGTACAGTTTTTAAAGAAAATTCTTAATTATATATTTATTGTATTATAGGTTTATTGATTGTTATACATGCTTTTATATTTAAATAGGAGTCAATTTGTTGTTTTATTCAGTCTGATGAAGCAGTTCGAGAGACTGTGAAAGCGCTTACTGTTTTTTGAAGAACAATAGTGATTTCTACAGAATTACAGACATGGTGGAGTGGCTCATTCACTTGTTCTTGGGATAATATGCAAAACTGCCAGTGATCGTACTATAGTATGCATGACTCCATGAGAGTTCGCCTGTGTTTGAACCTGTGCTTGTACAAGTCCTGACTTCCAGGGCTGATTCATGCCTTATGCCCTTTTGATTGACAGAGTAACTGCGAAAGTGTGTCCAGTAATAGGAGTCTGCATATCCATTATGCAGCACTTAACATCTATGCAGTCCATGTAGAAATTTTTGCTGAACATTTTCATTTTCCTCTCACAATTCTATTTACATAGTGTAATGTAATTTATGAATGGGGGTAAACAAAAGATTAATGATTGTGCACCCTCTAATATTACAAAGGAACACCTATGCTTACATATATGTTTACACAGTAGGTCATTAATAACAATGTTTCTTTCATCTGTATTTTTTTAATTTATATCAGTTGATCTTTGAGAGATATTTTTGGTGCTCTGTCTTACTAAAGCAGGGTTGAAAATATTATAGAAATTGATAAAAGTGTTCAACTAACTTTACTGTTAAAGTCATTTTTTTAAAGATTAAGTTCCAACTAGTTTTCTTGCTAGAGCATACTTCTTTTAACATGTTTGTTTCTGTTTACTAAGTTCTCAAAACCCGTAATGAAATTTATTCAGGTTAAGAGTGTATTGTGTTATTGAACTGCTGTATTTTTTCATTTCTCATAGTTAAATTAATTTGTGCTTGCCAAGTAGTTCTCAAAACTAGTAATAAATATAACCCTAATACAAAATGCAAACCAACAGTAGGTATTAAAAGTAATTAACTTTAAATGCCAAGAAAACAAATTCATCAGTTTCACTTCCAATGGCTCCTTGCTGCCACCTGAGGTAACTCAGTAATGAAATATGTTACAGTTATTTCCACTGGTTGATCAGTGGCCTATTCAGCTATGGAATAAAACAAAATATAATCCAAGTATACATATATGGTTGTATTAATACCAACAAAAGGATTCATTTAAGTTGATTTACATTGTCGAGTCATGTGACATATCAATGTTTTAGCCTGTCAAATCTAAAGGCATATGCAACATGATTCCACGTCTGCTAGGCCTACAGATGCTACTTACTATTTCACAGCTCTCAACTGTACAGATTTTTGCAGAATGTCCAGGTATTTGCCTCATATTTTTGGTCTGTTCTTCATGAATTTTTTTTTTGACAAATCACTGGGATGATCTAAGGATTAAAGTAATTAATTAATGACATGCATTTGAGTTTCAGACTTCATATTCTTCAGAAAATGCATGCTAGCACAAATCTTGTTATTCTAGCAACTTTCTAAGTTTATGAGGAATATTTAAAATGTGTCCCTATTTTTGGGCCTTTGTTCCCACTTATATCAGGCTTTGTCCAGATTTCTTGTGCTAAGAGGTTGAGAGGTATGCTCTCCACCATTTGTACTTGTGCAAATCAAGTGTACGACTGACTATAACATGCCTTTAAAAGGTTGAGTTACTGCATTATTTTTAATAGTAATCATGACATTAAGCAAGATGGCGTTGGAGGAGGAATATAAAGTAAATAAGCACGGCTTGTTTAATTGGTGCACAATTATTTAAACTGCAAACATTAGCTAGTCTTCATTCTCACCATTTTCTCAAAGACATAAAGGGTCAAAATGCTACAAATTTTGACTGGATCAGTCTTCAGAAATGAAAATTATATTACTTCCATTTTCCATTAACATTTTCCTGATTAGGTACTTCTTTTTCAGACCTTGAAACACCGTAGTAAAAGATATGTCATTTTAATGAAGTATTTTATTTTATTTTATTTTTATTTATTTTATTTTATTTTACATTTGTTAACCAGGGTAGTCCAACTGGATATATGTCCATTTTCAGAGGAGGCCCGGGGAGAAAAGCTCCAAGGTACATATACACATACACTTATAGAACTTTTAGTACATGGTAGTTACATAGAGGTTACAGACATGAGCAGTACAAGTCTTTATTTACAGGTAGTAACAGCATATTACATTCAGGATTCAGACACATTGAGTAGCATTTTACACAATTTACCCTTCTTGATATGGAGAAGGTAGATAGTAAAGAAACATTTGTAGATTAGAGGCATCCAAGAAATAGAGAGGACACTAGTAAGGGTTAGAACAGGGACATAACCACTGCAATTTGAGGTAATTCTTAAGTTTGTTGTTGAATAAGGCTAATGAAGGCTCTAGAGTCAGGTCAGCCGGTAGTGAGTTCCATGTCTTTCCAACAGAGTTGGCAAAAAGTGAGTCACCAGCAGAGTGGTTGGATTTGACCATTTGAACTAGGAGTTTGGTGGATGAGCGGAGTGGGCGGTTGTTACTATAGGGGCTGATCATGTTTTTTAGAGCAGGTGTATTTTTCAGCTGGTAGAGGACTTTATGGGCTACTATGAGCTGATTGAACTGCAGAAGGTAAGGTAGTTCCAACCATCTTAGGTTCGGTAGGGTGTGTCAGTAGCAAATCTGGCGATGTGGTTGTAGCATGATGATAATTTATTAAGATTTGTTTTGTTCAAGTTGGAAAAAACAGGAGAGGTATAAAGAAGGGCAGATAGGAGTGGACAATTGCAGTTCGAGCAGGTGGGGTGAAGAAGGATTTGATCCTATAAAGGGAGCCAAGTTTTTTATTGATAGTTTTTATAGTTTGATCGATGTCCATGTCAGACCTGAGCTTGTTATCAACTATGACACCCAATAGTTTAGTTTAGGCTTCCGGGGGGATAATGGTGCCATTATTTGCTGCTATGTTGAAGAGTGGTGGGGTTGTCCTAAGCGTAGGGGAGAAGAGAAGCAGCTTAGTTTTGTTGGAGTTAAGGATCAGACATTGGTTTGAACGTAACAGTGAAGAACAGTACAATAACAACTGTTTAAGTTAAACAAAGTATAACTGCTGATATTTTTAAAACAAAACAATGCTCTACAGGATGGGTGTTAAAGAGAAATAATGGATTTTGAGAGTGCAAAGGGCACGGATGATCTGTTATTTGTCTATAACACTGACCCTGTTAGGCATTATTGCTTATTTTTTACAGTGGGGGACACAGTTTTATAACTGCCAGTGAAAGCAAGAGACTTGTTTTAAAAAAACTTTGGGAGTGGGGACTATTCCACTGATAAATAATTGTAATGAAAACTATACAAGATATGTAATTTATCTAATTAGCTTGTTTATATAAAGAAAATATGGATTGGTAATAAAAACAGTATTTGACTCTTTGCCCATGGATTATGGATTTGTATGGCACTGCACATTTAATCCATTGGTGTGAATGCCAGTTATATTAGATTGTAATGCTTATTTTTCCCTTATTTTAAAATCAGCATAAAGATGAATGTAAAATAAGAAAAAAAATATCTCATAGCACATCTGTGGAATAATTATTTAATACAGTAACTGTACTAGTGAAAAATACCCCAGTGTACTATTAAAATTAATAGAAACTTTAATCAGGAAGTGTGAAGTCATCTTATTTGTTAGCACAGTTTTTCACTTCTACTCCATGAATTTAATAATAGGACATGGATAGTCAGCCCATGTCATATCATTATACAGTGTAACTACTAGTGCTTAACCAGCAACCACTAGCCATATGACTAAAGACTACCACCAGAAAGAACTTCTGCAAAGATTTTTAGGGATAATTTTCTCTTGAAATTATGCCTCCAGTTTTACTTTCTAGCAGGAAACGTGTTAGAACTATGGGCAGTGGTAATAACAGATACAGCCCACAGCAGAATAAATCTTTTTTGTACTTTTAGAGAAGTCAGTAAGGGGGGTTTACTTTATCAGCAGCTTCTAACACATTCCTGTGGCTATTTTTGTACCACTTTTAGATATCACACATGATCACTAGAAGTGTTTAAAGACAGTTGGTGAATGATAGCAAAAGGCTATTAGCATGATCACAATAAAGTTATTATTGTCATGGTTTGGTGGGAGGAGGGAGTGGGGTGTGCATACTGTCTGAAATCTCCAATGTGGAAAACATGTGCTGTGATTGTTTTTTCACCCTTTCTGTCATGAAACCAAATAGGTCTGTGGGTAGTTGTAATGGTACACATTGCAACATAAACTCTTTTTTATTTTTTATGCTGCTGACATGGGAGATGGGGTGCACTATAGGAGTAAGTGGAAATGCATAACTGTGAATGCTATTTCACCATTTTTGACAATCACATGTAAGAGGTGATTGCCAAAATTGGCTGCTTGCTTGTATGGCAGGGGGCAAGATGTGTAGAAAGTCAAAAGAATAATACACAGTTATTGATATGGTTTGTTATAGGGACACTATCAAATTGCAACACAACCATTATATTTATGTGGTTCTTTCTCAATAGAAGGTGGTGTACCCTCTCAGAAAGAGCACATTACACTGGGACAGTATTTGTGTATTTTGTACTCAATCATCTTATTAAAAATACTGATTTTTTATTGTGAACTGCTGTTAGGGAACTAACAAATGGTATGTTATATACAGCTAGTAAATCCAGCATTTCAGGGGACTTTTGCTGTAACAGTCTGGCACTATGCTTGGGTTCCATGTGGGAGAACATCTGACCTCTTATAAACAGAGAACGGTGTGGGGCCAAATTCAGAGATGTGCTGCACTGGAAGCTCTGAATTTAGAATTGCAGTCCTATATGCATTTTCTAGCCTAATACACTGTTATTAGTAGCTGGAAGTTTTGTAATGACATTTTAATAGGGAAAAGAAATAGCCTTTCAAAGACAGGGCCAGCCATAGTCTGTCATTTTGTATTATACTTGGTTTTCATTTTGGGTGCTATGATGAAAACTTGCTCAGTACACTGAGTAAAATAATGGCTCCAACTACTTCTTTGTTAAGTTTTCAATACATCAGGAAAATAAAATTACATTAAGTTTTCAATCTATTAGAAGTACAAATCATGAATATTTAACCAGAAATATATAATCGTCACCTGTAATATACTATGGCTACAATGTCATGCTTTCACATAGCTAAAGCTGTGTGGTCAAAATCAGAGGTATGGTGAACTGGAAGCTTTAAGATTAGAACTGCAGCCTTATGTGTATTTTTTTAGCTGAATACACTGTTATTATTTTAATGTTTCATAATGAAATATCAAAGGGGAAAAGAGACATAGACCCCAGTGGCTTAAACTCATAGACCTTTAGCACTGTGTTATTTTGCATTACACGAGTTTTATTTTGGGTTCTGTAGTGAACTTCTGCTCAGAATGTTGAGTAAGATAATAGCCTAAAATACCTGTTTACTGTGTCATCAATACATATAAAGTAAAATACTATTTATTTCTCCTGAACATAGAAGTTTTTTGTCACTGGACTTGTGACACTTCTACACTTAGACACTAATGCAGCAAACCACATTACAAGGAGAATTAGTTGCATATGTTTCTTTACAGCTGGAACAACCAGCTAAGCACATTTTGTTTCAGGGGGTCATGACATACTATTCTAAAAAATTTGCTATAATACTTCTTGCAGTTACACAAAAATGTCTGTTATTGCTTGGAACCACCAAAAGTATTATATTGCCAACTGGATGCTCTGTTTTTGCCATTTTTCCATAAAAATACTTATTTTGCATGTTTACAATCTGATACACTCAGTGTAGATTTGTATTGTATTCTTGGTGTGTTCTTATGAAATAAAAACTTAAAGTAATATTCTTTTCAAGGAAAATGTAATATTTTTGTCATGTTTATATGTTATAGCAAAATACACAAATTTTACATGGTCTGAGAGACATGCCCATATTTGAAACCTGTTGTCTATTTTCTCTAAAAGCTATTAGGCTATGGAAAACAAAGCAAAAGTGGGATTATCACGGGGTCATATTGTGAAAATTTAATTAGGATATCTGAAATGGTATGGGAAGAGGGGGGGTTAAGGCTGGATTGATCTTGAAGTGGTAAACATATATTGTGATTGGAAGTTAGAGTGAAATTCAGGCAAGCTAAGCTTTCCTAGGAGACCAAACTTGATGTGGTTTGTAAGAATAACATTTACAAAACATTCAAATGAAAGCAAATGTGTATCTCTCTGCTCTCTTGCCAGTAGAATAAACAAAAGTTATCAAAAACATAAATATAAAATGCTGGTATGATTTCAGACCTAAAACTAGTATGTGTTTCTATACAAAAGTGGTTGTTTCCTTCTTTGTATATGTTAAGGAATAAAAAATAAATGACAGAAAAATATATATTTTTTTTATTAAAGTTCATGAAATTTCTAATTTATCTGTCAGCATAGCAGCCCAGTCCAATTACATTATACAGATAATTATTTGTGAAAAGTTTGTGAGTAAATGTTGAACCATTTTGAAGATACAGGCTTTTAAATACAAGGAGCAAAAATACCTAAGAGCAACCAGCATTCTGAGGACAGACCTTCTGAAAATGCACAACAGTTAAATGGTGAATAAGAATATACTACATGACGTGCACTGATTATGTTCCAAAACCAACAGAAAATAACATATCTATAGTCAGGTTCATTGGTAAGAACTTCTCTACAACAAGCTTATTATAATGAAATTTTATATATGAACTTCATTGTTATAACTAAGTGAACTATGCACTGTCATACACAATGCAGTCACAACAGAACAACATGGGAAACCAACTAACAGGTTTAAAAGTTGTAACACACTTTGTGGTGCCACACAAATGGCATACAATGGGCATACAAAAGTGAAGTACATAGCTAATGAGTTAATAGCTTTAATCATAATCCCTTATGTGTTCTCAGAATGTATGCATTGTTTGCCTCTTCAACTTTGCCCTTGATCTGAATTTCTTTAATATTTTTCTTGAACATATAACATAGAGGATTATGATCTAATCTCTGACTAAGCCGCGGTGATGCAGTGGTTAGCGTTGTCACCTCACAGCAAGAGATTCTCCCATTCGATTCTTGGCTGGAGCACCTTCTGTGTGGAGACTGCATGTCCTCCCCATGGTAGAGTGATGTTAAAGACATGCAGGTAGGTGTGTGCGTGAATGGGTGTGCCTTCTTTGAAGGTTGGGCATCAGGCTGGCAACTCTGCACCATAAAAATCCACTGCCGATCATTAGCAGACCGGAGTTCTGCTGTGGCAACCCCTAACTGGGAAAAGCCGAAAGACATTACTATTATGATTTAATCTCTGATCCTAACCAGCTAGATATGTATTTAAGACATGTTTTCCAAGAAACTAAATTCTAGGGTGGAGCAAAGTGAAGCTAAAGAGGTGACTCTAGATAAGTGATAAGTTATGACTGGATAAATCCAATCAAATTCTATAGTTGTTTATAGTACACAAAGCTTTGGATGCTCTAATGTATTACTAGTTATAGAAAAAAGTATAGGAGTGTGAAGTCTTTTACAGTTTTGGACACTATGAAACACTTAGTGCTATTATACAAATAGCAGACATAAGTTAAATGTACCTCTGAGGGACTGAGAGCTTTAAATCGTACTAATCGCTGGTCTTTTTTGTAGGTGTGGATCAAATGTTTTATTGATTTCAAAGCTGCATTAGTATATTACCATCATTCTGCAGTAGCCACTGTTTATGATCTAGCAAGAGACTAAAACCTAACATCTCTGAAAAGTGTATAACAAAACTTATTATGTACCTTTTTGACTCAGAGAGATGCATAACAAGGTTGTCTTTATTCTGCTTTTGGAGAGTAATCAGTTAATTCCACATACTACAATTTAGTTCTGATCAGAGAACAGCTTTGTTTGCTTCAGTTTTAATTGTAGGGTCATTGTCTTACCTTGTCTGACACAGGTCTTCTCTCACACAATCCATCCACTTATTTGCTGGAGATCGTCATTTCCTCTTGTCTTCTTCCTGTTTGTCCCAAATCTTCACCAGTTTGTCTTCTGCTTTTCTGCACATGTGCCCAAATCACTGTAATCTGTTCTCTTTGATCTTTTCTGCAATTGGAGCTACTTTGGCATCTGCTCTGATGCCTTCATTTATTTGTCTGTCCCAAAGTGTGCATCCTACCACCTCTCTCAGGCACTCCATTCCATCTCTCTAACTTCCTTAAGTGTTCTGCCTTTACTGCTCAGGTTTCTGTGCCATACAGTAGTACCGGTCTCACCACTTTTTGTACTCCTTACTTTTCAGCTTCTTTGGCATTCTCCTGTTGTACACTACTCTTTGACACTCTGTGCCAATTGGCTGCAACCCCTTTGATTCTAGCTTTGACCTCCTTACTCAGACTTCCCTTCTCCTCAGCTACCCCTCCCAGATACCTGAAGTTGTTAACATGTTCCACTATTTTCCCCTTCTATCTCAGTTCTTAGCATCTTCTGATTCCCTCATTTGCTGCCATTACACCTGTCTATTCTGTACTCAGTTTCTTCCCATGCGCCTTTGGTTTTGGATTCCATTCCATTCCTCTATCCATTGCTGAAGTTCTTGCTCAGAATCTGCCTGTAATGCCACATCATCTGCATACAGCAACTTTGTTGATCTGCCCCTCTGATCTGTTTGCTAATGTAGCCTATTACCAATATGAACAGCAGTGGTCTCAGAACTGATTGCTAATGCACCCCTACTCCCACTGGGAACCCCTCTGTGAAACTAAACACTGTTCATACTTGTCACTGGGTCCTTGTACATAGCCTGCACTAATTCTACCCATGTTTTTGGGACTTTTTGTATGACTGCAGGATGGCCTAAATCAGCTTTACTGAGACCTTGTCATATCATTTCTTCAAGTCAAGAAATGCCCATTTGGACTCTTTCTTTATCAGTAGCTCATCTCCCATCTTACATTCTACTACTCTTTATATTCATTTATCAGTCACCCTCTCCTGAACTTTCATGCAGTGTAACAGGAGTTTGATACCACTGTACTGTACACAGTTGTGAATGTCCCCTTTGTTCTATGAATACTGACACTAATATGCTTATATTCCAGTCATCTGGGATACACCATTCTCTCCATACTGCTACGAGTACCCTTAGGAGACATTTCTTTCCTATCTCACCAAACATTTTATCAGATCTGCTGCAACCTCATATGAGCCTGTTGCTTTCCCTGACTTCATTTTCCTTAGTGATGTTCTTACTTCTTCTAAGGTGGGCTCCTCCTATTCTTTCATCTTAGGCTGTGTCTGGGGTAATGCAGTTTCTGTGGGGTTTTCTTCATTCAGAAGCTTCTGGAAGTACTCCTTTTATCTGCCATTGATATCCCATGGACTGGTGAGCAGGTTGTTACTTGCATCCCTTATGAAGGGTGTATGGCTACCTTTATCTTTCTGTCTTTTCTTGCAACCTGAAAGAGTTTATTTGTGTCATCTACTTAGTCACCTTCTCAAAGCTGGTAGAGTACCTCTGATGCCTTGTTCTTTGCTAATGCAACTCATCTCTTAGCCTTTTTGTTAATCAACCAGTATTCAGTCCTAAACCAAAATGAAAAGCTTGCTAGGAAATCCAAATAAAGGTCTGAAACCCAATTGTAACACTTTATTCAAAGTGAAGACGAAAAAAGCAGAGTCACAAATCCAAAAGCGTAACGCCACAAAGTTACATATGTTTTCAACCCTTACTAGAGATGCTACAACTGGAGGGCTTTCAGCTGCAATTATTTGGATTTCCTAGCAAGCTTTTCATTTTGGTTTTGGTTTTTTTAAAGCTTGCACATCCATCGGTTGTTCAGTATTCAGTCCTAGCTTGGTTCATCTTTTCTATATCCCACTTTTTCCTATACTCTTTCGTTTGATGACTTCCTGGATTTCTGCATTCAGTCACCATCTTTCTTTATGTACCTTATTTCCATATTTGGCTTGGCTGCATATCTGTTCTATAGTCCTCACATATGCTGTTTTGAGGTGATGACATTCATCTTCGACTCCTCCAATTTTCTGTTCTTCCTGAGGTGCTAGAGCCCTGACTAATTCTTTGAACTCTTGTGCTTTCTCTCCAGTCAGCTTTCAGATTTTCAGCCTAGCATCTGTTGAGCTAAGAGCCTTCTCTGACCACTGCTTGCAGCTGATTGTAGCAACCAATGGTTTATTTCACTGAGGATGACTTTGCAATTACTAATTCTACCTGAGTTCTCATTCCTTACCAGGAGAAAGTTTACCCAAGTTGCATGTTGGCCACTCTTCTATGTGATCTTGTGATTGTCTCTCTTGCTGAACCATGTGTTGGCAGCCATCAAGCCATTTGCTAGACAGAAGTCTAGAATGGCTTCTCCTTTATTATTCGTATTGCTTTATCAATGTGGACAAGGCTAGAACTTCCAATGAGTGACCTCCTAAACCACAACTTCAAACGTAAAAGTCATAGGCAATCAGAATCTCCATATAGCTGAAACACCTGATGTTCATAGGGGTCATTTGCATATATCCCATGTGCCTCTGTTACAGGAGTTTTGGGAGGTCACTCATTGGAAGTTCTAGCTTGGCTGGAGTTTTCATTTAATTTTTACTGATTAGTTTTTCAGTGTGACCTTCTAACTCTTTCAGTCACCCTAATGATAATGGACAACCCTGTGTTTCTTATGCTTAGTCAAACACTCCGCTTGTGCTATGCTGATGAGGTCATAACAAGGCTGAAATATGCATATGCATAGTTAGTGGGGTTTGGCTTTATTGGCCTGAAATTGTCCAATAAAACGACTTCAAACGTAAAACTCATGGGCAATCTGAATCGCCATATAGCTGAAACACCTAATGTTCATAGGGGTCATTTGCATATATTCCATGTGCCTCGATTATACAAACTTAACAAAAACATATCTACAACTATATTAAAAGTCTTCTAAACTAACATGTAAACATTTTTGAAAGAAAAATCAAGTTTATATAATTTTTATTTATTTTTTTCCTGTCGGAAGTGTAACTGACTGTTTTGACAAAATGAGCCACTCTAAAGTGAACTCTCAAGATAATACAGAGAAAAAGGAACTACAGTCCATATTGGGTAGTATCCAGGATCTACCAGTTAAAATAGACAAACTTGTGAGTAAAATGGACAATATGAAAGAAGAATGCAAAATAAATAAATAAATGGATATGTTAAATGCAATTCTCTCATCCATAGAGGAAGCAGTAAATGACTTAGATGGAAGAATGGCAGAAAATGAAAACCATATAGGATTCATTTTAAAGCAAAATACAGTGCTTTTGGAGAAAATACAAGATCTAGAGAGTGGATCTAGGAGAAATAACATAAGGATATTTCGAAGTCCAGAAAAGGAGGAAGATGACAATATGTTACAATTTTTGAATAATAGGTTACTTAAAGCTCTTGATCTGCCAGAAGATCTCTTTTTTATATTGAGAGAGCACATAGGTCTCTTTTGACTTTGTCATTGAAACATTACCCTCCTGTATCCAGATCCATTATTGTTAAGTTCCTCTCTAGTCAAGATAAGGATTTGTTACTGAAATCTACCTAGGCAAATTCTCCAATAAAAGTAAAAGAAAACATTGTCAGGTTTGATAATAAATATGCTTCATCTGTTATGACCAAAAGAAAAGCCTGTATCTCATTTATAAAAAGTTTAAAGAAACTGAACATTAAAGCTCAAATAATTTTCCAGCTAGGATTAAGATTTATCTACCAGATGGTTAAAAAACTTTTAATACACTGGAAGGTGCCTTGGATTTTTTTCAAAATAAGAACTTATTAGATAAAACTGAATATATGAATTAGTCACTTACTAGTTTAGAGACAGGCAACAAGAAATGGTTGGACATTTAAAGACAAAAATAATAAAAAAAATGGAAAGAAAAATAATGGTGTTATTAAATTTGTTATTGTATTTAAATTGTTTCATCTCATAAATGTAACTTTGCCATCTTATAAAAGCTCATCATCAAGTATAAAGTACAAGCGTTTTCATTTATTAAAATACTTAATTTCTTATTACTAGAAATAATTTAGTATTATTTAAATGTTGTTTTTCCTAACATAGTAAGTAAAGCATTAATAGAAGGCTAAATATGTTCAAACTGACATTTACTTCACTTTTATCTATTAATATATTCAATCTTCGCATTCTAAGTCATATGTTTTAAAAAAAATACCTGCAATGTCTAATGGAACTAGTTATTAATGGTAGGTATCTGTTGTTTATATGGTAAGTGCCATCCTGAATTATTTAAGGGAAGCAACATTTTTATTGAGGTATTTCTTTAATGTCAACTTATAATTATTAGATCTAAAATATATAAGTTGCATATCTTCAATTAAGCTTGTGTTGGGGCATTTGGGGATACTTTTATTTTATATGTAGGATCAGAAGGTAACTGTAAAGTAATTTTTTAACATATGCTTGTTTGCTTTAAGGGCAGCTTTGCAGTTATTTTTTCAATTTGCTATTGTTAAGCATGATTGTCAGCTGTTTTTGAACACAACAGTTTTTTTTTTTATCAGACTTTCCCACTCAGAGCATAATTTACTTTAAAGAATGTATTATTTAATAGCCCAAGCTTGTTTTTGACTACAGCAACAGCACAGACTTTCTTTCAATGGAGTGGCAAGCAGAAAGAAGCATTGTGAACTTTGACCCATCTCTGAACAGGAGGTAGTCTAATGAAATGTTTGGATGAGCAGTATGAAAAGCCAAAATAAGCAAAATGAATTACTAAAGCTAGGTTTTAAACTATAAAATACATATTAAAGTTTTTTTGTTTGTTGCTTAATCAATTATAATGACAGTATTTTAAAGTAATGATTATTCATTTTATTTTAAAGGTGCAAAATGCAAATTAGTTTTAAAAATAGTAGCTGCAGATAAGTAAAATCTTTGAAGTGCTTTGTGCTGATGCATTTGCTTCAGGTATATATCAAAACTTTTAATGTTCTAGAAGGTATCAGACCTCAGCAGCAAACTAACAACATTTTTTATCTGTTTGATATATATATATATATATATATATATATATATCTATATATATATATATATATATATATATATATATATATATATATATATATGGGATCCGTACAGATCCCAGAATGCACTTTCCACTGAAGCAGAAATCACCGAGCATACTTAACTTAAAGTGCTGTTCACCGAAGCAGCACTTTCGGATAAGTATGCTCATTGTGCCAGTCGTACTACAGTGCGGATAAGGGAAAATTCCCTTTTCCCCACTGTAGTGTGACCTCGGAGTGAGAATATTAAAGTAGGGGGGTGGGGGGGCACAGCCCCCACATGGGGAGTGTAGGGGGGCTTTCCCCCCTGCATAGAAGTATGTTAATGTTGTTTTTTTTTAAACATACTTTACCGTATAATTTACCAATAATGGATTCAGACTTTAGATCTTTCGATCAAAAGTCCTAGATCTATATATATATATATATATATATATATATATATATATATATATATATATATACTTTCCAAAGTTTGTCATTTTAACTTAAATGAAATAATATAAGTTATGTGAACATACAGTATTTCCAGGAATAGTATATCTAGAAGGAAAATTACAATTTTATTAGTTAAGAAATACTGCTATTTATTAAACAAGATATTTTATACATTCATACTGACTATACACATTAGACTGAAGTGCACATTCCACTCACTATTTCTGTTGTTAGAGTGATTTAAATTTCTGCTCTTTTAAAACATTTTAGTTTGTACCCGCACTTATGATTTTTGTCTTTTTTGTTAATATGCCAATTCACTTCCTTGATACCACAACATCCTGCTATCTTTATCAAACAGGCCCTCCATTTTCAGGAAAGACATTAGTAAAAATAATTTTTATACTGATATATGAGTGCTGAGTAAAAAAGGATACTATACTGCAGATAGGGATGCTATACTAACTGCCGGTGAGCCAAAACTTGGGGAAAGTGTAACCTAGGAGCATGCATCTACAGAGTGTATACCAAATCACATTTTCATGCATGTGAATACTGCATTTGCTCTGTATTTCTTAATAGCCAATGAAACAGAGCATACTACTGAGGCAACTTGACATCTAGTCAATCCTATATATAGGTTCATAGGTTCATAGATTATTTCTAGGCTAACTGCCCTTGTGAGCCATATTCAACCTAGCCAATTACCCCAACACCTTAACCATTATGCCAACCTCCCACCCAATCAAACTCTGTGATATTAAGGATAGTTTTATGATTAGCTGGTTTAACTGTTTTAGTATATCTGTGTTTTTGTTATTATTTTATTTAATTACAGATATATATATACATATATATATTACTGTGTTGCTTGTAGTAATACATAGTATATATAGAGGGTTTGAGATATATTATTTTGGGATAGTTATGATATTTCTTCTTAGTACAAATATAACTCTGTTAGCAATCATTAATTCTGGGCACAATATTTCTGTGATTATAAATACTAATATTTTATAGACAAGTTCCTTATATTGTTCGTTTCTTTTAGTAGGATCTAAAATTTGTAGTATTAATAGTTAATATTTGATTAGAGACCTGGTGCAGACTCTTACTACCTTTCTGGATTTGAAGATAATATATTGCTGTACATGATAATTGGTTCTAATATTAATAAGTTTAATAATTATATATCAGTCATATTAATGTTGTTAAATTTATTTTATTTTTATTTTATTTTGCATTTGTTAACTGAGGGTGTCTGACTGAGCCGAAAAGGCCCTTTTTCAGCAGAGGCCCGGGGAGAAAAGCTCCACTAAGAAAAATTACAGGCACATTTAGTTATTTAGACATGATCAGTATACACACAAATTACAAGAGACATGTTTTTACAGTGGTATGTGGCACATAAATGGTTACAGTGGAGAGAACAAATAAAAAATATTAATTTTAAAAATAAAGGTAATTAATAGATTTGTGGTGTACAGCTGAAATTTGGAACATAGGTAGAATACACACATAGTACACAGGTACAGTACATACATTGTAGATTAGCCAGTGTTTGTGAGTAAGATTGAAAACTATTATCAAGTGCTCTAGATTTAGTATGTATATATTATCCGCTTTCACTAGCCTGGGGAGCAATCATGGCACTGCCAACTTTGCTTGAGATGTTGCCTGATGAGGTCTTTAAAGGAGGCTTTGGATGATGTGTTTTGAATGCTAGTAGGGACAGAATTCCATTTTTTAGCCACTGAACTACTATATAGTGCATCTCCAAAGCTATTGTAGCTGTTGGTGACTTCTAGTAACAGTTTGCTTGATGATCTAAGAGGCCTTTTGGCTGAGTGATGTTGTACTAGGTTTTTGAGGGCAGAACACTTATTGGGGAGGTAATAGATAGAATGACAGAGGGAGAGCTGATTGTAGGTTAGGAGGTTGGGCAGTTACGAGGTTGGGCAGTTCAAGCCAGTGGAGCTGTCTCAAAGCAGTACAGTGATGAGTTCTATATGAGCAATTTGCAGCAAAGTGGGCAATTCTGTTATAGCAAGCGTCCGTTTTCTTAGTTCAGTTTTGTTGAGATTAGTCAGAATGGGAGATGCATAGAGTAGGGTGGATAGAAGGTGGGAGAGAGCAATGGCTGATCTTGTGCTGTTGGTAAGAAATGGTTTGATATGGTAGAGTGACCCCAGTTTGGCATGTACTTTTTTAATAGTTAAGTTGAGATGACTATCAAATTTTAGGTGGGAGTCTATGGTTATTCCCAATAGCTTAGCTTAGCCTGTGCCACTGGAGCAATTGGACTAGCATTTGTGGAGTAGATAGTGAATTGGCTGTTAGTGTTTTTGTTAGAACTAGTTATAATCATAAGCTGAGTTTTTTTTTGGACTGCAGATAAGTTGGGCTTTGGTAATGTAGTTTTCAACATCAGAGAATGCTAGTTGAGTTGTTTGCAGGAGGTTGGGAATGTTTTGTGCAGCACAGATTAAGGTAGTGTCATCTGCATACTGAATTATAGATGCATGCTGTGTGGAGGTATGGAGGTCATTTGTGAAGACTGTGAATAGTAGTGGTCCTAAGATAAAACCCTGTGGGACTCCTATAGTTATGGGCAGCTGAGGAGAGAGAGAATTTTCCCATTTCACAGCTTGGTACCTGTCAGTTAAGTATCTTTGGAACCAGGTAAGAGTGGAATTTTTTAGATGATATTGGTTTAGTTTGTTTAGCAGGACTTGGTGTGAGACTGTGAGAATGCTTTGGACATATCCAAAAAAAGAGTTGACACTTGTAGGCCTTCATTTTTGAGACGGTTTACTGTGTCTGTGAAACAGAGGAGGGCTGTAGTGGTACTATGGGCAGATCTGAAACCATGCTGAGTAGGTGACAGGATGTTGCTGTCTAGGAGATAGTTTAGCATCTGGGTATGGATGCATTTTTCTAGGATTTTGGCCAGGGGGGAGAGTAAAGCAATGGGTCTGTAGTTATTATGTTCAGTGGAGGTCCCACCTTTATGTATGGGTATAACATAGGATATTTTCCAGAGTTTGGGCACATAGTTTTCAACAATTGATCTGTTTATGAGAGTGGAGACTGGGATAGCAATAGCATCTGCTGTGAGTTTCAAGAAATAGCTGGGGAGTAGGTCGGCTGCTGTTGATGAGGTTTTTAGTTTGGAGAGCATGCTTTTGATTGAAGTGGTGGAAACTGTTTTGAGGGTAAAGCTTGTATTAGTGTTATTTGTGTTGGGGGGATAGTGAGGAAGGAACTGTCCTGTGATACTAAGGATAGAATTGAGTTCACAAAGTGGGAGTTGAATTGTGTTTCGATGGGAACTTTAGTGTCAGGGGTGGTTGGTTTGGGGGTAGCCTTTTGGGTAGATTTTAGTAGCTGGTTTACATTTTTCCCAAAATTTTGCAGGTTATGTTGGTATTTAGTTTGTAATGTTGTGTAGTAGGATTTTTTGTCCAGCCTATTGCATTTTTTTGCACGGTTGCGCAATTCTTGGTACTTAGTTAGACATTTTGTTTCTTTGTTTTCTTGATAGTAAAGCCAGGCAGTGTCTCTGGACTTGAGGATTTGTTTGGTTTCTTTACTGAGCCAGGGGTTTCCTAGTGGTTCTAACCTTGATTTTGTGCAATGGAGTAACAGTGTCTATGTGTTGTAGAAATATTTTGTTGAAATATGCTACAGCCTGGTCAAGTGGGAGGGTTTTTAGGGGGGGGTCCAGTCACAGTTACAGAGTAAAGTGTTGAGGACCTCAGGAGAGAATTTGTTTGTGTTTCTAGTGGATATATAGTTAGTGGTTTTGCATATGCTTGTTCTACTATGTATAAAGTATATTATGTTATGGTCACTTAAGGTGTCTGGTAGACTGCCTTTGTGAGGGTGCAATGTGGGGTTGTTAGTTAGGATCCAGTCAAGGATGGATTCCCTTTTAGATTTTTTATCACATCTAGTTGGAATTTGGACTAGCTGCTGGTAGCCATGGAGATTTATTAGATTACTTGGTGGTTCTGATATACAGGTGAACCAATCTAGGTTGAAGTCCCCCAGAATACGAGTTTCTTGTGAGTATGTGGAAGAACACCAGGATAAGACGTCTTCAAGGCTAGCAGGTGTATTACCAGGTGGAATATAGATCACAATTGTGGTGATGACCTTTTTAGTGTGAAGTTGAAGTTGTGAGATAAGTATGTCCCAATTATTGGGGGAGGGGTAGGAGTTTGGTAATTGACGGACAGTTAAGTTGGACTTGTACAGTAAGGCAGTTCCACCCCCCTTTACGAAGTGGTCTGTCTTTTCTAATGATACTGTAGCGGGTAGGGAGAACTTCTGAGTTAGCTATGTTTTTATTTAGCCAGGTTTCTGTTAAAGCAACTATGTCTGGGGAGTAGTGTGCTATTGTGGCCTGGAGTTCAGGTATTTTATTTCTGATACTTCTAATATTAATATTTAGCGTTAAAAGATGGTTGGTTTTGCTGCTGTTGTTGATTTGCCCTGGGATGAAGAAAGTGGGGGTGTTATGTTCTGACATTTGTGTTGGAGCAGTTTGTGTTGGACAGCATGGATTTGGGCCTGGGTTGGGGTGGATATCCCCACTTATGGTGAGCCTGGAGTTAAAATGGTTATACAGATGTTGGAGTTTGGTGAGGAGTGTGAGAAAGTATTGTGTTTTTTTGGAGTAGGAATGAGAGCATATGTGTTCAGTTCTGAATTGATCCGTTATGTAGTTCTTGAATAACTGTGGGCAGATATTATTATAATGTGTGGTGTCTGTATACAAGACTGCATAATGTAGTGTTGTGCTACTAAGTTTAGGGATATTGCTAGAGTGATAACTTGCGGTGTTGTACAGAATTATGAGAATACAAACTAGACTTAGTTGTGTGATATTCATGGTTGTAAAGTTTAAGTTGTTTCTAGGTGGGGGGTCTGAATAGGAATTATAGGGTTGTACTATATGTGGATGGGGAAGTAGTGTGGGTGATGTAAAAAATGCCTAGTGGGAATGAGAGTGATTGGGAGTATTTTGTGTGGAGCACGTTGGTGTGGTATAATGTGATATGACTTGAGGAGCTGTGATTGGTGGAGGTGATGTGAGGGTGACCTGTGGGTGTGGCTGTGATTACTATAAATGTAGAGGTAGTGGGGGTGGGAGGGAATAGGGGGCAGGGGAGCGGAGGGAGCCCAAGTGTTAGTGAGGGTGAACAGAGTGGGGCAGAGCCAACCAAGACAAGAGAAAAAAGTAAGTATTACTTTACAAATCTGAATACTTTAAACAAATTCCTGGGGTCTAATGGCTTACCAGCAAGCAAAATGCAATTGCTGAAGAGCACTTGTGTCCTGGTGGGAGACTAGAAATTTAAAGATGGCTCCATACTCAGCAGGTTTCTAAGAGAGACTTTGTATTGGGGGTGGGAGATAGCACAAGGAGTGTAAACCAGGTGAAATGCAAAGAAACCAGAGAGGCAATCAGTGGAAATCAGTGAAGGCCTCAGAGGGGGTAAGTAATAATTCAAACTACCTGTAAAGTGAAGGAGAGAAGAGACAGCAAAGTTTATTAAGGTTGGGAGTGTGTCTCCACATTGACTTGCTGATTAGTAACCAGTTTGTGCACAGATTAGAGTAGGGAGATACATTAGCAATGAAGGGGAATGTATAGAGATGCAAATAAACAAGTGGGCCTCCAAGTGATACAAACTAAAGCAGATAGCACTGAGAAGGCTGCTTGATGGTTAATTTAGTCACAGGGATGTAAATTAAATGTGTACTATCTATTGGACAGTTAGGATTACTGCATTAGCGGGGGGTGGGTGGGGATGACACAAGACTACAACAGTCAGTTTTATTAGCAAGGTGAGAACTACTAAGAAATACTGCTAATGTAATAGCTTCACTCTCATAAAACATACAAGTAGAATGCCTGGGTGGACTGACCCTGCTCTTGAGGCTCAAAATATATATCCTTGTTTAGTTTGCAGTACTGATTCCTTCTTATACTGTATGGGTGGAGTGGTAGCCGCAGACTGCAGATTTGCTTGAGTGTACTAAGTAGAATGCCTGGGTGGAGTGACCCTGCTGTCGAGGTGCAAAATGTATATCCTTGTTTAGTTTGCAGTACTGATTCCTTCTTATACTGTATGGGTGCAGTGGTAGCTGCAGACTGTGCTCCTGCTGAGTATGCTTTAATTATTTGATTTCTAATCTTATTGTATTAAAATTAGGAAGTAGTTGGAACTGTTTAGTTTGTTAGTAGTGAAGTGGGTCTGTTAGTGAGTGGTGTGTATAATTATATCATCAAACCAGGAATTTTGTATTCCATGATAAGGGGTTTGAATATTTTTAAATATAAATTTTTGCTTTTAGTCTTAACAAATTTGTCTGTAACAAATATTATCAGTACTTGCTCTTTATCCTTTACACTAAACCATTATATAGTAGTTTTAAAGATGTCTTTTCTGTGTGTTTATAAATTTCCCTCATTAAATATTAATGGACTTAATAGCCCTTTAATGAATAGTAGCTTAAATAAATACTTAAAACTACATAAAGCTCACATAATCTTCTTATAGGAAACATATCTATTAATTGGAGATGTAGATAAAGTGTTCAATACTAGTGGGCTCTCATTTTAGATAGAAAAGAAGAGGCACTGTTATACTTTGAGAAATTCATTAGCTATGCCTGAAGTGTTACTTTTTCTGATAAGAATGGTATTTTGGGAATTAGTGGTAGTAGAAATTAATAAAAAAATTATACTTTTGTGAATACATATTGGATACCTCGGGTTGGAGCCAAAGTTGCAAAGAAACATCTAGATATTATAACCTTATATTCAAAATGTGACTTGATTATTGTTGGACACTTTGATTGTATTTTATCTAGTAAGGATACTACAAATTACAAAATGCAGATTGTCCTCAGTTTTAAAGATTTAGAACATTTTATTTCTATATTAAATATATGAGATATATACGGTTTAAAATCAACCAAATCTCTTAACTATACATATTACTCATATGGATCTGGCAATCAAAATAATAGTGACAAAGTTTTTATTTCCAGTGGTTTATATGGCAAAACTGATGACGTGCTCATACTGCCATGTCCTTTATCTGACCACAATGCTATTAATTTTACTATTACTTTGAAGCCTAGTAATTTGATTTATTGTTAAAGAATTCCTGGTTATGTAACAAAAATAAAAGGTTTTAGGTAATGTTTTTTTAAATAAATACATCAATTTATTGAATTTAATAATAATGATTAAAGTTACAGAAGTTATTTTTGTGGGACACTTTAAAAGCTTATTTATGTAGAAGAATTAAAAACTAGTATTTACGTAAAAGAAGGGAGTGGGATAAGGAATTAAAGACTTTGAAATCTAATATAGATAAATAAAAATTAAATTTAAAACCTAATGATGACTGCTAACTCTGAGTTCAAAATTTTGAATCGGAAATATATTGAGATGCTTTATCATATTATTTCAATAAATTTGGAAAAACTGAAACTACAGTCATATTCAACAAATCCAAAACATTTACACAGCTTAACTTTTAGATCTAAGAAAAAATAAATATAAATCAGATTAAAGAAATAACATTTAAACAAGGAGATAAAATTAATGAAACAACTGATTTAAAAGCTATAGTAAAATGCTTTAAAAACTATTATGAGGATTTTAGTAATAAAAGAATGACTTTGGATGATAAAGTAAATGATATCTTTTGAAAAATAATGCACAATATAAATTAACAAAATAACAAAAAAATTAGAATTGGTAAATCGTTTTCTTTTAAAGAATTAAAAGATCAAATAAAGAATCTTAAAACAAACAAAGCCCCCGGTACAGATGGTATAATTCCAGAGCTATATAAATTAATTACAGATAATATAGGTTCATAGGTTCATAGTTGTATGTTAGACTATTGACCACCAGGGCCTTTATAAGCTTAGCCATTTAATCCAGCCCAGTTGTGTCCCCGTGTAACATGGGCGTTCATTAAGAGAGGGTGTGCTAGGAAGGTTCTAGAGGTTATGTGGGGGATATGTTAGTTTGGGCATTACTGGCTGCCACTATCAGAGACATGGGGGCCAGATTTGGGGTAAATTTCTTATTTCCCATCCATTGGTCAAGGTTAAGTTGACATAAGATTAAGGACGGACTTTGCTTCACATGGATGGAGAGACTATTCCAGAGCATGGGGAGCCTCTGACACACATTTGCCCCACAAACAAAATTTTAAATCCTTGGATCTAGTGGTTCTGATTCATAGGTTGATACTAGGCTATTGGCCCTATGGCCTATACAAGCCTAGCCATAACAAATCTCTGGCTATTTCTTCCCACACTATTTACTTCCCTGGACCCCTGTCTAGCAGGCTGACTGATGTGATTCTCAGGGGGAATTTCCTTTCTCTCATCCAAATAGTCAAGGTTCCTTTTGAAGAGGGCCAAAGAGGTGCTCTGCTTAACATGTATGAGCAGTCTATTCCAGAGTCTGGGGAGTCTCTGGGTCTGGAACCTATCCCTCCAGCATGTTTTGTTTATCATGATGACAAGGTTTTGATCCCTGGAGCATGTGGCTCTGAGGGATTGGGACGTCTTTAAGTGTAGCATGTCCAACAGCTCTGGGTTTGACATGGCCTTGTATGTTAAACATAGATTGCCTCTGAGTAGACGATATGCGACAGAGTATAGCTGGGGTTTTTTAAGGCAGTCAGCATAGGGCATCTGCTTTAGGCCTGTGATTCTTTTAGTGAGGTATTTCTGCGGCCTTTCTAGTTGTTGCAGATGTCTTGAGAGGTACATACAAAACAGGGCATCGTATTCTATAATGGTTCTAAAGAGGGATGAGTACAGAGGGACAATGACCTCCTTTTTTCTGGATGAAAAGCCCTTAGTGATGAGGTGTGCCACATAGAAGGATTTCCTGACTGTTGTGGTGATGTGGTTATCGAAGGTGAAACCACTGTCCACCTGTGTCCCTAAGTCTCTTATCACACTTTCAGTGTTTAGTGTAATGCCACCTATGTGGTAATTCATGGGTACATGTTTTTTCCCAAAGGGGATAACTATACATTTCTTGGCATTGAGCTTGAGCCCATGGCTCTGGCACCAAGCATCTGTTTCTGTAAGGCCCTTTTGTAGAGTACCCACATCATTTGGGGATTCAATAATGGCTCCCAGTTTGCAGTCATCTGCGAACTTTGTTAGCCAGAGTCCCTTAATGTTGGCCTGTACTTCAGAGAAGTAGATGCCAAACAAGAGTGGTCCCAGGACTGGACCCTGAGGTACTCCACTTGTCACTTGCTTGGAGCTGGATTTTAAGTCAGCTACTTTTACAGTGTGGGTTCCGTCAGTAAGCCAGTTGGCAACCCATCTAGCAATGTAGGGAATAATGCCTAGCTTAGTAAGTCTATCTATGATTCCAGAGTGGGGGATGGTGTCAAATGCCTTGGCGAGGTCCAGATAGGCTGTGTGGACTGCCTTACCCTCGTCCACAGCTCTGGAGACTGATTCAAGGAAGTCAATCAGGTTCAGGAGACAAGATCGGCCCTTCACAAACCCAAACTGGGTGGGGTCCAGTGTTTGAAGGTTGCCAATGTCTTTGTTTATAAGTTCCATGATAATATGTTCCATGCCCTTGCAGATCAGGCTCGTCAGACTGATGAGGGGGTAGTTCCTGGAATCCAAGGTGGATCCCTCCTTGTGGAGTGGGATAACTGTAGCTGTGCGCCACTCAGTGGGCATGAAGCCTGAGGTGAGGCTATAATTAAACATGAAACTTAGGTGAGGTGCCAGTTCATTTTGTAGTTCATGTAGTACACAGCTCGGGATGTCATCTGGTCCCATAGATGCTGTATTCTTAGCTTTGGAGAGTGCGTATTTTACCTGTGTGGCCATTATTACCAGAATTTGGCAATCTTCTGGTATTGAGATGGGCTGTTTAGGGGGTGAGAGGGGGGGTGAAGTTGGCACTGAATTGATATGCCAGGTTATTGGCAATATCCTTGGGATCAGTATATTTAATGCCATTCTGTTGTAGCTCAGAGCAGATCTGAGCATTGCCATTTAGACTCTTGACATAGTTATAGAATGCCTTGTGGTTGTCTTTGGAATCTTTGGCAATTTTATTTTCATAACTAGCTTTGGAGGATTTTATGAGAGATCTCAGCTTCTTACTGAGGCTGGTAAGGGAGATTTTTTGCATCCTGGGATTTTCCTCTCTTCTGCAATAGTTTCTTCCTTTTGTTGTAAAGTTTGTTTATGGCAGGAGACCACCAGATTGGCTTCCTTTTTTTGGAGGAGAGTATCTTGGTTCTATTTGAGATGGCATGATTCATGCATGAGTGGATGTGTTCGTATAGTGTCTTAGTGTAGGATTCAGCAGTCGAACTTTCAGTTCCCGTCTGCACGGGTGTCATGAAGTTTGTCACTTCTGACTTGAGTAGCATGAAGCTGGCTTTGGAGAAGTTTTTTTATGGAGGTTTTCTTACTGGGGGGTGGGGGTGAGATGTGGATGTTTAGGGTGATTAACTTATGGTCAGACCTGACCAATGAAGGGGTGACCATAGGTGTGGAACATCGATTTCCCATGTTGGTAATGACCAGGATATTGGAAGCCCTGGTGGGACTATGGATTAGTTGATCCCGGGTGTTGGAATTTATGAATTACAAGAACCATTGGGCAAAGGTGTTGATACATGAGTAGTTTTCCCAGTTAATGGCAGGGTAGTTGAAATCACCCAGTATTAGGTTATATATTAATATTTTCCAGTATGTTTAGAAAGGTGTAGTGAGAATTTTGAGACATGGTGGGGGATCTGTAGCAAACTACAAATTGGATTGCAGTCTTACCTAGTGTTAGGTGCACCTGGAGAATTTCAGACGCATTGTGTTGGGTAACTAGCCTGGTGGTGTGAATATCCTTGGTGAATAAGGACACTCCTCCTCCACCTTTAGTGTTTCGCTCCTGGTTTGGTGGCCGAAAAGTGTGGTAAGAGTTGTAGCCTGGTATTGCAGGGGTGCTCTCTGGAATCTTGAACCAGGTCTCAGTTACTGCACAGATATCAATGTTCTCCATTTTTAGGAGTGCCTTGAGAGAGTGCATTTTGAGGTTTAGACTTCTAGCATTGAGTGGCATTACCTTCAGAATTTGCATGCTTGTACTTGTTACGGTGGTGGTTTTGTCCTTTGAACTTTGCCTAAAAAAGGCACTATAGGGGTGGCAAGAGCCTTAGCCAGTAACCTGAATCCCAGGGGTGACAGGTGCAGACCATCTCTGGCAAAGCATCATGGTCTGTCGATCATGTCGTCTGAGGCAGACAGATACTGGATCCCCTTTGAATGACACCAGAAACTTAGCCAATTGTTGAAGTCAATCATTTTGTCCTTATATTGTGGTATCATTTTGGGCAAAGGCAGGATGCTACTCACGGCTAGGGTCATGCCTGCCTGGATTACATGATCCATGAGCTCTTCCTTGTCTCTTTTCATGTAGTCCAGGGAGGTACTTGTTGTGGAGTGACTTGAATGCATGCGTTATATGGCAGATCCTGGCATCTGACAGGCAGCTGACTGTAATTTTTTCCTTGTTCAGCCTAGCGAGTGGGACATCAGTGTGCCTGACTATAGAGTCACCTATGACTAAAGTGTTAGGTATGTTGTCTTGCCTTAGGGGCTGTTGCTAGGTTGTACACTGGTGTTGTGAACTATGTGACACTTTGTGATTGGTGTTTGCGTTTCAGCTTCGGAGGTCCTAGGGCAGGTTACAGTTAAGGGCCTCCGCATGTGCAGATTTAATGTTGCTATATGTGGGTGTTGGTGGTGTGGGTTTAGAATGGCTATGTGTTGCTTGAGGTGTAGTGTGGGTGTTAACCTTTTCCTCTTGACTGTCTAGCACATTCTTGGGTGGAGAGAGCTTTGCTTCCAGTTTGGCTATGTAAGTGCATCTCTCACAGGTTGTAGTGTTGGGTGGTAGGAGGAGAGGGTTGTCTGTGTACATGAGGCAATTGCTGCATTGCCCCAGTATGCCCAGATTCACCAGGTGGGCAGGAGAAATCACCGGAAGCTGACCCTTGCACATGCCTGGTTTGTTGCTTTTTTTTTGTAAAGTACCAGAGCTGCTTTCCCTTGCCTTAGCAAGGTACTTTGCAATTATAGGCTGTTTAGTACCTATGATTAATTTCTCCTTATTAACAAGGAGAGTTGAGTGCTTGTATCAGTTTAAGACTTTCTTGTGCTTTCCAGCAGGTATCAGAGCAAGCTTTAGTCACAGGAATGCTTAAAGGTAAGATGAAAAAAATGGTTTATCCTAAACACTGCAGTGTGCACTAGATAGGTTAGATGTGAACGCAGGTAACATACATTTTACCTGTCTAAAAAGTTAAGTTTTAGTGGAGAGTCACTATTTTTAAAACAGTAAGATAGACTGAAAGGGGGTGGTCACGTTTGTATTCTGGTACTATGGAATACAGTAGGATGGCCAATAAATTTAAATAGTTGAAGGGGAGTAATTTCACAAAATGATAATTTTGTGCTTACTCACACCAGTGAAAGCAGAGAGGAAATGAGATATATGGTCAAATTAACATAAGAGGCAGGCAACTAGAAAGACAGTGGTATTTAAGAGCACGACAGTAAGTGGGTGGGGAGGGGCATTTCTGCCTGACTCACAAGAGACAGAGCTGTGGTCTCTTTTGAAGTTTTAATATGCAGTTAAAAGCAGAATGCAAGTAAAACACAAGGTAAAGAAAACAAATCACAGTATTCAAAATATAAAAAGGCAATAAAATAATATAAAATATAATGAATAAAAAACAAACTAACCTTTCCTTCACAGCAAAGTGTTGCAGAGTCTGGGTGAGTCTTTCTAGTAAAGCTCTGAAATGTTTTATTTTACCCCTTAAATAGATGGTTTAGTTCCTAGCTCCACCTCCTCAGTTCACAGATGATTAACCTTAACTGACCTGTTCTAGTGACCTGTACTAATTTCTGTCTGACTCACAAGAGACAGAGCTGTGGTCTCTTTTCAAGTTTTAATATGCAGTTAAAAACAGAATACAAGTAAAATGCAAGTTAAATAAAACAAATCACAGTATTCAAAATAGAAAAAGGCAATAAAGTAATACAACAAATAAAAAGCAAACTAATCTTTCACTCACAGCAAAGTGTAGCAGAGTCTGGGTGAGCCTTTCTAGTAAAGCTCTGAAATGTTTTATTTTACCCCTTAACTAGAAGGTTTAGTTCCTAGCTCTACCCCCTCAGTTCACAAATGATTAACCTTAAGTGGCCTCTTCTATCTTATGTATGAGTCCTTAATTGATTAGTTCTAATTTCTGCCTGACTCACAAGAGACAGAGCTGTGGTCTCTTTTGAAGTTTTAATATGCAGCTAAAAGCAGAATACAAGTAAAACACAAGGTAAAGCAAACAAATTACAGTATTCAAAATATAAAAAGGCAATAAAGTAATGCAAAATACAACAAATAGAAAGCAAACTAACCTTTCCTTCACAGCAAAATGTAGCAGAGTCTGGGTGAGCCTTTCTAAAACATTTTACTGAAATTATATGAACAACTCAAATCTACTTTAAATATCTCCCTTCTTAGTGTTATTCTCTTGTATCTTCCATCCTAAAACAAAATAAAGATTCTAAATTTTTTTCTTCTTATCGACCTATTTCATTGCTAAGTATAGATCACAAAATGTTTATGTCTATTCTTGCAAAAAGACTAAATCTCATTATGCCAAGATTAATAAATGATGACCAGACTGGTGTTATTTTACATAGAAAGGTTCAGGATAATACAATAAGACTTAATACTTTAACTGATATAGCTAATAAAAACAAAAACTAATTAAGAATAATAAGTTTAGATTTAGATAAATCATGTGATTCTGTTAGTTGGCCTTATATGTTTAAAGTACTTAAATGATATATTTTTTCAATAAAATTTATAGATCTTATAACAAATCTTTATGGTAACTTGTTTTCTTTTGTTAAAATTGGTCCTTTTCTATTTAGCTCCTTTAAAACCTTAAAAGGTACTAAACAAGGTTGTCCTTTGTCCCCTCTATTATTTGCTTTAGTAATCAAACCTTTCACCAATTACATTAGCTCTAATAATTAAATTGATGGATTTTCAATAGATGGAAATTATAGTTGTAAAATTCAGTTATTCACAGATGATATCATGATAACTAATGGTGACATTAAATCCTCTCTGGAACATATAATTACTTCCACATAATATTTTGAAAAAGTACCAGGTTTAAAGTTTAATAATTGCAAAACAAAAAGTTTGATAATAAACAAAAAAAAATTAACAACTAGTTATATAATTTTAGATGTTTAATTGGGATAATCCATAAATTAGTTACCTTGGGGTTACAATTAAGTCTACTGTAAAAGATTCAATATTAACAAATTATAATAATTTAATAGACATAATTATCAAGTTAATTAATAACTTGAACAAGTCTTTTTTTTACAATGGAAGACCGACTCACTTTGATAAAAACAGTAATTTTACCAAAAAAGTCCTATTTTATATGCAGTCTTTAATAATTCTTTCTTTTAAAAAGATTTTAAGAAACTAAACACTATTCCTATTAATTTCCTATGGTTCTATAATAAACTAAGAATATCTTTTGATTTGCATATAAAAAGTTGGCAGGAAGGTGGTATAGGTTTCCCATATATTGAATTATATGCCAAATCTGCAATTCTTAATAATAATAATAATATCATTATGGTTGAACTCTTTATATCACATTGGAAATCTATTCGTGGAAAATTAATTACCAATAATAGATATGTTACAGATTTTCATTCACATTTTGAAATTAATAAATTTTATTGGATTTTGAAAGATGTGTGCATGAATGATAGGAAAAATATTTAATTTCTTCTCCTTTTACAGACTACATTATTCTTACTTTTAAAAGATTTATGAATTCTAATTATATAGTTAAAGATTTACTGTTCTCATTATTCCCTATACCTAATACTAATGGTTGTTTAGATTCATGTAATATAAGTAAAATGTTAGATCTAAAAAGATACAGATTTATTTCATTGCATCATTTCTTAAATGGTAATAAAGTACACACTACATATCATCTTCTTACAAGACATTGTTTCGAGAAAAATAATTGGTTAAATATACAGATTTGCAAAAAATGTTAGTGATAAAATTAAATTCTATATGGCTTTTCAATAAAACATATTCCTAAGATTCTAGAATTGTTTTTTTAAAAATCAACAGTAATTTAAGTAGTAATAAATCTTACTTATCAGAAATATATAAGATTAAAAGAGTAGAATTAATTTCCACTGATTCATCTTTTTGGAAATACCTTTTAAAAATTAATGAGATTGATTTCTCTGATATGAATAAAATTTCAATGTCTGCAGGAAAACATACATCTTCTGTTTATTGGAAAATCTATAATTGGAAATTTCTTCATAGCATCTTTTAACTCCACATAAAGTTGAATTAATATAGAAAACTGGGCAAAATAATTGGAGTTGTAATGAAGAGTCAGATGCAGATTGGCTTCATATGACAATAAAGTGTAAACTGGTAGTTTCATTTTGGACTGAATTTAGAAATTTTGCTCAAGCACCATGGATGGATAAATGTATTATAACTAATTCTTCGATTTTGTTGAACACTCCAGTTACAGACTATCTCTAAATTACAAACACCTCTTCTTTGGCCCATTTTAGCCATAGCAAGAAAAGTAGTTACAAAAAATTGCAAGTGTAAAACTATTCTGTCTTTTACTGAATGTGTATGGTTGGCTAAAATGTTTATAAAAAAGAAATGTAACTATAAAAATGAAAACATCTAATGTTACATATTAATATAGGGCTTGGTAAAAATTAAGTGATCTACTAGATAGGTTTTGATGGTTTGGTTTACTGTACTGAATTTTGTTATTGATCTTTGGAAATAGTTATGATTTTGTTATGTTTCTTGTTATATGAGTTTGCACATGCTTGTTTTTATAAAATTTTATATTTTTGTTTTACAAAAAAAGATTGCTGAAAGTATTGTTTGCAAGTTTTCTTCCACTGAACAGCATCTCTTACTGGGACTTTCCCCGCCTATGACCCTCCTCCATATTCATTCCCACATATGAAAACTGAAGTTGTTTAAGCTGGTAGTAGTAGATGCAGCTGGTAACTTGTTTTTGCTTTAGTTTAGATATTAAACTCAACAATCATATTAAGTTTACAGTTCAGAAGATTTGAAATAGGGTGACAGCTATTTACAGAGTACTTAGCAACTACAGTTATGTAAATCACAGCAGTTTGGTTATTAGCATAAAAAATTAAGCAGCCACCCTTTATTTCATTTTTATGGAGAATTTTTTGAAATAGCTACATGATAAAAATGATTTAAAAAAAGTCTTACCCTGTCCAATAAAATACATATTTACACATTGCTTTAACCTTCTTACTTCATCAATGTTTTTGAGAGGACTTTTCAAGATGACTACATGCTGATCAACAGTTTACCTTCAGCTCTGCCAGTGTGAAAAATGAAACTGAAGAACAAAGGCCAGGAATTCTGTAACTTTTAGTAAATTCAGTTATTGGCTAGTAAGTACACTGCCTAGATACCAGGAAAGAAGAAACTAAGAGAGCCTGAAAGAAAATCAGCTATAGAAAGTGAAGAGAAAACACTGACTGGGAAGACTCCTGCAGCTGTTCAGAAAAAAAAACAGTTCAAGCTCCAGCTTTGGTGCAATATAAGGCTTCCAGTAATCTAAGGAAACAAATAAGTCAAATGTGCTCAGAGCTGATTAAAATAAATGAAACACTGAAGGAGTATATCAACTCAAATAAGAAAAGGCTGGAAAAATGGAAGACGCTTTAAACAGATATGCAGATGAGCTGATAAAACTGTAAAATTGAGAGGTCAAAATGAAGAAAAGGCTTGCTGAGTATGAGACTGCTTAAGAAGAGATGTTTTAAAAATGGTAGAATTAGAGTGCAGTGCACATAGGGAAAATCTGAGATTTGCTGCTGTACCAGAGGAATTAGAAGGAACAGATGGTATTAATTTTAATGAAGACATAAGCAACTGGACTAAATTAATAGGTTCATAGATTAGTACTAGGCTAACTGCCTTTGTGGGCCATTTTCAGCCTAGCCAATTACCCCATGTGAGGATCAAACCCTGCACCTTATTTTTGTAAGGTAAACACCTTAATCATTATGCCAACCTCCCATCCCTCCATATCAGGAACTGTTAACTGGAAGGACACATTGAGTGCATGCTGCAAGCCTGGCCATGAGAAAGCAGCCAAGACCTGTATTAGTGAAGATGTAAACCTACCAGCAGAAAGAGTTGATCCTGACAAAACTGGGGCAAAAAGTCAAATTAATAAAAGTCAGAGGCAGCAGAGTATTTGTGGAAAATTATTATTCACTGTATACCAGGCAGAAGAGAAACACATTTATTCCAGCAATCATGGAATGTCAAGCGTCAGGTGTGAGATTCAAGCTGCTGTATCTACCTGCCTTTAGACTATGTTTTCCTGGAGGATCAAAGTCATTTTTTTTATTCAGATCAGGCTAAGGAGGAAATACAACAGTCTGTCCAACAAAAAGTGAACCATCAAGCAGAAGGGGGACTCTGGTTCTCATTTTTCTGATAATAAAGAGATAATGGAGAGACTGTACCAGTAAAACCTTTTCTATTGTTTCAAAGGAAAATGGATGAGAGACAGTGAAAAGCATAGGAGTTAACTGGAAGGGTCAAGGACTACCTTGGAATTGAACCAGAGTTTAGAGTTGGGAGATGGATATGAAGAGGAAGAAGACCAGCAACATGTAAATTAGTGAATAAATATAAGAGGAAGCAAAAGGGTAACTGTAAGTAAAACAATTGCTGTTCTTAACAGTATTTCTGTAACTTTTCATGATATAAATTGCATGTTTTGTAGCAACTCGTTTTTATTTGTATGTGATAAAGATACTAAAATAAACAAATGCATTTTTCTTTCTTTTTTAGTATTAAAAATGTAGGCATTACAATGCAAACACAGAAAACAGGCTAGACACAAGCATGTTTAATTTAATAGGCATAACAGGTTTTTGAGGTGGGCATGGGTTGCAAAAGTACACAGATCATAATGTATGTAGATCTGATATATTTTCTCTTAATTTTGCACAGGTGAATGTCTGGATTACGAAACTTGGCATAATTTAATAACACGTTTTAAGTGGAAATAAATAAATAAGAGAACAATGAATATAATGAAAAGTTTTCCTTCAGCAATAAATGTTTCAGCTTGTCTTTAAATGTCTGCAGCTGAAGACTGCATTTCCTCTTATGTTTTCATGGAGACAAACTGATTATAGGGCAATAAAAAAGTCAAAGCATTGTTTCTTAAGAGCTTCTGAAAGCATGCAAGTTGTTTTTCACATCTGGTAGGGAAAAATAGATAAACAAGAACAGACACCAATTAACATAAGTAGAAGCATAGTCAATAACATGCATATTAGCATGGATAATGTCAACTTTAGGTTAGTTAAGGCCTGTATTTGAGGCTGTCAATTTGGGACAATTGTTCCTAATTGGAGGGTTAAGAGCATCATTATTTGAATAAGTACGTAGTTTTGTATGCTTGTATTAAGTTAACAGATTATGAGGGTGCTGTGAAGATGTATTTTTGAAAGTTTTCATTAAAACAAAATGTCTTGCAAAATGTGACATAGGTTCCATGCTGATGATAAGAAAAAATGTATAAAGGATCATCCTGCCAAACATTAGTGGGTTCGTGTGTCACAAAAGTTGGAAATAGACATTTATAAAAACTGTCATATACAATAGGTGGGAATAATTACTTTTTTTTATAATGGTGAGACTGTCCATATTATTGTGCAATGTGAATGGCCTCACAGTCTAGACAAAAAGGAAAGGAAAATATTTAATTATATTAAGAAATGCAGAGTGCAAGTAGCAATGTTGCAGGAAAAACATTTGGAAAGAACTGAGCATGTGAATTTGATAAAGAAAGGATTTCAGGATGGATATTCAGTAGATTGTCAGGAACAAAGGAAATGAGGAGTACTTGTATTAATTGCTAGAGAAACTTTAACAGAGATATTAGAGGGGGAAAATATAACAATGATAGATTTGTGGTAGCAAGAGGATACTGGAAAGGCAGGTATAAGCTCACATGTACTTATATTCCACCTAAAACTGTTATTATGGAACTTAAAAATGGGAGAAATAATTAGCTTTCAGCAAAGAATATTACTTATAGGTGGGGACTGGAATTTGATTTGCAACAATTAGGAAGTATCTGGGGACTTAGAAGAGAAAATATAACAAAAGAGGGTGGCTTTCTGAAGACATTTATAAAAATATTTGGGATGGAAGACATGAATACAGTAGTAGGAACTCAGAGAAAATGTACATATTATTCCCCAAGGTACAATAACTGATTAGATTAGATAGAAATTATATTTCACAGGAACATGAGCATTTAATTCAGAACTTTGACACATATCCATTAACTATTTCAGGCCATTTGCCAATAATTACTAAGATAAAAATGCAGGGCAATGAAGTAAAGATGAGACACTGGCACATCCCACCTACGTGTTATAAAGAGAAGAATTTAAGGAATGAGTAATAGAAATTATTCAGGAGCAATTAAGGATGATAGAAAGTACTCCAGAAGTTATAGCTAGTGAGTGGGATAAAATTAAAGTGGAGTTTAATAATATGGTGGAAATAAAAGAAAAAATATTTATGGTAAAAAAAAAATAACAAGAATTATTTAGAGGGGCTGACAAAGTCTAAGGTATTACAGAATAAAGAAGAACTTAGAGAACAAAAAGGGGAGCAATTGTAGAGTGCTAAAGAGAAAATAAGTGAGTACCTGGATAACATGCATTATTTTAGAAAGACTGCTGTTAAGCAACTGTTGTTTGATAATAACTCCAGTGCACAAAACCCAACTTAGGCAACAGAAAGTAGAAGGGGTTGTTATCAGACCTAGGTAGCTTATAACAAGAAAAATAACCAGACATCCTGTTGAGGTATTAGAGTTATTTCAGAAAGTTTGTGAACATTTGTATAAAGCAGAGGTGAGGAAGTCAAGAAAAAGCACAGATGAAAGCATTCTAAGGTGGTGTAATATTTGTCAGCATGGAAGGAGATGGTCAACAGACCATGCTGCTTTTCCAGGGATGGTCTGCACCTTTCCCCTCTAGGCTTTCAAATATTAGCTAAAACATTGTCTTACCCATAGTACCTTTTTCTTAGGCAATGCCAAACTGAAAGTACTTCCGACATAGCAAATAAAAACTAAGAAAATCTAAAGGTATTACTGCTGAATGCTAGGAGTCTAAACAAAAAACTCAACTCCTTAGAAGCTAACTTTACTCTAGAGAATGCTGACATCTGTGCAGTCACTGAGACATGGTTTAAAGCCACTGAGAGCACACCAACAGTGCAAGGTTATAATGCCTTCCCACACATTTAGGGCAGCTACTTCACAGGTAGGGACTAAAGGTGGAAGTGTCTCTATTTACATCAAAAATAAATATACTTCAAGGATGGTCAAACAGGACAATGCACTTCAGCTGTTCCATGTTCAAATCACCATATTTAAAATACAACACCACTTCCATGCAAGCTATAGGTACCCAACTATGACCCAGAAAACCCATACTATGTATTTAAATTTATAAGAAACAGTAACCATCCAACCAATACCATATTCATGGGCAACTTTAATTACCCCATTATTAACTGGGAATCGTATACAACACAAAACATACATGTACAGAGATTCCTTGATTTTGTAAACACCAAACTCCCTGGACCAGATAGCCAATATACCAACCAGGGGGTGCAACCATACTTGATCTGGTCCTCACTAATATGGGAGGCTGCTGCAACCCCTACTGTAATGCCATCACTGGTAAGGTCAGACCACAAAATGGTCTCCTTTGAAGTAAAAATAAAACCTGGACCCCCAGCTAAACATGGAATATTCAGGAACTATTCTAAGGCTAACCTCCTGCTATTAAGTGAGAATCTGGCAAAATTTCATGCCCCCATAAATCCTGAGAACACAGCTGTCTATGTAGTACTGTTCATAGAAACCCTGTACAAGCATGTTAATAGCTGCATGTACCCAACAGGAAGAAGTACAGAACTAACTGAAAAAAAAAGCCACCCTTGTGGAATCACAATATCAATAGGCTGTATTACAAGAGGAAGAAAATCATAGCAAAATTTGGAGGTTCAGCACGAAGCAGGATAAAAGCACTTTCATCAAGCTAAACAAACAACTCAGAGGACAAATAAAGTATACCAAAGCCAGATTTGAGGTACATTTGGCCTCCCAGACCAAGGGCAATCACAAAGTATTCCTTAGCTATGTCCACAAACTCAAAGGCATTACACAATTATGAGAAGAGCTCATAGTAAATAGAGCCACCTATACTGAGCCAGAAGATATGGCAAACCTCCTGCCTTATAAATTTGACTCCAACTTTACCCCTCCCCCTCAATATTCCCTCAGAAAATATCATCAAATATAACTCTCCCTACTATCACTAGGGAACAGGTCCTTAATGCTCTCTCAAAGGCCAAGAACACTGAATCTATGGGCCCAGGCAATATCCCAAGATGCCTTCTAAATAGCATGAAACATGACCTATCAGGGCCTCTGGAAATACTATTTAACTGTAGCCTCCAAACAGGTTTTGCACCTCATGAATGGAGAAAGGCAACAGTCATCCCTTTGCACAAAGGTGGGCCATCTGCAGACCCTGGAAACAACAGACCCATAAGTCTCACTAGTCTTGTATGTAAAGCCATGGAAATAATTATCATGGAGATGATCAATAGAGATATAGTAAACCTCCAGACACTGCATCCGATCAAGTTTGGTTTTGTCAAGGGCAGATCATGCGTACTCAACCTGCTGGATTTCTTTGAGAAGGTCACCAAAGTAAGGGATGAGGGCAAAATCATTCACACTGCCTATCTTGACCTGGCCAAAGCATTTGACACAATACACCACTCGGGCATTGTTGACAAGCTCAAGAAATTAGATACAAACCCATATGTCACCTAGTGGATAGCCAACTGGGTCACAGACAGGATCTAGGAAGTTAGAATTAGGGAGTTCACCTCAACAAAAAGGCCAGTCACAAGTGAAGTCCCTCAGGGATCAGTCCTTGGACCACTCCTTTTTGGCATTTACTTCTCATAAATCAGGACCAATGTCAGTAGTCTCTGGCTGACTAAATTTGCAGATTATTGCAAATTAGGAGCTGTCATTGAAACTCACTTTGACACAAATGTTCTCCAGGAGGGGCTGACACAGACAAACAAATGGTGTCCCAGCCATGGACTAAAACTAAATGCCAAGAAATGCATAATACTATCTTTTTGGAAGTCATCCATCCCTCATAACTATCATATTGACAAGAGACCCCTTAGAGCTGACCCAGTAATGAGGGATTTAGGGACACACATAGAGAATAATTTAGCCTTTGACCATCATTTGTCTACAGTGGTGAGGAAATCATTCTATGTTGTGCAATTTATAAACAAAGGTATGGCATCCAAGTCCAAAAGAAATCATTGTTCCATTGTATTCGGCATTCATCAGATCTATTATTGAGTACAATGCCCCCATTGGTATGTATCTAACCAGGGATATCCAACAATTGTAACATCCACAGAGGTTCCTCACTGAAAGAATACAGGGCATATGTAAAATGTCCTATGAAGGCCGCCTCCAGGCCCTATCACTGTATTCTGTCTCCTACAGGCTTTTGAGGGGAGATCTATGTCTGGCATACAGGACATTGTCAGACATCACTCTAATTGACCTTTTGCATATCTACAAAACAAACAGCACCAGAATTACCCATTCTAAAGACTTAAACCTCACCCATGATACAAATAGGACCTGCTGGAGAGATAGTTAGGTATTCCAGACAGTATGCCATCTATGGAACAGGTTCCACATCCACGTGAAGCAGAGTTCCTCCCTAACCCAACTCAAGTGCAACTTGGACAATTTGATGGGAAACTGGAAATTCATCCCAGGTTTGGTACCTATGTCTTTAATGGACACAGGTAACCTCTAAATGTTTCATCTCCCAGGTCCATGCTTACACATATCAAGGGTATCAGAACTTGTCAGAGATTTGGGATGTATGGCTAGGCTTAAAAGGCCCTTGTGGTCATTAGTCTAGTAAACACCTATGAACCTATTTATGGAAGAAATATGCCAAGGTTAGAGGCAAATGATGCTCAACAGTTAACAGTTAAGATAGGAGTAGATGACATAAAAATGGTGATGTATAATGGACACAGGTAACCTCTAAATGTTTCATCTTCCAGGCCCATGCTTACACATATCAAGGGTATCAGAACTTGTCAGAGATTTGGGATGTATGGCTAGGCTTAAAAAGGCCCTTGTGGTTATTAGTCTAGTAAACACCTATGAACCTATTTATGGAAGAAATATGCCAAGGTTAGAGGCAAATGATGCTCAACAGTTAACAGTTAAGATAGGAGGAGATGACATAAAAATGGTGATGTATAATTAATCTGCAGGAAAGTCTCCAGGAATAGATGGTATTCTGTTGGAAGTTTGGAAAATAGGAGGGAAGAAAATGATACAGATCTAGAAGGCTTTGTTTAAAAGTATTTTAAAAGGAGGGGAAGCACCGACATTATTGAAAAAAGCTGTGGTGGCTGTAATACCTAATGATAAGGTGTTGCCAAAACTGACAGATATGGATGTTAAACTGTGGGTTTTTCACATTAAAGTATACAAATATAGAGTCAGACTTGTGTTTTCAAGTATGCATTCAGTTTCAGGTAAAGACAGTTCAGTAGATAGGAAAAAGATAATCTTGCTGGATAAGCATGAGATGTGCATAAATAACAGTTCTCAAAGGAAAGCTACAGAATGGTCCTTTCTCAAGGGAAAGATAAGTGAACCTGCAATGGAATGCTAGATAAAGAATAGACAGTTAGGCAGTGTGAGGTGCATGCAAAACAAGGCTTGAAAACCAAGGCTAAAGAAGCATGTAAAATATTACAGGGTTTTTGGTATTATTAGGAAATATTTCAGACACAGGCAGTTGAATCAGTTGTTAGTTTTTGGACTGCTGTGCAAAACATCTTTGCAGTACAGACACTTGAACCTGAGTACTGAAGTCAAGTCAGCTATCCAGTGTTAAAGACTGTTTCAGTTTATATTATTCAGGAGAATTAGAATATACCTGCAGAAGCTTTGGATATATTTATCAGCACTGTTGGAGACAGTATTCAAATATTGTTATCATCTATAGATAAAGCATTCTTAACTGAACTACAGCTTGTGTAGAATTCATTCTGAAAAGTACAAGACTCGGCCTATAAAGATGAGACTGGCAACTATTCCACACAAATGTGGGTAACTAACAGATAAAGACATTCATTCCAGTCTCATTCCAGTTAATTCCAGTACATTGCAGCCTTATCGGTGCTTTCACTGGACAGCCTAACATCAATGGGGGTGGACAACAGTTAAAGTAAGTCCCAAAACCCCATAGCAACCTCATCAGTAGTCAGACTACATATATTCTGCACAATAGACTTCAGGGCAAAGTAAAAGCTGTATTTGATATTCTATTTACAGTGACACTTTTTTCTAGTCTGTCAGTAACTAGAGCAGAAATTTTGTGATAGACTTTTCAGCAGCACACCAGTATTTTTTTCAAATAGGGGACAGTGAACTCTATGCAGAAGGTCATCACTGACACACTACAGTTACTCTTTACAGAGCAGACCTTTCAACAATATTCCAGATGTAAATTTCATACAGAAGACAGCCACAGCAGATGATGCACCCCTACATACAGTAATTGCCACTCTTATATTGCAAAGCACCAGTGTTTATTCGAAACACTACTTCAGGAAAAGCCTTAAAGAACATCAACACACCAGCAGTACTTCAGAAAATCTATAAAACCTCAGCAGTGTTCCTTCAAAACATAAAATACATTATCCAGTTAACAGCAACATACTTCACCATCTCCACAAACTCACAGGTTTCCAGAGTGACATCACACAGCCAAGAAGCAAGAAAAAATTAAAAAAGGTGAAGATGACAGGACACATTAATCATAAAGTTACTTAAGAACACATACACTTTTTAGCTAAGTCATATCAGAAAAGTTTAAACACATCAGTAAAGGTCACAGGTATAAACATGTCAACCAATACTTTGGTAGTGAAGATACCAGGAAATATTTGGTTTAAAGTTAAAAAACTGGGAAAACAGTCTAAAAAAATGTGTTCCAGAAATGTTCATTTAATTTTAAAGATTATTAGTTCAGGAATGATACATCTTTCCAGATGCAAAAGGGTTAAATCACAGAAACACACTGCAACAGATGCACTATCTCATAATTCACAGAATGAGTCAGCTTCTATCAGTATGGTTTCATACTGAAATAACACAAATTCTTGTTTACAATCTTCAGAAATCAGTGTAAATGCTACAGCACATGTAATTCAAAATACAGATTTAAGTCACAGTACAGTTTCAAATAAAAATGTTCAGAATGTAATAAATTCTAGTTTACATGTAATTCAAGGTATAGAGTTAGGTCACTGTATGGTAAATATAGGTGTAAACACAGTAAGTGTACGTAACATGCAGATTTCCATACCAAATAGAAAGAAAACATTTGCCATGTCTCATGTTCACATAATTTCAAATACAGATGTTCAGAATGTAATACATTTTAGTTTCTTGTTTTCAGAAGCCAGTGCAAATATTGTACTAAGGGGGGGGGGATAAGAAAGATCACAGTGCAGATTTTGATCAGTCTGATGAACACCAGCATAAATGCTATACAGATTTCAGGGCAAAGTAAAGAAAAATGCATAACTTACCTCAAGTTAATGTTATTACTAGTACTTCAGAGCAAAATAAAGAAGAAACATATACCATAGTTCAAGTCAGTGTTGTTGCTAGTTCTACAAAAAATGATTTTCAGTTTATCTATACAGGGTATGGCAGTCCAGCACCAAACCAAATTATTTATTTGTCATTGTTTAAGGTTGAAAGAAATGACAATAGCTCATTGTTTACAGAAAAGAAATTATGCAATAATGTACTGATTAATACAGACAAATGAATTTTAGTTACAAATTTACCTCTACTAGAGAACACAAATGCAGTTTTGTCAGGATTCAAAGGGTCAAAGATTACAGCAACTAACAGTTCAAAGAGCAACAGCTCCATACTAGGTATGGACATACCATCAGAGTTATATGTTGTTTTAGACTTAAGCAACAAGATTTTATGGAAAAATAAAAATGCTACAGAATGTACAGTGGTGCACACAGATGATACTTGTAAGAATTTGCATGCAGTAGATTGTTCAAATATGCATAATTTGAAGAATTAGTTAAGACAGGAACATGAAATTTAAACAATTAAACTAAAGTATGTAAAACTACTAAAAAAAGAAAGGAAATGGCATGAATTAGCAAACACTAATTTAATACAATTAAAATAAGTGCTTTCGTTTAGTACAGTGACAAAACTTCTTCAGACAAAAACAATAAAGAACTATGGTCAAATAAATAGCTCACATAGGTCACATAATCAACCTAAAAACACACCTCCCCTCCTGTAACAAACAGATTAAAACAGTCTATAGTAACAAATAAACCTAACAATTTAAGTCTAAATGCCTCACTCAAAAATACTGTTACCTTCCATGGAAAACATACATACAATGATCTTAAAAACCTTTGTTACAGCAGGAAAGGTGTGGCTTTTGGTTTATCATGTGACCTATATGCACTATTTATTTGACCACGGTTCTTTATTGTATTTGTCTGAAGAAACCAAAAAACAAACAAACTGATAAACTTATGAAAAAGAAAAAAACGGAGGTTACAAATCACGCCAGTCGAAGTTGTGGAAAAATCCTTTTACTCAGTTTGTTAGCGCTTTCATGCAATGAAATATTTGCACTTCTTCAGACAAACTTACAATGAAAAACTAAGCATTTTATCTAAAAACTTGTAGCCAAGCCCCCAAGTTAATCACTCAAATCATTATTCAATTAATACTTATTAACCAATTACTTTGAGCTTGAGTTCTTGAAGCTCTACAATAATCCTCAAAGTGCTGTTGCTTTGCACTCTTGTATTACCTAACCAACCAACTAATAAATTCATGTATATCAAATACAGAAATTTCTCTAAGGAAACACACAGAAAAAGGCAAAAGTAGACATAAATACATCATATTAAAACCTTCTTTAAAAAATTTTTTTTTTGTCTGAAGACGTTTTGTCACTGAACTAAACAAAAGCGCCTATTTTAATTGTATTAAATTAGTTTACTTTATTACAGCAAAAGACATAAAACATGAACTGGGTTAAGCGCTTTCAACTGAACAACATCAGTCTTCTTCTGATGTTCAGTTGAAAGCGCTTAATCCAGTTCGTGTTTTATGTCTTTTGCTGTAATAAAGTAAACCACTTGTACGAGCAGCGTTTTTTCCTCAACCAGCTAATCCACTTCAGTGTTCTATAGTTGTTGTTCAAACCGTATTGTGTATTAAATTAGTGTTTGCTAATTCTTGCCATTGCTTTTCTTTGTTTTTAGTAATTTTACCATTACAGCATACAGCAATAGGAAAACAATAGGTGGGGTTAACAGTTCGTACTCTGTCTAACTTGACTAAAGACTCACAGTGTCAAGCTGAGATGTGTATGTCATTTCTTTCATGCTGTTTTTGGAACAGCAAGGATGAAAGTATTACCTGGCCTAATCAGTTTTAGAAACCATAGAATTAAAAGACACAGATTTTCAGAATAATGTGCAAGTTTTAGATACATCACACATGCATTACAACTTAGACATAAAGACTCTGAAGACTATGGATGTATGTAATGGGGTAATTGCTGGAGTAGGTCTATTTCCTGCATATGGAACAGTTAAAGCTATTTGGAGCTAATAGTTCTTTTTTAAAGAACATCACTATCTATCAGGACACATCTGCAGATTATAGTCCATATATTCAAACACTGATATTCAGTTCTTATAACCCAGGAAAACAGTGAAGGAAAGTATTTTGGGGACAGTTGTTGCTTATCCAGGGGTATTGCATGAGCATAGCCAATATTTAAATAGGTGTGCTTTAAGTATATTTTTATAGTGGAATGGGTTAGGTAAATGTATGTATTCAGTATCAAGGAAAGGCAGTGCAGTTGCATTCAGTTTCAGGGGAAGACAGTTCGTAGAGAGGAAAGATGATCATGCTGGCTAAGCAAGAGATGCATAGGAATAACAGTTCTGAAGAGAAGGCTACAGAATGTTCCTTTCTCAAGGGAAATATATGTGTATTTGCAATGGAATGCTAGATAAAGAATAGACAGGCACTGTGAGGCACATGCAAGACAAGACTTGAAAATCAAGGCTAAAGAGGCATGTAAAACATTACAGGGTTTTGGTAGTATTAGGAAATACTTCAGACACAGGCAGCTGGGTCACTTAAGTAAGTTTTTGGACTAATATGCAAAATGTCTTTGCAGTACAGGCACTCAAGCTTGAGTACCAAAGTCAGGTCAAATATCCAGCATTAAAGACTGTTTCCGTTTATATTATTCATGAGAATCACAATATACGTGCAGAAACGTTTGATATATTTATCACCATTGTTATTGTTTATTAGCACTGCTGGAGACAGTATTTGAATATTGTTAACATAAGTACATGGGTCTAGGATCCATTCACTGAAAGCACATTTGAATGAAACACATTTGACTGTGCACAATTCACTGAAAACACAATACACAGAAACACATTTCACTGAAAGTTATATATGGCCTTTTCCCCACTATAGTACGACCCTGGAGTTAGCATATATAGTAAGGGGGTGTATGGGGGACACCCCCTTACTATATATACTATTTTAAATATTTTGAACTATATACATGGATATTTGCAATTCTAATAAATTACTCTTTTCTGAACATAATATATATATCCAAACTATGTGGAGGGCTATGTCCCCCCACCCCCAATGTGGGGGGCGGTGGCCCCCATACCCTCCCTTACTATATATACTAACTCCAGGGTCACACTACAGTGTGGAAAAGAAAATGTATAACTTTCAGTGAAATCTGTTTTCAGTGAATTGAGCTTACAGTCATTTGACTTTCAGTGAAATGTGCTTTCGGTGAATAGCCCTAGATGCAAAGGAGAGACTGGCAACTATTCTGCATGAGTGTGGGTAATTAACAGATAAAGGCATTCATACCAGTCTCATTCCAGTATATTACAGTCTTGTCAGTTGTTTCAATGGATAAATGTGGTTTTGTGGATCAGAGGGAAACATTTGACAGCATTAATAGAGCTATGATGATCTACAGGGAAACAGAATGTAAGAAAATGTTGGTATTTTGGTAGGTCTTAATGCAGTACAATGGATATTTTTTAAATAAATCAAATTACAAACAGCAGAAATTGCACATTATTCCATACAAAATCTAGATTACATGAAAAGACATAATGCAAAAGAAAACAATCAGATAAAGCAATCAATAGAGTAAGCTGTGATTTTATGAGTAGGGCAATGGAAGCATTTGCATTTCCTGATACAATAAGGTTAATTAGGAGGATAGATGAGGGATCAGAGACAAAAATTAAAGTGGTAGGGTTCCTCTCTGATAAGTTGTGCCTGAACAGATGAACCATGCAGGAATGTCATCTTTCCTTGTTGTTATTTGCACTATAATTAGAACCATACTCAGGGATATAATTGGTATAGTATTCAAAAAGGTTTTTCTTTATTTGAAGATGATACTATTTTATACCTAATAAGATCAGAAAAGGACATGTCAGTGTTATGAAACATTCTGAGACAGTTCCTTTTTTTTATATATAAAATTAAAGAAGATAAAACAAAGGCTATATATGTACCCATACATGCACTGGTTCAGCAATACCCATATTTATGGGGACATGATAAAATGAAATGTTTAGGAATATGGGTTAAAAAGATGCTGCTATGGCAGCTAAGGATGTGTGGAAAGGGACTAAACAAAATATAATACAAAAACTGAAAAACTAGAAGCTCTTGCCTATGGCCACATATTGCAAAGTACAAGCAGTGAAAATGTTTTAGTCCATTTAGTTTTGTACATAGGTCAGGCATATTTTTATCAACCAGAGGAAAAGTTGTGGATAGTAATTAATAAAGAGATGAAGAATTTTATCTGGGAGATAAAGAGGGCAAGAGTGAAGTGGGATAAATTGATCCTTCCAATAGAACAAAGAGGTTTAGGATTACCTGATTTGAAGGGATATTTCAGACCACATAGTTAAGGCTTTTATAAATAGCACAAGCAAAAAACTACAATTGATAGGGAAAGGGGTGGTGATGAAATGGGGGGGGGGGGTCAGAATTCAAGAATTAAGAAGAGTGTGAGATTTTGTATAACAGCAATCATACAGAATATTATATTCGTAAAGTAGCAGAAAATATACTAAGAACTAAGCCAACACAGGGGTATTGAGAATAGGCAAGAGGGGGCTGGAATTTACTGGAGGAAGCTGGCAAAAGAACCAAGGTATTGGGAACAAATAATTACAGAGGAAAAGGTAACAGAATGAAAAGAAGCTAAGAATACATTTGGACTGCAGGCTAAAAATGGCCTTCCCTATTAGGATCTGATATCAGAGTATAGGCAAAGAGAAAGAGATGGGAGAATCCTAATTGAAAGACCTAAACTGGTTGAGTTTTTAGCTGAATCTATAACAGAAGCTGCTGTTAAAAAAGAAGTAATTAGCAGGGCATATAAAATATTGCATGCTAACTATAGGAATCATTCAGAGGTGGTCAGAAAAGATTGGGAAGAGAGATCAGATAAACAATTCCAAAGAAACAATGAGTGGACATGTGTATGGTTTCCAAATATGTAACAAAGTCTAGAAGATTTAGTATTTTGCCTGGAAGTGTTTGCATATGTACTTTTGTACCCCAAGTAGACTCCAAAGAATTTTTCCTCAGGTAGATGGCAAATGTCAGAGATGTAATGGGGAAAAAGAGGTAACTGGGAACATGTGTTTTGGGAGTGTAATGAATTGGCAGACTTAAAAAAATCCCTACAGAGTACTCTGTCAGGAATACTGGGTGAGCAAATTAATGTAACTAAGGAAATGATTTTTTAAGCTGGGATACAAGATTTGAATTGCCTAGATACTGTAAGGCCATGTTAAGTTTAATTCTGCAGGCTGCCAAAAATGCAATTACTAGAAAATGGAAATCAAAATCTAAACTAAACATATCTGAAGTAGTGAATATTGTAACAGAGATAAAAGAACAAGAACTGGGATACTTGGAAAATGGTAGGAGTAAATTACATAACAAATGGAAATTGTGGGAATTATATATACAGAAAAAGGTCACAGAGAAGGAATGAGGTTTAAGAGAAGGTAAAAATGTAACAATGTATGTAATGTTGGATTGATTATATTGTATAGAACACTATATGTGATGTATAATGTTTGTAAATGTGAACTTGTTAATGTAATTTGATAAATCTAGGTTTGCCTATGTCACAAGTGATAATTTAAAGAAGGTGCTTTAAAAAAATCAAAAGATTTTTAAATGATTAGCTTGGCAGTTATCTGAGGTGTCTTCTTGCATTCTAAATCACACAATGGCATGGCCACATGACATCTTCATATCAGGATCTCTGAACTACTCCACATGTGATTATGACCATGTCAGGGATTTTATCCTTTCTGGTGTAGTCCAACACAAGTTACCTGAACTTTTTATGATCAAGGACCTCACACAATGATAGCTCTCTTGCCATCCTGAAGCTATGGATCTTCCAGACTGCTCTTGTCAGATTTAGATCCTTGTGAGTATAACATTCCTACTCCTCTTAGCTGACTCCTTTATTATTGCCTACAACCTTTGATCCTCTTCCAATGATTTATTCATGGGTTGGTATAGTATATTAGTCTACTAGCATTCCATGCCAGTTTCCTCTACCTTAACCACAAGAGCACTTAACATAGGTTCTGACCCTCACTGCTTCCTCACTCACTTCTTGATGTGGCTTTCCTTACCTCCTCTTGTCTAACCTATATTTTTTGGCATGTTCTTTCCCCTTTATCCAAGCCAGCCATCAAGCAACATCCAACTGAACTAGAGCACACCATATCCCTAGTGGTGGGGACCACAATATGAGGGATCCTTCAGATTCACTAGGGCAAGCTGTTTGGAGAGATGCCATCCTTGCAGGTATCAAGTACTTTGCACCCTTTCTGATATCTCAGCAGCAAAGGGATTTATATGTTTAAGGTCTTAACCTCTCCCTTTGGTGGTGATGTGAGTACTTGAATCACCACAAGGACCACTTATCCTCCACTATCTGTGCATGCATGCTGCTCTACACTCAAAGACAAGGGCAAGCATCACCATCTTGGGTGGTTATGCCTATGTCTTCCTTTAATAGGTTCCTATTCTGAGCTTGCCCCTGCCTACTGCAGAGGTTAGGTCTTGTTTGGGTATAAGTAATTGGTGACAACTTCCCACTCCCATGATGAGCACACAGCTTTTAGAACTCTGATCACCTGGGCCATAATCAAAGCTTTATCCCTGTATGTCACCAGCACAGGCTTCTCTAGCTTCATGTTTGATATCTTCTTTACAGAAATGAACATTTCCTCTCCATATCTCTCTTTTTCATTATTCCAAAACAGTCTATATCCTGGCACTTTCATGTCGACCCTGTCTTGTCAATAACCCATGTTTCTATAACATCATTAATATTAATGTCCATATTCCCCTATTTCACTGTTTACTGCCTTTCTTCTTTCCTATAGTCTTGTACTGTATAGTAATGTTATCCCAGTCATGCTCTGAGTTATTCTTATTGCAGTTACTAGTACCTAAATATCTACATATTTCTTCTGCTTCCACAACTCTTTCTCTTATATCATGGCATAAAAGTATGCTCATGGAGCTATACCTTTCTAAACTAGCTTTGAGTATCAGAGTCCTTTTTGGGCTAAGATGGAACTTGTGACAATAAGTTGTTCTCTCTGCCAGGTCTTCTCTGTCCATCTAGCAGTCCTAAGACCTTATCCCATGTCCAGAGAGCAGCTGGTCATTATATTTCCTAGTAGTGTCCCTTCTCAATCTGCTAGCTGCCTGCATAGGTAGCATGTCTGGCTATGCTACCTTCAGCCCATTATCACTACATGTTTCTGCCATCTGCTTGACACTGTTTGCTATTGCCTAAGTTGTTTTCACTGACAGGCTATTGATACTTATGCTTACTACAACATGTGTCCAATCCTTGTCCTTATGACAACTTTGGTTACTTCATCCCTTGCTTAAACCTAAGCCACAAAAATCTCAAAATCAGTTTCACTGTAATCTTGTCTCTCCTGAATGTCCTGATAAGCATGTTAAGTCTGTTGCAATTTGAGCCTTGAATCACCATGTTCCCTATGATGTATTTCATCTCCAACCTCACTTCCTGTAACAGGTAACTATCCCTCCTATTTGTACCATTTCTCAATCCATTTGGTCCATCCCTAGATTTCCCCACTGTCCCTGCTGGTTGTCCCCCTCATTGTGCTTCATTAGATGCACATCCACTCCCTCTACAAGCTGTCCTTACTGTTGTCCACTCCTGACTCCCTATCATCTGACTTCCATCATCTTCTTCTCCAGTTACTTATCTCTCTTCACCCTTTTCATCCTTTTTCTACATTGTTCCCCTAATGAGCATCATTTTTTGCTCCTTCCCCACTGTCATTCCTTGTCCATTGTTGCTATTTTATTAGTATTTGTTAACTGGGGTAGCGCACTGATCCACATGGACATTTCTCAGATACAGCCTGTGAGCATAGTCTGCTTAAGTGACTTGCCAGTGGTCACACACCAGGCAAGTGGAGGTGGAAGGAATTAAACCCTGTGCTTTTGGTTATAGGAAATAGCTCATTAACAATTCAGAGCTTGAATCCTCTGCACTAACTGCCAGACAAGTCTTGATCCCTGCTTGTCATTTTCTAGCTGCCTGTACTTTTCATACATCCTTCTTCCTGTCTCTTGTCTTTCCACTATCCCATGTCTGCCTCCTTTTAGTACTTCCTGTCAAATTCTCTCTACTTTAGCCACTTGCCATCTCTTTGCTACTCGTTTATTATTCCACCATGCTTCCCCATGCCTGCCTTAACACAAGGTATCTTCCTAACTTCGTGCTCTCTGTCATTTCTGTCCACATTCTACTTCCCATATCATTGTCTTTAGTTGCCTCATCTCTCATTCCAGTCTCCCTGTCCTCCTACATGCCTTATAACTAGGTTCCTCTCCTTAAACATATAACAGCCCCATGCTTGGCACAGAGTACTTACCTCTTCCATGTCCTTTTCTCCATCCCCAAGGGTTTGAACTATTTTTTTAAAATCTTTATCAAATCATCACACTCTAATCTGTACCATGAGATAGAAAAGAAAAACTATAAGAACACTTTCCACAGTTTCTATTGTTACTGGCATGCAGTACAGATTTTTATATTCTCTTTTTAACAATCTTCACTCATTTAAACATTATATCTGTTGCTCGATTTCTGCCTTCCCTTAAACGTCTCTGCTTCTCCTGAATATTATTATGCATGCATTTCTCAAACAAATTCCATTTATTTCTAATAATAACATCATTTCCCTTTTCTGTAGCTCCCACCTCTTGTTCTTTTATTGCATTTACAATATTCAGAACTTTCTTTATATTGAGAACATGTTTTGATGTCCATTTTCCAGTAATTGCTTTTTTGGCAGCCAATAAGTAGTAAAGCCGTAATATGTCTAGGCAATTCAAACCTTATATACCAGCTCAAAAGAATAATTTCCTTCGTTACTAATCATTTTCCCCCAACATTTCTGCCAAAGTAGTCTGTAGAAAATGTTTAATATCTGCCAACTTGTTGCATTCCCTAAAAACATGTTCTCAGTTACCACTCTCTTCCCACCACACCATCAGCAATTGCTTCATACCTCTCAACTGTCCCTGTTTTGGAGAACATTCCTATTTTCAGGCTTGATTTACCCCTTCACAAAATTTTGTGAATCCCGCTCTCCAAGATGGCTGCCGACTAGTTTAGTCCCTATTCACTGAGCTCCTCACAGTTATTTATTATCCAATCTTTTTTATAACTTTGGAGTGATTTTTTCCTCAGTTTTTTATACAAAATACTTCTCTAAGAGTTTTTCTACGCATTTGGATTATTTTCTTCTTTGGAAATCTCAACTTTTGGAGTATTTTACCTCAGAATAGTTTTTGTGGCTACAACTGTATTGGATACATCCAGCTTAAGGCTCCTCCCAGAATTTGTTATCTGGATTTCACACCTCCACTCTGGGCATGGCTGCTAAATCTGATTCCATGGAGACACAGGCAACAAAGGCCAAATTCTCTTCAATGCTCTCACCTGACAAGGATACCAGTTCAAAAAGGCTAAGAACCTCTAAACAACCTTCAGAAAGTACTAAAGTAAGTAATAAAGAAACAATTGACTCTAATTTTAATTTAGATGAACTAAAACTAGCATTACAGCCAATCCAAAATGCTATACAAAATTTCTCTGAACAATTTACTGACTTTGGTAAGACTCTAAAGCAAATAAGTGAAAGAATGGATATTATTGAAAGTAAAAATATTGCTTTAGAAATAAGAACTGACACAATGGAAAGAGACATTAAAGCTAAAGATAAAACTATTACAGAAATTCAGGCTAAATTGTTGGACCTAGAAGCTAGAAGCTGTAGAAATAACATTATTATTAGAGGTTTGCCTGAATCCTATGAACATCAAAACTTATTAACTGTGACTAAACAGATTTTTGAGTCATTACTAAACTGTGAGGCAACTTCAAAAACTGTAATTATAGAGAGAGCACATAGAGCACTGCATGCCAGTCAGGATCCTAAAACTCCTCGGATCATATATACTAAGTTACTGAATTTTCAAGATACTTTTCAGATTTTAGAAGCAGCTAAAACCAAAAAACAGTTTGTCTGGAAAAACCATTGACTGTCATTTTCGCAGGATCTTCCTCCACAAATAAAAATGAAAAGGCAAAAGCTTTCACCTTATTGTGCAGATCTTATTAAAAGAGGGATAAGGTTTCGAATGAGTTATCCCAATACCATGTCTTTTACTTATAATGACAGAAGATTTTCCCTTACAGATCCTAAAGAAGCAAAAGAAATATTCTTAAAGATATTTAACAAGCTTCCTGAATCTGTGTCTTAGTAATGTATTCTATAACAAGCTTTAAATGGGTTAGTGTCTATTCAAGTAATTCATTTGGTCTCTAAAGAAAAAGTTATTTAATTTCTTAATTGACTGATAAATGGCTCTGTATAAACAGTTAATTAAGATGTTTTTATTGTATATTCAAGTTTCTTTTAATGTCATTAACAGTCATCACTGGTTTTAAATGTTATAATACTTCCATTGCTGACAGTCAGTTGTTGTCATTGTGTTCCGTTATTACAAGCATATAGGACACTATGCAAATATCCTATTATTGCTGATAGTTCTTTCATGTATTTTTGGAGGGACTCCTTTTGCTTCTCGAGACTCCAAAAAGAGCCAGTTTGCTTATTTTTGCTGTAACGGACTCCCTGATAAACCCACGCTCTTGCTCTTGAAAATGCGGAGCTTCAGGGTGACGTCAGAGCCGGTGTATGCAATTGGAGCGCATACGAACATCTGCTAATAAGAAAATCGACGAGTTTCAGTTCAATGTATTTTTCGTGCTATTTACTGATGCTCCAGTGAAGTATTACTATTATATACAGGTTTCCTGCATACTTAACTTATTGTTGTAAGCTAAACAGGCTTACTGGAAGCTACAGTCGCATTGCACCTCTGTAAGAAGGTGCATAGTTAGCGTCGCTAAGGAAAATATATCCTTCCTGCACTCAAGTGGTATGATTCTTTTCTGTGAAAGCTTCGCAAGTGTCCTGCATATTTAACTTGTTGTTGTAAGCTAAATAGGCTTGCTGGAAGATACATTCGCATTGCATCTCTGATAGAAGAAGCATAGTTAGCGTCGCTAAGGAAAATATATCCTTCCTGCACTCAAGTGATATGATTCTTTCCTGTGAAAGCTTCGCAAGTAAAGATTTTTTTTTTTATTATTTGAACTAATTAGGGCAACAGTCAATTAATATTGATGTGCTATGCAAGGGCTGTGTCTTCTTTATAAGGTGATCGTTGTATTTGATATTATATGCAACTGTGAAATGCATTTTAAGACATGTGATCACACCAATATTTCAATGCAAAAAATGTTACTTACACTTTAATTTTATAATGGGATGATTTTTCAATGTTTATTTTAGACTTGATTATCTTATGTCAGTATAGTACATTTCTCAGCTTTAATATTAATCCTTATATTAAAGTTTTAGTTGACATTTTACTTTTTATTTTTATGCTAAATATTTTGTTTTTCTCTGAACTAATAATCATATGCATTGGCATATAGATGTATTTCTAGATGATGATTCTTTATGTAATGACATATAGTAAAGTTAACTAGAAAAAGTCATTTTATGTTTATAGTGTCTAGTCTAAGACTGCAAGTTAATTGATAAATATGTATACCTGATTTATAAATGGATATACAAATTTGAGGCAAAATATATACAATTTTTCTTTTTTTTATGGATCCTGATGATTAGTGCCTTTGTATGTGATATAGTGACTTGTTACTTCTATAGTCTTTCATTTAACATGTACTTAGGTAGTTATTTATCCTAAGACATGGATGGGGGTAGTCTTTCACCTCAAATGTTGGTTAAATTTGTTCAGATATTTTTTTTTTTTTTTTTTTAAATGGCTTGACAGTTGTTTGATCTGTTATGGCTGATAACTTGGTTATATATATTGTGTGGTAATAACCCTAGTGTTGATCCTGTGTTTTATTACGATTTTTGAAGGTATATTATTTCCATTTGATTGAATTATAAGAGTTGTGTTGTACATACGAGATTTGTGAGGAAAAACATTTAAATCTTAGACCTTTCTGTATTATAGAAGCCAGTGGTTACAAAAATATAGGGACTGAATATGTTGGACGTCTTGAGTTTAGACAGATTTGTAAATATGTTTAGTTTTATTGTGTGGGTTTTAGCCCTTCTAAGGGCTCTAAGTAAAGCTTTCTGTACTAAATTGATGATTTTGGTAACCAAAAATTTTAATTTTATTCTCTTTTTTCTTGATCTTCCTTCTGTATTAGAGGAATGGTGGGCAGGCACTAGGGTTAGAAAGAAGGAAGTGTATAATTCCATATTTATTATTTCTTTGTGGGTACATTTATTGTTGTGATGTTATCTAATCAAGACCAGAAAACATGTATTGTTTTATTGTTGGGCATTAGTTTTATTTTGTTCAGGTTAATACATTATACTTTCATTAATTTAATATCTGCCTTATCTTGCTCTTATGTCAAATGACATAATAGTTGAATCCTGGAATGTTAGAGGAATTCAAAACAAAGCTAAAAAATCATTATTATTCCATTTGATATTTAAATCACAAGCCAATATTTGTTTTATTCAAGAGACACATATTCCTCGTGACATTTGGGACAAGGAAAAAAATAAAAAATGGATCAAGAAGATAGTAGCTTCTGGGGATTCTTCTAATTCTAGGGGAGTAGCCATAATTGTCAAACATAAATTCTTAGGGACTATAATTGATGAGAAATACGATAATGAAGGTAGATGGTGCCTTTTTACAGCTACTTTTCATAATCTTGATAAACCACTATTATTTCTAAATTTATATGGTCCTTGTAATCAACAATATTCTTTTATCTTAAAAATATCTAATATACTCACTTCTTATAAGGATCATTATATTATAGTAGGAGGGGATTGGAATGCAGTCATAAACCCAGAAATTGATCGATCTAGCTGTCCTACATCTTATAATTAACAAGCATCTTTAGCCCTCGAAGATTTAATTTTGGAATATAATTTAATTGACCCACTGCACTTTATAAATATCTCAAATAAGAAAGAAATTTATACATATTATTCAAAATGTAGTCGCTCTTGGTCTAGATTGGATTTTTTTCTGGTTTCTAATTTTCTTTCAAAATTTATATTGGATTTTTATACTGAACCCAGATTTTTTTCGGACCACTCAAGAATTGTACTAAATTTAAACATTATTCATAATGATAAAAACAATACTCACAAAAACAATTGGTCGCTAAACAACAATTTACTCTTAAATAATGATATATGTAAACAGTGTTCTGATATAATTCAGGAAATGGAGCATGATCTGGATTTTACAGATATTCCCTATGATGTTCAATGGGCTGCTTGTAAGGCGAGATTAAGAGGAATGTTTATTGGTAAATCCGCATACCTTAAAAAACAATATAATAAAAAATAAGTTTTTCTAAAGTCTAGAATCCAGTACCTCGAAAATCAATTTAGACTAAATCAAGATAATGTTATTGAAAAGCAAATTATAGACTACCAAAAAGAACTAGTCTTGTTGCATCAGAATAACCTCTCTATAGTAGAGCAAAGATTATTAGCTACTTATTCAGAATGGGCTCAAGTTCCGTCTAAAATCTTAGCCAGATTAATTAAAAACAACTTCGATAGACCTAAAATTTCATCTTTATTACACAAAAATAAATTATATAATACAGATAAGGAAATTATACATCTTTTTACTTTAATCTATACAGAGTTATACTCTAATTCATCAAACTTGTTGATTAACAATCATATAAATAGCTTTCTAAGCTCTTTAAGATTCCCTATATTAAATGAAAATCAAAAAAATTTACTTTCTGCTCCTCTTACTTTTCAAGAAATTTCAGATTCAATAGATAGACTTAAATCAGGAAAATCCCCCGGTCCAGATGGGTTTACACCGGAATTTTTTAAATCCTTTAAGTTGATAATTGTTCCTTTTCTCTTTAAAGTATATAACTACATTAAAATCAAGGATATATCTGATCTTTACTGGAACAGGTCTAAAACTATACTAATTCTGAAAAATAATAAAGAGAAATCAAACCCCTCAAATTACAGGCCCATTTCTTTAATAAATATAGACATAAAGATTTTATCATCAATTTTGGCCAACAGATTAAAACAGGTTTTACCCTCAATTATTTCTCAAGACCAAACAGGTTTTATGTCTCATAAACATGCATGGGATAATACCCTAACTCTGGAATCTATTATTCATCTTTAAAAAAATGATTCTAACCCAGTATACGCATTGATTCTTGATGCAGCAAATGCATTTGATAGAGTATGTTGGGAATTTCTTTTTCAAACTATGACATGCTTTAATTTCCCCATATCCTTTATAAATTTAATAAAAACATTATATAAGGATATGTATACTACTCTGTATATTAATGGATACACGTCTTCCCCTATAAAGATTACCAGAGGTACAAGGCAAGGTTGCCCCTTATCCCCTTTTCTTTTTAATATATACTTGGAACCACTGCTGTTATATATTACTCAAAACACCTTTCATAATATTCCAAGGTTTTTTAACACAAATATTTTTTTTCTGCATTTGCTGATGATCTAGTAATATATTTCCAAACTCCATTATCTGACCTTAATAAAATAATAAACGCTATTGAACGTTTCTCTCTTGCCTCGAATTATCTTATAAATCCTTTAAAAACTCATATTTTTCCTTTAAACCATAAGGTCCATAAATTGTATTTGTTTTCTGACTCACAAATCCAGATTACTTTTGGTGTGAAATATTTGGGAATTAATATGGAGCACAATAATCACTCTTCATTTCAAAACAACATGAGTAAAATATGGAAATCTATAATGTCAGACATGAATAGATGGGAACAGCTAAATCTGTCACTTTTATCAAAAGCTGCAATAATTAAAATGAATATTCTTCCAAAATTTATATATCAATTCAATTCTTCAGATCAGATAATTCCCAAGTCTTTTTTCGAGAAGGTAAATAAAGAATTAGCAAAATTTTTGTGGTTTCCCAAATCGGTTAGGATCTCCTATTCTAGATTGTCATTTACTAAAGATAAGGGAGGTTTGGGATTACCAAATTTTTACCTATATTATCTAATTGCTTCAGCAAATAAGATATTAACTATATCTAACTTTAATAGTAGTCAAGGTAGTCAGTACCCAATATGGGTTAGGTTGTGGTATCATTATATTTTATCTAAAAATATAAATCTAGAGGCCATTCCTTTTATTGATTTAAATATAAAGAGCTCCTGTAAAATTTTGACCCTTCTTAAACATAAGATTAATGCTTTTCAGAATTTATTAAAAATCTGCAATCTAGATAAGTTTTTACACCTCTTTCAACCACTTCATCTAAATCTGAACATAATGTTAGATAATTCTCCATTTAATTTAACAAATTATCCTCGTATTAAAAAGTTAAATGTTTGGGATATCTTGAAACACAAAGACTTGTCATTAGCAAATTTACGTAAGATTCTAAAAGTTAGTTGGAATTACACTGCAGTTTTACGTCAAATAAGAGAGGTAATTATGATTAAGTTTGATCTCATAATGCCTACAGAACTTGATCTTAATAATTTAAAAATGATAATTAATACACTATCGTCATCAGAAAAAATGTTATCAAAGTCTTATAAACTGATAAACAAATTAACTTTAGACCAGAACTGCCTTTTCTCAAATACCTGGTTGAATCATAATTCTCAAATAACTGAGAATCAAAAACTTATTGCAATCAGAAATACCAGAGAATTTGCTCCATTTAAGAAACTGATCTACACACAATTAATGATTAGCAATAACGCCTATCATACTCCATATAAATTAAATAAATTTAATGCTAGTAAATCTCCATCGTGCACATGTTGCTCCTTTCCCCAAACTGACCTTTTACATATCCTGTGGTATTGTCATTTTTCTCATAAGCTTTGGACCTCTTTGAAGGTCAGACTGCAGAGAATGGGATATCATAAATCTATGCTATCCTGGGAATTTGCTATACTTCATATTCCAATAGTTCATCTTTCCAAACTGGATACTCATGTACTTATTTTTATTTGTTCACTTATTAAACTTTATATTACTCAAAATTGGATTGATCGTACTAAATTAAATTGGGATACTTTTCAAAAAATGGCTTTTCTTTATATTGATGCACAAAAAAACTTAGTTAAGAATCCAATAAAAATGATTTTAAAAAACAAAGTGTTGGGGAAGGTTTTAAGTATTATAAACAATTAATGCCTTCCAGACTCTTTTTTTTTATTCTTCTCTTCCTGGTCTTGATTATTAACTCTTTTATTTTGTTAACTATACTTTTTTTTTTACATAAATGTGTACAAATGTATAAATCTATCACTGATTTTAAGGTTACCGATTGTATATAGTGTATATATTGGGATTTGGTATTTAATGTTCTTTTTTTAACTCCAACAAGAGTTGCATTTTGTTTTTTTTAAATTGTTAATCTTTACACAACTCCTAAATGTAATGCTTATAAATCAATAAAAAGTTTTTTGAGAAAAAAAAAATTTTGTGAATCCCCCTCATCATACATGATTTTTGAAGTTGTCCAGTACACAGAAAACACTACTTAAACAACATACTAATGGAACCAATAGTTTAAAGAAAGAGGACACTCATATAACATCTCACTTTCTTCAGAAACAAAAATAAATGACTTTGTATGGTAGAAATATGCAGTACGGTTAATTAAAGTCTACAGATTTTACAATGTCTGTTTAATAATGTGCTTATCTTTTTACCATGATTTTTATAATTCTGTTTTTTAAATGAGTTTCTGAGTACTAGCCCACATTCCTACTGGAAATGGGAGGTTATTTCCTATTTGCTATTTATATTTTATGCTAATTAGATGTCCAGATAATTTTGCTGGATGTACTTTCTTTTCAATTACCTTTGTACCTATTTTCAACGTCTGTAGGTTGAGAGGTATTATTTGCTTTCTATCTGAGGAAAAATAATCTGAAATATACTTGGGGTATAAAAAAGTATGCAAACACTTACAAGAAAAAATCCTTAACCTCCTGGACTTTGTTGCATGCTTAAGAGTCATTCAGATGTTGTCTCATTGTTCTTTTGCAAATTACCTTTCAATTCTCTTATCTCAATGTTTTCTAACTTTCTCTGATTGAATGCTATAATTATGCAATATCTTATATGCCACTGCTAATTATCCTTTTTTGAAGAGTGGCTTCTATTCTAGACTCAACTAAAAACTCTACCAGAGTTGGACTTTCACTAAGAACTCCTCCATCCTTGTCCTTTTGCCTATACTCTTTCAGTCCCTGAGACAGATGTATGGAAGGCAGTGGCAGCTTATGATATCGGACTGCAGCCCCCCCCCCAGCTGTGAACTAGAATGGTACAATCCAATCCAATAACTTCTAACATAGAAAATGAATCTAGTCCAGATTCAGGAAGAAGGCAGCAGACTGCTGATGCCACAAATGTGCGCTGCTAACCACATAGACTGGAAGGGGATCGAACTGCAAGGTCAGCAGTCTTGGAACATTTGCAAACAGGAAAGGAACTGGAAGTGTGCAGACAGGGTGTGTGTGTGTGTGTGTGTGTGTGTGTGTGTGTGTGTGTGTGTGTGTGTGTGTGTGTGTGTGTGTGCGCGCGTGTGTGTGAAATGTCCCAGTTAACCTGCTGGTTAGAGAATACCTCAGGCTTGAGCCCTGTACCCTGGGTTCAGGTAACAAGAGCCTGAATTCCCTACCCACCACCATCTGTGAAACTTTTGCAGATTTTTGCCTCATATTTTGTTCTGTTCATTATAAAATCTGTGGTTTCTGAATTTTTAATTCTTAAGATAGTTGATGGTGCAGTGGTAGCATTGTTGCCTCAGAGATAGAGGTTCTCTGGTTTGATTCTTGGCTGGGGTGCCTTCTGTGTGGAGTCTGCATATCCTCTCTGTGTTTGTGTGTGGGTTTGCTCTGGTGTCTTCCATTGTTACAAAGACATGTGTCTGCAGTATTTCTCCCTGGGCCTCTGCTGAAAATTTTTTTTTGTTCCAAGTCAGAGTTTCCTGGTTAACAAATGTTAAATAAATAAAATTGACAGGCATTTTAATTTCAGATTTCATATTCTTCAGAAAGTAATAGTAACACAAAACCTTTTATTCTAGCAGTTTTCTAAGTTTATAAGATGAATATTTGAAATTTGTCCCTATTTTTGGGGCTGTATTCCTCCATTATTGGCTTTGTCTAGGTTTTTTGTGCTAAGGTTGAGAACTATGGTGAGAACTGAATTCACTGAATATGTTTGAGGGCTGTATTCCCCCATTACTGGCTTTATCCAGGGGTTTTGTGCTAAGAGGTTGACAGCTATGGTGAGAACTGAATTCACTAAATGGTAGCCATTTTGGTTTAAGTCTTCCTCTCCTTCATAAAACAGCTGATTTGGCATAGTGCTATGTTGCTCTGACTGTTTTACCCAGGGTCCTGGGTTCAAGAATTGGCAATGAAATGTATAGTGGTAACACAGCATTTTATATTAGCAACTTTCCAAGATTATACAAGCAATGCTTAAAATGTGTCCCTGGCTTTTGGGCTTTTGTCCCCCCCCCCAATAAATTTTGGCTTTTTCCAGATTTCTTGTGCTGCAAAGTTGAGCGATACAGTTGAATGTCGAGTAGATTATACAAGGAGCTGAGAGCTGCAGGGGAAGAGAAGTTTAGTGCTGCTTATGCTAAGTCTGCTTGCATTATTAATAGCACATCAGGTAGTGTACTTGCTTTTGATGCAGAAGGCTGTGGGTTCTACTCCCACAGGGGGTGGATGCTGCTGTACTAAGAATGTCTTCTTTGACAAAGATACAGGCACTTTAATTGTAGATGAAATGAAATATAAAGTTGTTTGCTAGCAGCAACCTCTTCATCAGTTACAGATCTCTTTAATGTGGAATTTTATAGATGACTTTTACTTTTGCAGAGATTGTGAATATTTACTGATACTGATGGATTGTAGGAGTTTGAGTAGACCTTTATGATGGAAATGTTCTCAACTCGGTAGTTTTGTCATTATTGGTGCATGCATTTTGTTTCATTGTTTATTGGAAAAATGTTCAAAACAATAAATTTAAAACACCCTCTAACAACTGTACTGTATTATACAAGGAATATAATTTAATACAATCAGGAAGGCGTATCACACAACACATGTATGTCTTGTGTGCAAGGGGCCTATCAATTGAAAACAGCCCAAAGTTAATCTTAATACTAGCCAAATGTATTTTTTTTGAATTTGGATTTCAATGCTGTTTCAATGAATGTGCGTTTCAAGGGCAGAGAAGTTTTAATGTTAAGTCGATTTTCATTGTCAGACTGCATTGCATTGTTTAGCAGATGTCTTAGTATTTGTGCTGTAAAATGCAAAATAAAACTTTCAAATGAAATCCAAATCATCGTAGAAGTAAAGCAGTATGCACATTACAGTGTTTATGGTAAATGGGGTGAAATAGCTAAGTAATGGGACATTGGAATGGTTGCAGGGGGGAGGCTCCATTCAACCATGATTTTGTGAGGGGGAAGGGCGGCAAACTAAAAGACAGCCCTGGCTGAACTATACCTCTCAACTGTCCAGATTTTCACAGAATGAATTGATTTTTGCTTCTTATTTTTGGTTTGTTCCTCATAACATTTGTGGTTTTCTGGCAAATCATTTAGGAATTAAGTCACTAAATAATGACAGACATTGAGTTTCAGACTTCATAACCTTCAGAAAAATGCATGCTAAAGCAAGACCTGTTATTCTATCAACTAAGGTTATACAAGAACAATATTTAGTACTGTTTGTATATTCCCCCAATATATTTGGCCTTGTCCAGATTTCCTGCATTAACAGGTTGAGAGGTACATGCAAATAAACTGCTTTATAGAATTAGGCATATCCAAACCTCTCAAATGTCCCCTGTTTTGGCTCAAAATGTTGCTCTCCCTCTAATAATCCCTCCACAAAATGGCAATTTTGGAAGAAAATATAGAGGGTTTACAATTAATAAATAACTGTAATAATTTGGGCAGCACAGTGGTGCAGTGGTTAATGTTGTTGCCTCACAGCAAGAGGTTCTCTGGTTCGATTCTTGGCTGGGGTGCCTTCTGTGTGGAGTTTGCATGTTCTCCCTGTGTTCGTGTGAGTTTCCTCCAGGTACTCCGGTTTCCTCCCACATTCCAAAGACATGCATCTGGAGCATTTCTCCCCGGGCCTCCGCTGAAAACAGGCTCTGTGGAACCTAGTCGGACATCCCCGGTCAACAAATGTTAAATAAATAAATAAATAAAAATAAATAATCAGAGTTATAGATTACTTTTATTTCAGAAATTCATGTAGATTTGTTTATTTGGTCATCTGTTCAAGTTAACAGTACTAATATTAAAAAAGTGCCCTTTCTTTGACAGGTTCCCAGCTGTATTGTGTGGCTACTTTACATTTTTGCATGACATTTTTGGTACATTTTTCATAAAATTGTGGTTTAATGGCAAATTAGAGGCAAATCATTAAAGACTGAAGTTAGAAAACAATGACAGACATTTGAGTTTCAGATTTCATACCCTTCAGAAAATTCATACTAATACAAGACCTACTATTCTATTAGAAAGTTTATAAGAGAAATATTTAAATATTGTCCTTATTTTTGGGCCTTTGTCTCACTTCTGTGTATGGTTTTGTCCAGATTTCTTGCTCTGAGGTTAAGAGGTATGACAAATGTGTCAGGGCCATCACAGTCAGCCAGAGACATTTCAAATTGTGACATACTTGTTGTACCCCACTCCCCCATGTAGTGACTCTGGATGTGTCCAAGCAAGGCAAGGAGCAGTTATGCAGTGTAAGTGTGCAGAGTATCCCACTATCCAAGGTAGACACAAGCGCTACATCGCTTTTCATCTGTCCTTGCTTGATTTTGCAGAATGTTTTGGTTTTCTGTCATATTTTTATATTGTTGATTTATACTTATTATTCAGAAAGTTCACCAAAAACAGCAATACAAACTCAGAAAATAGTTTACAAAGATACTTCAGCAGACAGCAAGACCAGGACACCGAACAACAAGAACAGATATTTATTAAGAAGTGCTTTTCGTCTTATCACCTGACAAGACTTCTTCCGATAAAACAAGTCATAAAAAAAACTAGTTTAAATACATATACTTAGTAAATGCATCATTATGAATCATCCAATAAGGTAATTGTCTAAATTAACTCTCTGCAATACTCTAGTTAAAGAAACATTCACATTGCTCACTTTCTAAATGTAAAGACCATCTTAGAATATATATAAAACCATCTTTTAAAACATTTTAGAACTATTGTCTCACCTTCCCTTAAAATACATATACATAAACTTACAAACAGAAACCTATATGTAGTCATGTCCTGTTAGTTTCTTGTTTTTATGAATTTACCTAACTAGAATCAATTATTTTACAAAACAAATATATATATATATATATATATATATATATATATATATATATATATATATATATAGTAACTATGTACATATAAAATACATGCAAATATATATTATTATTAAACAATTCATGTGTTATTTATTAAACAATTCAAAAAGTTACTGTGTATAAAGTTGTGGAAAAGTTGTAAAAATTAATTTTTAATTTTCATTTTTTATTTTTTATTTTATCTATCAAGTTTTTTTAACTTTAAAATACATTGATACATTGGATGGAACATATTTCATTAAGTCCTGGAAATTCTCCTGAATTCAGTCTTAACTGCCATAGTTGTTCCAATCCTTCAAGTAGTAATTCCATGGGACCCCCCCCCCATTCATCTTGTACTATTTGATCTATGGCTTTGAATTTAAACTTGTGTGTGGGATTTTCAACTACATGCTTAGCCAAGGCATTTTCCATTTTGTTTTTCCTTATGCTATATAGGTGCTCATAAACTCTTTCTTTCATTTTTCGTTCTGTTTTTCCTATATAAAATGAATAGCATTTCTGGCATATAGCTATGTATACAGTGAATTTCGAGTTACATGTAAATTTCATATTATTTCTTATATATTTTTTATTACGGACATAAAATGTTTTTCCTATATCCATATTTACACAATAATGACATGCACCACATGTTGTCATTCCTGGGTTTCTACCGAGTTTATGAGTACCATAACTACTCTCTAAGAGGCTTTTCAAAATTTTACCTCTTTTATATGTAACCTGGTAACTCTGTAAATATTTCACCAGAAAATGTTTATCCTGTTAATAAACCCCAATTTTTAAAAATTATTTTTACAAGGTCCATGGAGTCTAAGCTGTATGTCAAAATTAATCTGTGTTTTGTATTTATCTGTTCACTTTCACCACTATCTATCATTTCAATGTCTAAAGTGTCCTGGTCTACATTGTGTTCACCCAAAATAGGCTTGTATATCCCTTTTTCCATTTTACTTTGCACTTCCCTTATTTACTCTTTCAACAGACCTAAGGGGTATTCCTTCCTAGTGAACATATTCTGTAATGTGTCACATTCTTCTATGAAATCATCGTCCCTAGTTATCATATTAGCAGCTCGTACAAATTGCCCTTTTATAACTGATCTTTTTTGTTTCAAAGGGTGGCAGCTTGAAAAATGTAAAAGGGTATTTGAATATGTAACTTTTCTGTAAATTGTCGAAATGTACCTTTTCTTTTCCTTGTCCTTACTTAGTTTTATGTCCAAGTATGCTATACCATCCTTGCTAAACTCAAAGGTGAATTTTTAAAAAAATGTTGTATTTAAATACTCTGCTAGCGGTTTTGCTATATTTTTATCACCTTTTAGTATGATAAGGATGTCATCTAGGAATCTAGTGTAATAATGTATCCTGTCCTTACACCACACATTATTGTCCATAAATTCATTTTCCCAAAATGCCATAACTAAATTAAAAAAAACTTCCCCCACATGGCGACCCCATCGCTACCCCAATACATTACAAATACTTCTCTTTATTAAACATAATATAGTTGTTTGATAAAATTATGTTAAGTAACTCTTCTACCATTGAAACTTCGTTGAAGGAGGCACCATTTTGGCATAATATACTTGTCACCCATTCTATTCCTTCTGTGTTGGGTATTGATTTATATAAATCTTTTACATCTATCGTTAAGACGTTGCAATTTTCATTGTAATCTAGTTCATTTATGTTTCCAAGGCATGTCCAAGAATCCTTGCAGATCTTTAATTCTTTTTTTCTGTATTTTTTAAGTATATTATCTACATACTTGGCACATGCATAAGTGGGTGATCCTCTAGCATCTACAAGGAGTCGCATTGTAGGGTTTTCAATATATTTATGTATTTTGGGTATACTGAATAGAATAGGTATTTTTGGTGCAAGCATTATAAGGTAATTCAAGGTCTTATTGACAGTCCTACCCTCTATGAACATATCATTAAGGTACGACCTAATTCTCCCATATGCTACATTAACTTAATTTTGGGAGACAGGTACATAGGTTTCACAGTTCACCATCTCTTCCATTTTCTGATTATAATGGTCAACATCCATTATTACAGCTCCCCCACCCTTATCAGGTTTCATAATTCTAATGGGGAGCTGTTGCAAGTCTCTTAGGCTTGCTTGTTCGTCTGAACTGATGCTAATATTTTTGGTAAACTTTTTTCTATTGGTTTCTACACAATTACGGAAATCTAATTCACATATTTTATCAAACACACTTAAAAATGTATGCAGTGGTGGATTAAATGAACTTGATACAGATAAATCATTCACATTCCTTGGCGCATTTCCTAACATTACAGCTAAATTTAATTTAGGGATAAAGCATTTCAGTTCAATAAGTACTTTCCCAATGTCAGCATGTGTGTCAGGTACAAAAGTGTACCCTTTTGCTAAAATGTTCGCTATGTCATTGTCAAAAGGGAAAGATGAATAGTTATAAACTTTAAAATCTTTTTCCTTGTTATGTACCAGTTTACAATTTACTTTGTCGGTAGTATCAAGGATTACCTCCTCCATTAGTTAACTCGCCCTCTGTTGTTGTTGTTGAATTTCTGGTTGTATTGTGGGTTGTGGTTCCTTCCATTGTTGGAAAAATTAAAATTGTTGTTCTGCTCATTTTGTCTACCCTCTTGACGGGATTTGGACCTGGAATTTGAGGCTATCCTGCCGCTCCGTCTAAGGGGTACTGCTGTTCATGTTTCCCCTTCACTGGTACTAATATCCTTTGATGTCATTTCACTGAATACTATATTTGAGTTTATCTCTTCAGGTCTGTCCTCTCCAATCCACTCAGTCTTCTGTATTGTTGGTGGATTTGGATAGGCTAGACCCTGATTTTGCCATCAATAGAAGGAACCACAACCCATTGTGAATTGTTTAATAAATAACACATAAATTGTTTAATAAATAATATACATTTGCATGTATTTTATATGTACATAGTTACTAGTTATATATATATTTTTTGTAAAATAATTGATTCTAGTTAGGTAAATTCATAAAAACAAGAAACTAACAGGACATGACTACATATAAGTTTCTGTTTGTAAGTTTATGTGTATGTATTTTAAGGGAAGGTGAGGCAATAGTTCTAAAATGTTTTAAAAGATGGCTTTATATATATTCTAAGATGGTCTTTACATTTAGAAAGTGAGTAATGTGAATGTTTTTTTAATCAGAATATAGCAGAGAGTTAATTGAGACAATTACTTCAATGGATGATTCATAATGATGCATTTACTAAGTATATGTATTTAAACTAGTTTTTTTATGACTTGTTTTATCTGAAGAAGCCTTGTCAGGTGACAAGACAAAAAGCGCTTCATAATAAATATCTGTTCTTGTTCGGTATCCTGGTCCTATTGTCTGCTGAAGTGGTATCTTTGTAAACTATTATTCAGAAAGTGTCCGTTGCTCTGTGTTTAAGTAGCAATGATTTCATGTCCATCAGGTAAGCTTGTCTGAGATAGTAAGACACAAGTAAGCTTTAATAAGCATACTGTTAAAGAATTACCAACATTAAAAGCCTTTTTGTTGTTGCCATGCAGAGAATACATACATAACTATATAATGTATAAGCCTTGGGTATTGAAATGCATATGACAGTATTTGTAATAAAGGACAGGATTACAGCATTTTAAGAAGCTCATTACCTTTGTTGGAGACTTGCTGTCATCTTTGCAGGCTTTACCCATAAACTAAACAGAATGCCAATCTATCATGTGTGGTCCATAACCTGTGCAGTAATCCTTTAAGCAATTTATCTTGAGCATGTTTCTTGTTTGCTGTTCATTTTTTACTTTGATCATGTTTTCCCTATGAAAGAAGTAGATAGTTGTTGTCAGGCAGCAGGTCTTTTTTGGATAAGAAACATTTTTACAAGTGTGGGTATCACATAGATGACTACTTTCAGCATGTTACTTGGTACTTTTATAAAGCTGAATATAAATTAGAATTAGAGCTGCAGTTTAAGGAGAAGTGGTTTGAGTTGAGTGCTGCTTATTTTTCTTATACTTGACTTTGACTGGCATTCCAGTAATGTATTTAAAAAGTATTTTTTTTTATGCCTTACAACCTTTTTGTTTCCTTCTAGATATTAAGTAAGCTGTCATGTAGCCAATGCATTGAAATATTTTTTTCTTCTACACTTCATTTTATCTTGATTGGACTCTCATAATGACAGCTTGGCACCCAGGGCAGCATATTTAATTAAAGTTCCAGTTTTTGTGGTTTTGAGCATAGCCCCTCCCCTTTCTAGTTGGCCACATCCCTTCCCATTGGCCCCACACATTCAGCTGTCTCCTGCAGCCCCCCTTTGATTTGAAGTCACCAGCCACCACTGATGGAAGGCAATCTGCAGTCCAAACTTCTGTCTAGTCTTATCCCACTCCGTTACATTTCCCTTCTGACTTATTTGCTCCCAGTAACCTGGTTCCTTTGCTATTTTTCTCTAGAAAATTCCAACTTTGTCTTGCCTATTTTCTAAACCTTTTTTGCAGTCATGTTTACTGGTAAAACTGCCTTTCATTATTCCCACACTTGCATAGCTGTTAGTAGACTTTCTGCTACTTTGTGAATATAATATTCAGTATGGTTGTTATTTCCTTAAGGACTTGCCTCCAAAACCTAGTCTCTAATTATCTCTTGAACTGCCCACTTTCATCCTTTTCAGTCTGATTTGTAATCTTCTGCTTCAGATACGTATACGAGCCTTAACTGCATTTCTCTAAAGTACCTATTCAAATCGAGTAACCCTAAATCACCTTGTTCTATGTGGAGAGTCACCTTATCCCACTTGACTATTGTTCTGTTCCCCTCTCAAAGAAATTCCTACAGCTCTTAATTATCATCTACAACTTCTACTCTAATTGATAAAAAATATGACTGACCTGAATATATAGAACTAAGGGTACTAAAACATTTGTACTGCTTGCATGTTACTATCCATATTCATAATAAAAAAATTATAGCTTCTCTGTTTTTGTATTATATTTGTTTAAAATCTCCAGTACAATGAAAACCACAAATAAAACAACCACACAAAAAACCTTGCTGCAGATCCACAAAACAGGAGCATGGATTTTGACAAGTGCTTTTGTTCCTTTATTCCACACAATGGAACTTCATCAGATAAAACAATATTTACATACCTCCTTTTTTATTCAGGCCCTAATTAAAACCCTCCAATAACACAATCAAGTTCATTATTCCATTAATTCAAGAATAAAATGAAGAAGAAAAACTTCCGAACTATAAAACCTTAAATGAACCCAGTTATGGACCTCGAACTTACATAAAGCCACCAAAGTTAACAAAAGTAATAGTACAAGTACCACAAAATATCCTAAAGTTGTCTAAAAATAAATTATGTACTGTAATAGAGGAATGGAAGTAAACCTGTAGAAGTGTTTGCAAATATAAATACAATATTAAAATACAATGTGAGCTGACAGATTCCGGCTAACCCTGTTAATGCAAACTATCTAACCTTGTCAGCATTTAGAGCAAACGATGTATGCAAATATTGTTTTATCCAACGAAGTTCAGTTGTGTGGAATAAAGGAATGAAAGCGCTCATCAAAATCCATGTTTGTGTTTTGTGAATCTGCAGTAAAGTTTTTTGAATGGTAGTTTTATTTGTGATTTTCATTGTATTGGAGATGTTATTGGAACTGATTCCCTTCTACAGTTACGAGACATGGGGCATCAAAAAATATTTGTCCGGGATTGAATTGATTACAAAGAGTTTTTAACCAGTCATGGACAGTGAAGGAACAATTGATTTGCTAGCAACCCAAAAGGAAGACTGTGTCAGCATAACTCAGTTGATAGCCTTGTTAACTCAAATGAATTCTAAAATGGAATTAGTGTTTTTGCCAAACAGTGGAGTAGCAGGAACTGCGAGAAAGGTACCGGGAGAAATAAGTTTAGTTGCTAATTCCAACTCCACGTTGAATGGAACATTAAATTCACCTCAGGATCCATACTCAGAAGCGTTGGCTAGAGGAACTTCACTTATTGGACAACAACTTAATATTCGGGTGGAACAAATGGTAGGTAGTGCTCCACCCCCTATAACAGGGGTATCAAACTCAATCACATAAGGGGCTGAAATAAAAACACATAGGCTAAGTCGCGGGGCAAATTTTTATTAATTTTTTTATTAAGATATATCTATATATCTACTAAGACTAGTGGAAGTAAAGATACTTCATCATCCTGAGAGACCATATCTCACGCCATCCTGGTGCATTAAATTCCATCAGCGCCATCACTGTGTGCCTTAGCAAGGTGCATTAATCATGTTCTGAAAATAACAAAAAGCACAAAACAAACTGTAAGTGTACTATAAGCAAAAAAGTTCAAAACAGTTTTTTTTAATACATTGAAATTTAGGTTTTGAAATTGCTCACCTACTTGTTTTCTGGTCAGATGTCTGAGACTGTTTTCCTCTGGTCAGTGAGTCAATGTTTGGTTTTATGTCTTGTGCTGTGGTAATCCGTAAAACAGCATGGAGGCTTTCATCGGTGATACGTGATCTGTGCATTTTCTTGTTTAGATTCATTATTGAAAACATCTGCTCGCACATATAGGTGCTCCCAAACATAGACATAACACGGGCAGCATGAAGTCTTAGCTGTGGCATCAGGGGGCAGTAGATGGTAAAAGTCCTCTATCTGGACATCCTGGAACTTTGCTCTCAGGCCATTATTGGCTTGAAGCTCTATCAACTCCATCTGAAGGTGATGGGGTGCGCTGTTGATGTCGTCTGTGAAAGGACTGGCAAAGATGTCAAAGCCACAGTGCTGTGCTCTGAAGTCAGAGAAGTGCCGATCAAACTCATCAATTAACCGGCTCACTTTAGTAGCCAACCGAGCACAAGGAAAAGCAGTGGATAAGGACGCCGAGATACTCTGGCAAACAGGAAAGTGGGCAAGATTGTCCTATTCTAGTTGGGACTTCCATAAGAGAAGTTTACGCTGGAATGCTGTGATCATATCAGACATCTTCGTGATGACTTGTTTGTATCCCTGCAGCCTCTGATTCAGTTGGGCGAGATGCTCTGTTAAATCACACATCATAGCAAAATCACAAAGCCAGGTTGGATCTGACAGGTCAGGCAAGGGCTTTCCTTTACTTTGCATGAAAAGAGCGATTTGCTCCCTGATCTCAAAAAAATCATTTGAGGACTTTACTCCTGCTAAGCCACCTTACTTCTGTGTGGTATGGCACGTCTCCATGCTCTGCACCTACCTCCTGTAAAAACAGCTGGAACTAGAGATGATTCAGGCCACGTGCTCATAAAAAGTTTACTGTTTTTGTGACTGTGGTTATTATAGTATCCAGTTCAAGAACCTTACCACACATAGCTTCTTGGTGGATAATGCAATGATAGGTAATCATATGTGTGTGTCAGTCATTATTTAGCATTTTCTCCTTCATTAGTCCAACCAAGCCTTTTTTTCCTCCACACATTGCAAGTACACCATCGGTAGTTAGCCCCACCAACTTTTCCCAGGGTAAATCAATATTATTTATGAACTTCTCCACCGCCTCAAAAATTTCCTTCCCTGTTGTCATCCTATGCATTGCAGCTACACCCAAGATTTTCTCAGTGACAGAAAGGTCTGTCTTCACTGCTCGTATAAAGATGGACAACTGTGCTGTATCAGTACTGTCTGTGCTTTCATCGACAGCTAATGAAAAAGCTAGATAACTGCGTGCCTCTTCAGCCAGCTGTGTTGTCTGCAATGGTATTTCTTGACAAACTGACATTTTAGAAAGTCTGTATCTGGTCGGGGCACACCTGCTCACACACTTTTAGCATGCTTTGCTTCAAAAAGGCGCCCTCTGAAAAACACCTGGAAGCTCGGGCAATTTCTTCAGCCACAATATAGCTAGCTTTCACTGCTGCATCATTTTTTGCTGTAGCTTCAGTAAACATGATCTGCAATTGCAGTTTGCCTTTTAATTCTTGGACAATTTTATGTCTTTCATGAAGTGTATATTTAGCATACTTACTTGCATGCTTGGTTTCAAAATGCCTATGTATATCACTGACACCGCCTCATAACACAAAATACACACCGGTTTGTCTTCGCGAAGTATAAACATATATTCACTTTTCTATCTTTCATTAAGTTGTCTCCCTTCTGCACCAACTTTTCTTTTGAACATTTTGATTACCAGATTCATGGATGTTAGCCTTGGGTAGAGGTGCTCCATCAGGGATGACGCTTGCCACCACATTAGAATCTAATGTTACCATTTCAGCATCTTCAATCTATCTAAACTAGGTAGGAAGTGCACCACCCTGCATCAACCTTTCCCTCGGACATTTGCTAGATTCACGGATGCTGGCCTTGGGTAGTAGTGCTCCATGTAGGCACACAGGGATGGAGCTGACACAGCCAACTGACGATCACTCTCCTCACCACTACATGTTATGCACCATTCAGGCACACAGGGATGACGCTGACACAGCCGTCTGATGATCACGCTCCTCGCCACCACATTACACACCATTCAGGCAAACAGGGTTGATGCTAACAAAGTGCATCTTATAACAGCGCAGTCCACTAAAAGATGTAAGCTTCCAAATAAATACAGAAAAAATAAAAAAAAAAAAACAAAAGGGCACAACTCCTCTGTCATTCACCTCTTTTCAGCATTTGAGTAATTGCTGTATGACCCATTCAGACACACAGGGATGATGCTGACACAGCTGGCCGGGTGTCCTCACCACGGGCCACATAAAACATTCAGGCGGGCTGGATTTGGCCCACGGGCCTTGTGTTTGACACGTGCCCTATAAGTAATAGAGATTTTTTACAATGGCTAAATAAAGAGCCAGTTTCAATGGATATCATCTCCAGGCAATCCTCTAGTTCAAAGGAAGAACCACTGGTCAAATTGAAACAAAAAATATACAAATTTGAAAAGTTATTAAAAAAGTAAGGGAAATACAGCTGGATAACCTTTTCTTTGACGACTGTATTAGGTTTGAAGGAGTCCCCAAAGGACTAAGAATTTACAAGTTCCCCAACAACATTCAGAATGGCTCTCTTTTACATCACAAGCTGTTTGAATTATTTGACCGTACAGGTCTGGATTATATGAAGCTATTAATTAGAGACAACCAACGGACTATGGCAATTTTTTAAGGAAGAAATTCTTTTGATTCAACAGGGAAGTATTACTGATACTTTTTTTAATGTGAGTGAAGGGTTTTACAAGTGTGTATGTTCTTGTATTGAACAGCCTGTGGATATCTTTAAGAAGAGAAAAGAGAAAAAAATGAGATGAGACCGGGATGAATATGAACAGAAGAAGGTGTACCCCCTACCTAAGGGTAATCATAACCAAAGACTGTCTTTTGTTGAGACTGACAAGCTGGATGGTGAACACACTCAGATAAGAACCGGAGATATTTTGTGATCAAGAGACTAACACTCAACAGGATTTTTCCCCCTCTCCAAGAAGGTCAGTAAGACTAATAAACAAGTATAGTTCATGGACACAACAAAACAATCTACAGAATTGACAAGGCTACTGACACCACGGGGGAGGTCATGTGACCAGGAAGGGGAGAGCAGAAACATATCACCAGCGGTAAGGGACTTTAATAATGACTTTTTAAACAATGATTGTTCAAATAATGTTACTGAATATGATGGACAGAATTTACAACTATAGTAACTTGACTATAAATGAAAAACATGGATTGCTGTTTTCTAGAGGTTTCAATTTTATACCACAGAGTAGAGGAAATATAGTTGACAATATTTTGGACTTGAAAATGTTTGTGAGACACATCAATTTACAGTTGTTATTGGAAAGTGGAACTGACAGAAATGAAGGCTCTAAACAACTTTGTAGGAAAAGTACTTACAATCCTCCATTGTTATCCCCTGTTGTTTTATTCGAAAAATTAAGTGAATTAGATATTTGAATATTATATACGAACAGTGGTAAATCCAAGTGGAATAATCTTAGTTATGAAGAATGAGAAGCATTACTGGAACTTACTAATAACAATGCTATTAGGATTATGAAACCAGACAAAGGGGGAGGGCTGTGATTATGGAACAGCATGATTATAATGCAAGGATGTTTGAGTTTTTAAACAGTGATTTTTTTATTACAGGTTGGAATTGATATTAGAGGAACTATTTCAAGAATATAATTTTAGTGTAGAAGAGATGAAGTCCTTGAAGGTAGAAAATCCCTTGACCCCCTTCTTTTTAAGGCATTCCAAAAATACACAAATCAGTGGAGAATCCACCTATGAGGCCTGTAGTGGCGGCAAGGGGTTCTAAAACTGAACCCATAGCCAAACTTAGTAACTACCACATGAAGGAATTTTTTTAATGGGAAGGACCACGTTCTTAAAGACTCATGGTATTTGTTGAAATGTTTAGCTAGAAGTGAATATAAAGAGAATATTATTTTCCTTAGCATAGATATAAAAGATTTATTAATGACTATCCTGCACAATGAAGGTATGGAATATTTTAATGAAGCTTTGAGTAAAAGCACTAACATTTTAAACAACTTGATTTATGTTTTATCAACATTTATGGATTTAATGTTGAAGAACAATTTTATCTGGTTCCAGGGTGAATACTTTAAACAAATCAGGGGAGTAGCAATGGGGGCAGCAGCATCCCCAGTGTTTGCAAAAATAGTACTATGGTTGTGGGAAACTAAATCTATATTTAATTTGGATTATCAAAGATACATTTACAAATATTATAGGTTTCTGGACAATATTCTGATTTTGTGGTAAGGTGAAGTTAACGAAATCCCAGAATTTATAAATTACATTAACAACACTACTGAATTCCTAATGTTTACAAGTAGTGTGGATGAGGAGAGTTGTAATTATCTAGACTTCCACATTTACAAAAAGAGGAGAAATAGTTGTTTTACAGGTTCATAGGTGTTTACTAGGCTAACGACCACAAGGGCCTTTTTAAGCCTAGCCATGCATCCCAAATCTCTGACAAGTTCTAATAGCCTTGATAAGTGTAAGCATGGGCCTGGGAGATGAACCATTTACAGGCTACCTGTTTGCATTAGAGACATAGGTGCCAAACCAGGGATAAATTTCCAGTTTCCCATCCAATTGTCCAAGTTGCACTTGAATTGGGTTAGGGAGGAATTCTGCTTCACATGGATGGGGAGCCTGTTCCATAGAGGGGGTAGTCTCTGGGATACATACCTATCTCTCCAGGAGGTCCTATTTATATCACAGGCAAGGTTTAAGTCTTTAGAACAGGTAATTCTGCTACTCTTTGTTTTGTGGATATGCAGGAGGTCCATCAGAGTGGGGTCTCACAATGTCCTGTATGCCAGACATAGATGTCCCCTCAAAAGCCTATAGGAGGCAGAATACAGGGATAGAGCCTTGAGGCAGTCTGCATAAGGCATATTACTTACGACCTGTATTCTTTTAGTGTGGAACCTCTGTGGACATTCCAGTTATTGGATATGCCTGGTTAGGTACATACCAAAAGGTGCATTGTACTCAATGATAGGTCTGATGAATGCCGAATACAGTGGAACAATGACTTCCATGGACTAAGATGCCATACCTTTGTTTATAAGGTGTGCAACATAGAATAATTTCCTCACCACTGTAGACACATTATGATCAAAGGCTAGATTACTACCTATGTGTGTGTCCCTCAGTCCCTGACTACTAGGTCAACTCTAAGAGGTGTGTTGTCAATATGATAGTTACCAGGGATGTGTGACTTCCCAAAGGATACAATTATGCATTTCATGGCATTTAGTTTTAGTCCATGGCTTTGACACTATTTATTTGTCTATGTCAACCCTTTCTGGAGAATATTTGTGTCAGTGTGAGATTCAATGACAGATCCTAATTTTACAATCATCTGCAACTTTAGTCAGCCAGAGACCACTAGCATTGGCCCTGACTTCTGAGAAATAAATACCAAAAAGGAGTGGTCCAAGGACTGATCTTTGAGGGACTCCATTTGTGACTGGCCTCTTTGTAGAGGTGGACTCCCCAATTTTAACTTCCTGGGTCTTGTCTGTGAGCCAGTTGGCTATCCACTGGGTGACATACAGGTTTGTACCTAACCTCCTGAGTTTATCAACAATGCCAGAGTGAGGTATTGTGTCAAATGCCTTGGCCAGGGGGACAGTGTGAATGATTTTGCCCTCATCCATTGCTTTGGTGACCTTCTCAAAGAAGTCCATCAGGTTGAGTAGGCATTATCTGCCCTCGGCAAAACCAAACTGGGCTGGATAGAATGTCTGGAGTTTTACTATATCTCTTTTGATCATTTCCATGATAATTCTTTCCATGGCTTTACATATAAGACTAGTGAGACTTATGGGTCTGTAGTTTCCAGGGTCTGTAGATGGTCCACCTTTGTGCAGAGGGATGCTTTTCTCCATTCATGAGGCACAAAGCCTGTTTGGAGGCTACAGTTAAATAGTAATTCCAGAGGCTCTGATAGGTCATGTTTCATGCTATTTAGAAGGCATCATGGGATATTGTCTGGGCCCATCAATGCAGTGTTCTTGGTCTTAGAGAGAGCATTAAGGGCCTGTTCCCTAGTGATAGTAGGGGGAGTTATATTTGAGGATATTTCCTGAGGAATGGTTGAGGGGGATAGAGGAGTAAAGTTGGAGCTGAATTTATCAGCCAGGAGGTTTGCTACATCTTCTGGCACAGTATAGTTGGCTCCATTTACAATGAGCTCTGCACACAATTGTGTATTGCATTTGAGGTTCCGGACTTAGCTAAAGAATGCTTTGTGGTTGTTCTTGGCCTGGGAGGCCAAAGTTACCTCAAATTTGGCTTTGGTAGACTTTATTTGTTCTCTGAGTCATTTGTTTAGTTTGATGAGAGTGCTTTTATCCTTCTGGGTGCTACACCTCCTAACTTTTTCCATAATTTTCTTCCTCCTGTTATACATCCGATTGATTTTGTGATTTCACCAGGGTGGCTTGTTTTTTGAGTTAGTTCTGTACATCTTCCTGGTGGGTACAGCTGCCTCTATGCAGTTATTAAAATATTTGTACAGGGTTTCTTTGAACACTTCTGCATAGTCAGAAGTGTTCTCAGGGTTTATAGGGGCTTGAATTTTGCCAGGTCCTCAGTTAATAGCAGGAGGTTAGCCTTAGAATAGTTCCTGAATATTCCCAGTTGAGCTGGGGGTTCAGGTTTTATTTTTACTTCAAAGGAGACCATTTTGTGATCTGACCTTACCAGGGAAGGCATTACAGTAGGTGATGTGGAGCACTTTCCCATATTAGTGAGGACCAGATCCAGTATGGTTGCAGCCCTGGTTGGTGTATTGACTATCTGGTTCAGGGAGTTTGTGTTTACAAAATCCAGGAATCTCTGTGCATGTACATTTGATGTTGTATAGGATTCCCAGTTAATAGTGAGGTAATTAAAAGTCACCCATGAATATGGTATTTGGTTGGATGGTTAATGTTTCTAATAAGTTTAAATACATTGTATGGGTTTCTTGGGTCATAGAGGGGGACCTATAGCTTGCAAGGAAGTGGTACTGGATTTTACCCACGGTGATTTGAAAATGGAGCAGCTTAAGTGCATTGTCCTGTTTGACCAGCCTTGAAGTACATTTATTTTGATGTAAATAGAGACACCTCCACCTTTAGTCCCTGCCTGTGAAGTAGCTGGTCTAAATGTGTAGTGTTTTGAATCATCTATTTATAGAAAACACACTTATTTGAATAGTTTCATGCACTTTGAAAGTAATCACTCATTTTGGCAAAAAGGGAACTTTGTGAAGGGCCAGATGATAAGATTGTCAAGATTAATAACTGAAGAACAGCAATTAGAAAAATCATTTTTCAAATTACAAGAAATGTTCAAATTGAGGGGATATCCAGTGCATTTATTAGAAAAACAAGAAACCTATCTGTTAGGAAAGCGGTCTAGTACATATACTCCCCTTTTGAGAAATCCCGACAGTGATGTTAGTCAGAATAAAAAGGAAGTTGACTCCACTTGTTGTGTTTTGACTTATGACCAGTACTCCCTCCCCCAGTATCAGACACATTATAGAAAAAGATTGGAGTGGTGTATTTGGTAGATTTGGTTTAACAAAAAAATTAGGACAAACACCAAAAATAGTGCTCAGAAGAGGTAAGAAATGAAAAATATTTTTGAGAGAAACAATAACAATACTCATGTTACACATGGTAAGATGAGTAAATGTAATGCCTGTAAGGAATGCAGATATATTTATGAAACCAGAAACATAGTCATAGGGGAATATAATAAGGTAATATCAATAGAGGGCAATTACAATTGTAAAATTAAGGGAGTGGTATACATAGCCCTATGCTTGACATGTACTGCCTTCTACACAGAAAAAAACGTATAATCAGTTGAAGAAAAGGATATACCAGCATATCTATGCAATAAAAACACAGGACTGGTCTAATGCCTTGTATAGGCATAGTGTGACATCTAGTAATTTTAAGAAATTTGTTTTCTATGTATTAGAAAAGGTTACTAAAAATGAGCATGGAAGGAATTGGTCTAAATATTTAGAATATAAAGAAACATATTGGCAGGTACTATTTAATGCTACGCAATTTCCTGGAATAAATGATAGGGTATCCATTAGCTGTTTGTTGTCACTAAAGGCCAACAAGGTTTAGACAGTTTCCATTAACAGGGTTAGCTAGAATCTGTCGAATCACATTGTATTTTACTATTGTATTTATATTTACAAACACTTGTACAGGTTTGCTTCCATTCCTCTATTACAGTACATCATTTATTTTTAGACAACTTTAGGTTATTTTATGGTACTTGTACTATTACTTTTGTTAACTTCGGTGGCTTTATGTAAGTTCAAGGTGCGTGACTGGGTTTGTTTAAGGTTTTATAGTTCGGAAGTTCTTTCTTCTTGATTTTATTCTTGATTTAATGGAATAATGAACTTCATTGTGTTATTGGAGGGTTTTTAATTTGGGCCTGAATAAAAAAGGATGTACGTAAATATTGTTTTATCTGATCCGTTATCAAAATCCATGGTCCAGTTTTGTGGATCTGCAGCAAGGTTTTTTGTGTGGTTATTATATTTGTTTAGTTTTTTTCCACATTTAGCTCCCCTAACAGAATCTTTTCTTTAATCGATGCAACTTCATCTTAGGTTGTCCACGTACATATGGGTATTGCAGTGCCATTTCATGCAGGGGTACACAGTTAACCATTATAACCTTATCTTTATTTATTTTATAACCAGAAAAGACTTGAAGATGTGGCAAAATGTTGTACAACACTGAAATTTATTTTTCTTGGTTTATCAAAGACAACATAATACTATCAGCAAACAAAACTAACCTTTTTTTGAGGACCATACTGGTTACATATTTGAATTTCTGAATCCTTTATTTTTTGCCAGTAGTGTTAAATATAAAGCAAATAATAGTGGGAAATATATATCCCTGCCTGATTCCTCTGTTCAAACACAGCTTGCCAGAAAGGAACCTTCTCACCTTACTTTTTGCCTCTGACCCTTCATATACCCTCCTCATTAGCCTTATTATTCTATTATGGAATGCAAATGTTACTATTGCCCTTCTCATAAAATCGCAGTCACCTCTATCAAATGTTTTCATTGCATCAGGACCCAACAGCAACAGAGTTTTTTTTTTTCCCCAACACTCTGCTTCCCTCTGGGTCATCACTGTTCTATTAATGTTGTGCCTTCCCCACAAAACTACACAGATCCAGGTCTATCAACTTTGGTAACACTTTTGCTGTTCTCTTAGCTAGTATAGACACTAACACTTTATAATCATGATTTAAAATTGAAATGGGTCTATATGAACCTAGATCTGAAACACCTTTGATCCTGTTTGGGTAGTACAGCCACCACAGCTTTCTTCAAAAATACTGGTACTTCTTTTGAAATATTTTTAAGTAAAACTTTCCAGTTCGTTATCACTTTCTTGCTTCCTAACTTCCAGATTTTCACATGAATATCATCCTTTTCTGGAGACTTCTGTGCTGATTGACTTTACAGCACTGTTTTATCTCATCTCTTCCTATTTTAGCTATTAATTTTTGAGCTTCATCTTTCTGTAACCTTTGCATAAGTAAGGCTTCCATAAATATTTTATTTTGTGCTTTTCTTGGTATCCATATTCCTCTGTTTTATACAGAATTTCTGTACATTTTAAATATTTCTAAAACCTCTATAGGATATCTGGTCATTTTTCTTGTCATAGGTCCTATATGTTTAGGTACAACTCTTTCCACTTTCTATTGCCTATGTCATTATGCTAAAAGTTTTGCATTCTAGACTTGTTTTCAAAAAAAATGAAAAAAAATTGTTGCTTAACAGCAACCATTCTAAATGTGCATACTATTAAAATACTCCTTTATTTTACATTTTCTTTATTTATTTCTTCCTTGTTTTTAACTCTTCTTCATTGTATCCAACTCACTAGCTATACCTTCTGAAGTAATTTCTATCAGCCCTAATATTTCTCAGATGATATCCACTACCCATTCCTTAAATTCCTCTCTTTTTAACAGATGAGTAGGGAAACACCTGTCTATTTTTAATTATACAACAACCCCCCATTAATATTCCAAAACGTGCACGCTGATTGGCCAGCGTGCCCGTTGTAAATCAACTTATACGAATGGAAAAAGGTCTGGTCGCCCGGACTTTTTCCATTAGTATAAGTCTTTTTTTTTTTTTTGTTTGTGTTGAACAGCAACTGAGAATGGAAGAGTTCCATTGCTGTTATCCCGCTATGTTAAATGAGTTTAACATAGCGAGCTATCTTAAAAAAAGCAAAGGAGATCTTCCTTTCTCCATTGCTTTTTTAAAAGCTGTCTCGCTCTCGTTTAACATAATGAGACAGCCTTAAAAAAAGCAACGGAGAAAGAAAGATCTCCATTGCTTTTTTTAAAGATATCTCCCTATGTTAAACTCATTTAACATAGCGAGACACCTTTTAAAAAGCAACGGAGAGCTTCCTTTCTCTGCTGCTTCCACACACAGCTCTGATGTACTGCGTAACCATATGCATGTGCAGTACATCAGAACTGCCGCAGAATACTGGACAGCTGTGGAAGGGCAGCAAGGAGGCATTATACAATGCCATTATTTAAGAAAAGTGAAGTTTTGTTTTCTTAAATAATGTCATTGTATAATAGCAATAACCCACTTCTGGGTGTGGGTAATGCTGGATTTACCCATGGTTGTCTTTGTTTGGCCATTTGGGCTTCGCCCTCATGACCAAACCACACCAACCGTGGGTAAATCCAGCATTACCCACACCCAGGTGTGGGTTATTGCTTAAATAATTACTACATATCTTTTTTGTACCAGTGCTTCTATGAAATATAGATTCTATACAGTGTAGTCCACTTGTATCTTGGGGTGTAATAAATTATGGGCCAAATTTTTTAAAGAGCTACATGAACTGTAGTGATCATATTGGCACAGTGACACTCTATTTAGTATTTATTAAATGGCTCTACATGATGCATAGAGCCACGAAATAATGGGAAACAATCGACTATACTAATGACAGCATAGAGAGATGAAGTACATGCTAATTAACCAATACAGTATGACAGAGCTATACAGGAAGCTATAAAACAATTCATAGGTTCATAGGTTGGTACTAGGCTATCAGCCCTAGGGCCTATACAAGCCTAGCCATAACAATTCCCTGTCTATTTCTTCCCACATTATTTACTTTCCTGGACCCCTGTCTAGCAGGGCGACTGACGTGATCCCTGGGGTGAATTTCCTTTCTCCCATCCAATCGTCAAGGTTTTTCTTGAAGAGGTCCAAAGAGGCACTCTGCTTTACATATATGGGCAATCTATTCCAGAGTCTGGGGAGTCCCTGGGTCAGGAACCTATCCCTCCAGCATGTTTTGTTTATTGTGATGACAAGGTTTAGATCCCTGGAGCATGTAGCTCTGAGGGATTGGGATTTTTTTAAGTGTAGCATGTCCAGCAGCTCTGGGTTTGACATGGCCTTGTATGTTAAGCAGAGATCGCCTCTGAGTAGACGATATGCGACAGAGTATAGCTGGAGTTTTTTAAGGCGGTCAGCATAGGGCATCTGCTTTAGGCCTGTGATTCTTTTAGTGAGGTATTTCTGAGGCCTTTCCAGTTGTTGCAGATGTCTTGAGAGGTACATACCAAATGGGGTGTTGTATTCTATAATGGGTCTAATGAGGGATGAGTACAGTGGGACAATGACCTCCTTTTTTCTGGATGAAAAGCCCTTCGTGATGAGGTGTGCCACATAGAAGGATTTCCTGACTGTTGTGGTGATGTGGTTATTGAAGGTGAGACCATTGTCCACCTGTGTCCCTAAGTCTCTTATCACACTTTCTGTGTTTAGTGTACTGCCACCTATATGGTAATTCATGGATACATGTTTATTCCCAAAGGGGATAACAATACAGTTCTTGGCATTGAGCTTGAGCCCATGGCTCTGGCACCAAGCATCTGTTTCTGTAAGGCCCTTTTGTAGAGTATCCACATCATTTGGGGATTCAATAATGGCTCCCAGTTTGCAGTCATCTGCAAACTTTGTTAGCCAGAGTCCCTTAGTGTTGACCTGTACTTCAGAGAAGTAGATGCCAAACAAGAGCGGCCCTAGGACTGAACCCTGAGGTACTCCACTTGTCACTTGTCTGGAGCTGGATTTGGAGTCGGCTACTTTTACAGTGTGGGTTCTATCAGTAAGCCATTTAGCAACCCATTGGGTGACATAGGGATTAATGCCCAACTTAGTAAGTTTATCTATGATTCCAGAGTGGGGGATGGTGTCAAAGGCCTTGACATGGTCTAGATAGGCTGTGTGGACCACCTTACCCTTGTCCATGGCTCTGGAGACTGATTCAAAGAAGTCAATCAGGTTCAGGAGACAAGATCAGCCCTTCACAAACCCAAACTGGGTGGGGTCCAGTGTTTGAAGGTTGCCAATGTCTTTGTTTATAAGTTCCATGATAATATGCTCCATGGCCTTGCAGATAAGGCTTGTCAGACTGATGGGACGGTAGTTTCCGGGATCCAAGGTGGATCCCCCCTTGTGGATTGGGATAACTGTAGCTCTGCGCCACTCAGTGGGCACGAAACCTGAGGTGAGGCTATGATTAAACATGACACTTAGGTGAGGTGCCAATTTATATTGTAGTTCATGTAGTACACAGCTCGGGATGTCATCTGGTCCCATGGATGCTGTATTCTTGGCTTTAGAGAGTGCGTTTTGTACCTGTGTGGCCGTTATTACTGGAATTTGGCAATCTTCCGGTATTGAGATGGGCCATTTAGGGGGTGAGAGGGGGGTGAAGTTGGCACTGAATTGATCTGCCAGGATATTGGCAATATCCTTCGGATCAGTATATTTAATGCCATTCTGTTTTAGCTCAGAGCAGATCTGAGCATTGCCATTTAGATTCTTGACATAGTTATAGAATGCTTTGTGGTTGTCATTGGAATCTTTGGCAATTTTATTTTCGTAACTAGCTTTGGAGGATTTTATGAGGCATCTCAGTTTCTTACTGAGGCTAGTAAGGGAGTTTTTTGCATCCTGGGATTTTCCTCTTTTCTGTAAAAGTTTCTTCCTTTTGTTGTAAAGTTTGTTTATGGCAGGGGACCACCAGATTGGCTTCCTTTTTTTGGATGAGAGCATTTTGGTTCTATTTGGGATGGCACGATTTATGCATGAGTGGATGTGCTCGTACAGTGCCTTAGTGTAGGATTCAGCAGTTGAACTTTCAGTTCCGTCTGCATGGGTGTCATGAAGTTTGTCACTTCTGACTTGAGTAGCATGAAGTTGGCTTTGGAGAAGGTTTTTATGGTGGTTTCTTTACTGGGGGTGAGGGTGGGATGTGGATGTTATGGGTGATTAGCTTATGGTCAGACCTGACTAACGAGGGGTGACCATAGGTATGGAGCATTGATTTCCCATGTTGGTAATGACCAGGTCTAGGATATTGGAGCCCCTGGTGGGACTATGGATTAGTTGATCCAGGGCATTGGAATTTATGAATTCCAAGAACTGTTGCGCAAAGGTGTTGGGACATGAGTAGTTTTCCCAGTTAATGGCAGGGTAGTTAAAATCACCCAGTATTAGGGTGTTTGGTTCTATCTTAATATTTTCCAGTATGTTTAGAAAGGTGTAGTGAGAATCTTGGGGTATGGTGGGTGATCTGTAGCAAGCTACAATTTGGATTGCAGTCTTACCTAGTGTTAGCTGCACTTGGAGAATTTCAGACACATTGTGTTGGCCAACTAGCCTGGTGGTGTGAATATCCTTGGTGAATATTGACACTCCTCCACCTTTAGGTGTTTCGGTCCTGGTTTGGTGGCCGAAAAGTGTGGTAAGAGTTGTAGCCTGGTATTGCATGGGTGCTCTCTGGAGCCTTGAACCAGGTCTCAGTTACTGCACAGATATCGATGTTCTCCATTTTTTGGAGTGCCTCGAGAGAGTGCATTTTGAGGTTTAGACTTCTAGCATTGAGTAGCATTACCTTCAGATTTTGCATGCTTGTACCTGTTACGGTGGTGGTTTTGTCCTTTGAAGTTTGCCTAAAAAAGGCACTATAGGGGTGGCAAGAGCCTTAGCCAGTAACCTGAATCCCAGGGGCGACAGGTGCAGACCATCTCTGGCAAAGCATCGTGGTCTGTCAATCATGTCATCCCAGGCAGACAGATACTGGATCCCCTTTGAATGACACCATAAGCTTAGCCAATTGTTGAAGTCAATCATTTTATCCTTATATTGTGGTATCATTCTGGGCGAAGGCACAATGCTACTCAGAGCTAGGGTCATACCTGCCTGGGCCACATGATCCGAGAGTTCTTCCATGTCTCTCTTCATGTAGTCCAGGGAGGTACGTCTCAAGTCATTCACTCCAACATGGACAATGACAGAATCATATTTGTACTTGTTGTGGAGTGACTTGAGTGCATGCGTTATGTGGCGGATCCTGGCACCCGACAGGCAGCTGACTGTAATTTTCTCCTTATTCAACCTGGTGAGAGGGACATCAGTGTGCCGGACTATAGAGTCACCTATGACTAAAGTGTTAGGTACATTGTCTTGCCTTAGGGGCTGTTGCTGGGTGGCACACTGGTGTTGTGAACTATGTGACACATTGGTTGTGATTGGTGTTTGTTTGCGTTTCAGCTTCAGAGGTCTTTGTTGCTTGGGCAGGTTACAGTTAAGGGCCTCTGCATATGTGGATTTAGTGTTGCTATATGTGGGTGTTGGTGGTGCGGGTTTAGAAGGGCTATGTGTTGCTTGAGGTGTAGTGTGGGTGTTAACCTTCTCCTCTTGACTGTTTAGCACAATCTTGGGTGGAGAGAGCTTTGCTTCCATTTTGGCTATGTAAGTGCATCTCTCACAGGTTGTAGTGTTGGGTGGTAGGAGGAGAGGGTTGTCTGTGTACATGAGGCAATTGCTGCATTGCCCCAGTATGCCCAGATTCACCAGGTGGACAGGTGAAATCACCGGAAGCTGACCCTTGGACATGCCTGGTTTGGGGCTTTTTTTTTTCTTTGCAAAGTATAGGAGCTGTTTCCTTAGCAAGGTACTTTGCAATTACAGGCTGTTTAGTGCCTACTATTAATTTATCCTTGTTAACAAGGAGAGTTCAGTGTTTGTATGAGTTTAAGGCTTCCTAGTGCTTTCCAGCAGGTATTAGAGAAAGTGCTAGTCACAGGGATGCTTAAAGGTAAGATTGAAAAGAATGTACTCTGCAGTGTGCACTAGAGAAGTTAGATGTGAAAGTAGGTAACTTGAGTTTTACCTGTTTAAAAAGTTAAGGTTTAGTGGAGAGTTACTATTTTTAAAACAGCAAGGGGTGGTCACTTTTGTATTTTGGTACTATGAAATACTGTAGGATGGCCAATAAATTTAAATAATTGAATGATGTACACATGGTGTAGGCTTTTACCATGTACACCAAAACCTTTTGGAATACAAGTATA